>NC_047092.1:94176094-94489380 GCF_902459505.1 Geotrypetes seraphini
TGCCTGGATCCGTGGGTGGAAGTCTTTCTCCCAGGCTTACTGTAGTATCCAGCGTGGGTAGGGCCACCTCCTCGCCAGCAACCATTCTGGGGAATATCGCCATGGGGATCAAAAACATTTGATGGAGGAAAGGGGATTCAGAGAGGACTCAGAAGGGTAAGTCCTAACTTTCCCCTTCCTCTTACCCATCGTAACCACAATTTCAATAGCGCTTAAGGAAAATAGTTTCCAAACTCAGAGCCCCACAGCATCTGATGGTGCAGTTTCTTGGTATAATTTATTGTTCATAAAGTCAGAAACAAACTTTCATACAGGATGTTCAGGTTGGTATCACCTTGTGTATCATTTCAGCATTCATAAAACAATTTCAGTTCCAAGTCCTTAATATCAGAAGAGGAAAAAAACCCAACTTGTCCAAACTGCAAACTTTTCTTCTACCAGGCACAAACTCCCCTTAGGATTAAGCTCAGTGGCCCCAAGGAAGTTCCCTTAACACAAAATGGCCACAAAATGGTGGCTTGGAAGGATTCGACAAAATTTCAGCCTTACAATGATCTGTTGCACAATCCAATTTCTCCCAGCTTTCTTTATCATGAAGAGATTAATTTATCTCCATTCCTTCTATGCTGAGCAACTCCATTCCCTCTACTTCCATCACAAGTAAGGTCATCATCAGCCATCTCATTATCTTGGCCAAACACAGAATCATCCTTCTCATTAGCCTCCACCGTACCAACCTCTGCCTAGGCTTGTTGCCAGGAGGTGGAATGTGGCTTCCTGGTTCTCTGTGCTTGCAAGCTGCTACTTTCAGCTTGCTGAGTGGCTCTCTGTGCTTGCAAGCGGCTACTTTCAGCTTGCTGAGTGGCTCTGGCTTGCTGGGTCTGCAGTGGGTGTTGCCTTTGATGCTACCCCTTGCTCTGTCTCCTCTCTGGGAAAGCTATTCCTTTTCCTTTCATTACAGGCAGCTGATTAGTCCTCATTGCCGGTGTGTTAGGGTAACCTGCTCTCAGAGAACTTCGCACCTGGCCTAAACCAGTTGGAGCATGTTTGAGTGTTGCCAGTATTCCATTCCTGCTCTTTCTTTTCTCTGATCTTATGCCTGCTGAGAGATGTAGTCTTTCAGTCTGTTTTCCCACAACTGGCTTAGAGAAAGCTAAACCAGATCTGCCTGCTTTAGGCAGGCCTTGAGGAGGTTTCCTTGCTGGAAGGCTTGGCTTGCGAGTATTCCTAGGAGCTGCTTTGGGATTCTCCTTAACAGACTTAGGAATACTTTCAAGGGTTCCCTTTTCTGGCAAGGCTTCCTCGCTAGGAACAGGGCCATCCTGTGGCATACCCTATCCCCTTAAAACCTGGTTTAGATTTATCCGTTGTAGGGGTTCCGGTCTGTCCTTCTCGCCCGTATTAAGATACCCTGGGTTATCCCGGGACCACCCTTCAATGTCACTGCCAATGCCAGTAACATAGAAACATAGAGAAATTTAGAGTATGATGGCAGAAAAGAGCTGGCGGCCCAACAAGTCTGCCCACTCAAGAACCCTCCCTCAGCAAATTTGCCTCTCCCATGAGTCCGTTTTTTAAGCATGACTCTGTAGCAACCCCACTTGTTTGTCCCGTCTCTTGAAGTCGAGCACGTTACTGGCCTCGACCACCTGGCGTGGAAGACCATTCCATCGATCAATCACCCTTTCGGTGAAGAAGTATTTCCTGGTGTCCCCATGAAATCTTCCCTCTTTAAGTTTTAGCTTTTGCCTTCTTGTTGCCGTGGGACCCTTAAGAAAAAACATTTCCTCCTCCACTTCAGTGTGGCCCGTGATGTATTTAAATGTTTCTATCATGTCCTCCCTTTCTCTGCGCTCCTCGAGAGAATATAGGCGCAGTCTGGTTAGACGTTCCTCATAAGGGAGATCCCTAAGTCCCGAGACCATCCTAGTGGCCATTCTCTGGATCGACTCCAGTCTCTTCACATCTTTCCGATAATGTGGCCTCCAGAACTGGACACAGTACTCCAGGTGAGGTCTTACCATGGATCTGTACAATGGCAGTATGACTTCAGGCTTTCGGCTCATAAAGCGCCTTCTGATGCAACCCAGCATTTGTCTAGCTTTTGCTGAAGCTTTCTTCACTTGATTTGCAGCTTTCATATCATCCCGGATGAGTACTCCTAAGTCCCTTTCTGCAGTAGTTCTTGTCAAGTTTTCACCGTTCAAGGTGTATGCTCTGCATGGATTACTACTACCAAGATGCATTACTTTACATTTTTTGGCATTAAAGTTTAGTTGCCAAGTACTGGACCATTGTTTCAGCCGAAGTAGGTCCTGCTCCATAGTGTTGGGACTGGTCGCGCTGCCAGGTTCCATTGCCCTGCCCACAACGTTGCAAAGTTTGGCATCATTGGCAAATAATGTAATTTTGCCACGAAGTCCCTGAGTCAGATCCGTTACGAAGATATTAAACAGCATCGGGCCCAACACCAAGCCCTGTGGCACTCCACTGGTCACTCTCAATGTTTTTGAGGGAATACCGTTTATCATTACCCTTTGAAGTCTGCCGCTAAGCCAGTCTTTCACCCATGCTGTCAGTGTTTCTCCTAGTCCTAGCGTAGAACCTAGTCCATGAATGCCCCTCTCTGTGAATTCAACTACTTCTCCCTCCTCTATTCTGGTAACACATATCTTTTCACACAGGAGTTGAGCTATCCTATCTCCCTCTCTTGACCTAGATTGAATGCTAATATTTGTATAGCCTTTGATAGTCAGGATCAATCACCCCCGGCTCCTACATGTAATCCCTTATTAACTGCCAACCCCTAGCGAGGGGCAATACGGCCATAACAGCCTTCCGGGATAACTACTTGAAGGTCCGTGGGAATAATGCATTGCTCTCCTGCAGGAATAGTGACCTCCTCAGCACTAAATAGGTCATACCCCGCTGCCATCCTTGTCAGTCTATAAGGCAGCTTGGTTTTTGAGGTAAGGCGCCAGCATTTAAGGATGGGTTCCCTTTCCTGCCTTACCCACTGTTTTACCTGCTTTATTGGAAAGGTCCCTCTCAAAGTGACCCTCCCAATGGGAAGCTGCCTTCCCTGCTTCTCTCTTAGCTGTCTGGCAGGGTTCATACCCCCTAACCATTTGTCAGATTTCTGGTATGGTGGGCCAATAGGCCCACCTCGAGGCTCGTTGTATAGTTTGCTTTAGGGAATGATGCTCTTGCGAAGGTCTAATATGCACCTTTTCCAGGAGCGCCCTTCTTAAGCTACTAGGGACCACTAATAAGTGGACCCCTCTCCTGTCCCGCGAGGTTCTACACATCTTGTATAATAGTCCTCCCCAAATCTGGAATAGCGAATTTTTACCATATCCTTCTTCCCAACAATGCCATACCCCTTTTAGAGTGGGATCTTTGTTTTGTTCCTGTGCCCATTCTGGGAACCTTTGCTTCACCTCTTGAGGTACCCAGGGCCACCAGGAGTGGCTCCCACCCTCTCTCAAATCCTATATATAAGCTCTTTTAGCCTCCCTTTTCTTCCCCCACCTGTTCTGTTCTTTAGATGCCGGAGTTTCAAAAATTTCTTCTTCTAAAGGGAACAAGGTTCCTATAATTTCTGGCTCACTGGATGTCTTAAGTTTACCTGGATCGGGTTCACTCCTCTCTAGATTTGGTTCTCCTACTAGTTGCTCAAGGCATTGCTGAAAGGGGGTCCATTCCCGGCCTAAAATGAGATTATAGGGAGGATCAGGTGTGATGTCAATTTTAACTCTTTCCTGCTTCCTTCGATATCCTACTAGAATTTCTTTCACACTACTTGGAATAATAGTGCCATGAAGACATTGTATGCGGGTGTCCCTGGAGGGGTCCCTTCTTGGACCACAAATAGGACCACAACTCTTTGGACATGATTGATAGATTGGCCCCCGAATCTAACAGGGCAATTACAGGGATGCCTTCCAGCAGACCCTGAGTAGTATATTCTTTTAGAATAGAAGAGGTTTCCAGGTCCCCTTTTGCCACTAGGACCAATTTCTTCCAGCATGCACTGCTTTTATGCCCTAATTTGCTGCAAGAAAAACAGTTTTGCTGAAAGAAAGGATAGTGTACTTCCTTGAATCTAATGGGTCAGGATATGAGGCAACATGGCTTTACAAAAGATAAATTGTGCCAAACGAACCTGATTGAATTTTTTGATTGGGTGACCAGAGAGCTGGATCGAGGACATATGCTAGATGTAATTTACTTGGATTTCAGCAAAGCCTTTGATACAGTTCCTCATAGGAGGCTGTTGAACAAACTTGAAGGGCTGAAGTTAGGACCCAAAGTGGTGAACTGGGTCAGAAACTGGCTGTCGGACAGACGCCAGAGGGTGGTGGTTAATGGAAGTCGCTCGAAGGAAGGAAAGGTGAGTAGTGGAGTCCCTGAGGGATCAGTGCTGGGGCCAATCCTGTTCAATATGTTTGTGAGTGACATTGCTGAAGGGTTAGAAGGAAAAGTGTGTCTTTTTGCAGATGATACCAAGATTTGTAACAGAGTAGACACCGAAGAGGGAGTGGAAAATATGAAAAAGGATCTGCAAAAGTTAGAGGAATGGTCTAATGCCTGGCAACTAAAATTAAATGCAAAGAAATGCAGAGTAATGCATTTGGGGATTAATAATAGGAAGGAACCGTATATGCTGGGAGGAGAGAAGCTGATATGCACGGACGGGGAGAGAGACCTTGGGGTGATAGTGTCCGAAGATCTAAAGGTGAAAAAACAGTGTGACAAGGCAGTGGCTGCTGCCAGAAGGATGCTGGGCGGTATAAAGAGAGGCGTAGTCAGTAGAAGGAAGAAGATGTTGATGCCCCTGTACAGGTCATTGGTAAGGCCCCACTTGGAGTTTTGTGTTCAATTTTGGAGACCATATCTGGCGAAGGACGTAAGAAGACTTGAGGCGGTCCAGAGGAGGGCGACGAAAATGATAGGAGGCTTGCGCCAGAAGACGTATGAGGAGAGACTGGAAGCCCTGAATATGTATACCCAGGGGAGATATGATTCAGACATTCAAATACTTGAAGGGTGGGGCGCTAGAGGGCGCGATGGGAAATGGCAGCATAGTCAGAGTGCTCCGACGAATTAAACTAAGAATCCAAAAATAATCGGTGATATCCTTAACTGATTATCAAACTACTTAGCCCTCCGATTTAGATTTTTCTGATGGCATCATCCAAGGTAGGCAAACGCCTTAAACCGGAGCCCACAACACCGCAAAAAGCAGCGGAAGATAAATCGGAGCCTGAATCCAACCAGGCCCTCCTCGCTGAACTGCGGGCTATAAAAGAGATCGTTTATGAAACGAAAGAAGACACATCGGAAATCAAACAAGATCTAACAGAGTTGAAACAAGATATCGCTCAGTTAACAACTAGACTAGATAGCGTGGAAGCTGCACAATTGTCTGCTCAATCCAACATAAAAGCCATGCAGGGTCAACTAAAAAGAGTGCCGCAATTGGAAAAAGATCTTGAGGATCTTCAGCTCCGTTCGCGACGGAATAACTTACGAGTTTTGGGGATCCCAGAAGGAAAAGAAGGGGCTGACATCCTTGCATTCATGGAGAAGTTGATTCCTGACATCCTTGATCTGCATTTCACGAGGGAGTTTGAATTGGAGCGAGCCCACAGAGTCCCTTCGTTTAGACCAGCGAACGCTAAATACCCTAGGGCAGTCATTGTCCGGTTCCTGCGTTACACACAGCTATCTGAAGTCATGCAACGTGCAAAGACAAAATCACCAATCAAACTGGACACTCACACCATACTCTTCGTTCCAGACCTTACAAAAAATGCTGCACAAAGGAGAAAGCAACTGCTCACTTACCGACCAAGGCTCAAGGAGCTTAAGGCTCAGTTCGGCATGCTTTTTCCCGCTACGATGCGGGTCACGATCAACAACCAAACAAAAAATTTCACTGACTCACAACTCTTATCAGATTTCTTGGAGGAAATCCAACCGACTAACATTGATAGAGTTTAAGTTCTCTCGCTGAGTTAGGTGGTTCATCGGAGCTTTTTGAAATCACTGATTAATAATTCATATGGCATGGCGGCCATATTCCTGCAGCCACGTGGAAGCTGGTTCGTCTCCTTCATGTCTTGGCTACGTAGAGCACGATCCTGCTGGACTCTTTCATCTTACTCCATTGCAGCTATTGCTCCTCGAGTCCTTAATCAATCGTTCTTCACCTGACTGGTTCATTTTAACACTATATTTGAATATATATAAATGAATTTCTATTATGAATTCCTCTTTTTCTCCACAGTCCGCTGCTATATCACCGCCCTTAATGCTGCATTTATTTATAGTTTTTTTTTTTTTTTTCTTTTAGCTAACAAATCTTACTATCTCATTTTAATCCTAACTGATGCAGTTCTGTTCCTTTCATCAAGTTTATAGATTGTTATAGCATTTTCCCTGCTTTTATGAATTATTCACGTTGTTAGGTCTGTCACTTTATTTTCCGTGTAATCTGTATTTCTCACTTCACTGTATATCATTTGCTCGTATTGATTTGTTGCCGTACTTTTTCTCTTCCTGCTGCAGTGTCTCCTGTACTTTTATTTATCAGTCTGTAGTTTTCTGCTTGGTGCTTATTCTAATGAATTTTATATTAATCAACACGCTGTCATGTATCAGTTATAATTGTTATGATTTTATATGCTGCGCCTTTCTTTGCTGATTAATTAAGCTAATATTTAACATGAAATGGTCATCTTACCCTTTTATATATTCTAATTAATTATAATGAGTTGTTACTATACCTTGTTACGCATATTTCTAATTATTGCTCATACACTACAATTTTACTATAATGATGGCACCGTTATATTTACTCTTACCGTATGAATTGCTTTCTCTTTATGCTGCGACGTCTCCTGTACCTCTATTGCTTTGCTTAACCTCTATTTATCAGTAATTTTTTACTTGGTGATTTTATAATAATTCTATATTATTTAGCATGCTGCTATATTAATTTTTTCTTCAATATGAACTATGCCTACCCTAGACCGTGCACTGTGCTTCTCTTTGCTGATTAATTAAGTTTACACCCTACATGTACAACTCATCGCAATTAATTGATCCTCATTGATTTAATTCGCTTATCATAGCATGTCATTTTCACCATGTTTTACCTGTATCAATTCTCCATTTCACCTCTATCAAATAACTCTAAAGCTTTGCTACTGGCATTATTGCACGTCTCTTTATATTAATTGTTTACACTTTTTATAATATGCTGTTCTGCCCAATTATGCACCTTTAGTATATGCTCATGAATTTCCCCATCATCTTTCTTTCTGCATATCATTATTAATTTTTAATATGCTGATACGTATATCAAATCTACATATGAACTTAATCGCGTCCTGCTTGCTCCTTACTTACTGAATGCCTTATTATATATTATGCTTGTTACTGATATAATATATACTATACTGGGCTTCTACACACACTATCTGCTTATATTTCACATCTTGACTAATTGAATAGTCTTCACTGTAAGCAAGGGAGCGTTACTATCTAGGCCAAGACATGACTACTTGAGACTGAAACACCTAACCATCATCCATCTACTTCTTATGTGCTGCCATGCTGGATTTGCTTATATCAATCACATATTAGTCATGCTACACATTGTTGATCTGTGCTCACAAATGTTCTGTTCCACTGTTTGTCAACGAGTTGATGTTCTACTATGGTACTGTGTTAGTTCTTATGTGCCTTCAACTAAATATTATGCACTAGTTCACTGTTGCTATTACATATAAATCTCGTTGTTTTACAACTGTTGCTATTCATATGAATATTCAAATGACAATTTGGTTATTCTTTCAATATTAGATATTATATTTTGTTGCACCGGGCGCTCAAGTCCAGATTTATGCGGATATCTCACTTACTTTGTCGGTGTTCTGACTGTTCTGCTCTTATGTTCTCTCTCCCCATGGTGTTTTACTGCACAAGGTCCTTTTCAGGACTTGGCAGTCTTTATGTGCTTCTGTATAGTACGTTGTTATCTACCCGAACCATTCACTATAACATACCACACTATGTTTATACCACTATATTCACCAGTAATGTCACTCTCATTGCTACTCCTTATTATAGTTCTATATGGTAAAAATACTTTCATTGAATGTCAAGGGGTTTAACAATCCTATCAAGCGGAAAAAGATTTTAGATTATGTTTCTAAAAAATCTCCAGATATTGTATGTTTTCAGGAAACCCATTTAACTATGCTTGAATCAGCTAAACAGAAGACCACTTGGTCATTACCTGTTATTGCTTCACCTGCGGCTCAAAAAAAGAATGGCACAGCCATACTGATCAGAAATTGTGACTATATCAGTCTTCTATCACACTCTACAGATACTGAAGGACGCTGGATATCTGTTAAACTACTCGTACATCAAAAAGAGATTTCAGTGTTAAATATTTACGCTCCTAATCAGGATAAGCCAGAATTCTTTGACAATCTAATGGCTTCAGTACTTGAAGACAAAGCACAATCTCACATCTTAACTGGTGACTTCAACCTGACCCTAGATCCAGCGATCGACAGAAAATCAGCGGTCAATCATAAACCTTCCAGATCATGGCAAAGTCTTCATAACATGATCACACAACTGAAACTTGTGGATGTATGGCGTCTTATGAATGGAGATGATAGACAATACACTTTTTACTCTGCCCCTCACAACTCGTACTCGAGACTAGACTATTTCTTACTTAGTAATAACCTCTTGAATGCTGTCTCTCATTCCACAATCCATGAGATATCTGTCTCGGATCATGCTGCCATTGAGCTATCCTTCGATGGACATATGCTTTCAAAAAAAGGAAAGGTTTGGCGATTCAACAACGCTTTACTTCTTGACGAAGAATTCAGGAAAATTATTAAATCAGAGATTGCTGATTACTTGGCATTTAACACTACAGATGACATCGGGTGGCCGATCTTATGGGATGCACTCAAAGCCACTCTCAGAGGCACCGTAATTTCCTATCAGGCTCGTCAAACCAAGCTATTGTCCAAGCAACTTTCAGCTCATGAACAATCGATTAAAGACTTGGAGAAACGACATCAAGCCAATCCTGGGGATATGGTAACTTTGAAATTATTACATCAAGAGAGGCTGAGTTACAATCTATTACTCAGTAAAAGGGCTGGGAATGCTATATTTATGCAAAAAGCAAATTATCACTGCACATCCAACAAAGCTGGAAGCGCCTTGGCCCAATACCTGAAGATAAAGGATGAGCGCTTAAACATATCAGCCATCAACAAAGAGGACGGATCTCTCACCACGGATCCTCATTCAATTTCACAAACGTTTAGTCAATTTTATGAAAAATTGTACTCATCGGAAATCTCCAATCCAGATTCATCCAAGATATTGACGGATACTCCACATCCTACCCTCACGCCTGAGGATAACAGTACTCTATCATCAATTATAACTGAATCAGACATCTACTCAGTATTACAACACATGGCAAAAAGAAAAGCTCCTGGGCCGGATGGCTTCACATCTGAATTTTATGCTGCATTTTGTCAGGAACTGGCACCTTGTCTAGTTAAACTTTTTGATTATTTTGTGAGCTCTGGTGATGTGAAAGGCACATTTACAGAAGCAAGTATAATTGTCTTACCCAAACCAGGCAAGGACCACCTTCAAGTATCCAATTTCCGTCCGCTTGCTTTAATAAATGTTGATGCAAAAATTTACGCGAAAATATTGGCAACTCGGTTACAAAAACTGCTTCCTA
Source organism: Geotrypetes seraphini (assembly GCF_902459505.1). Classification (NCBI taxonomy): domain Eukaryota; kingdom Metazoa; phylum Chordata; class Amphibia; order Gymnophiona; family Dermophiidae; genus Geotrypetes; species Geotrypetes seraphini. The sequence goes on from NC_047092.1 coordinate 94,185,897, forward strand.
AATTGATTGGTGAGGATCAAAATTGTTTTATGTTAAATAGACTCTCAAGTGATAACGCTCGAATGTTTGCAAATGTTATTCTGCATGCCAACCTACAAAAATCTCCCATGCTGGCCTTAGCACTAGATGCGGAAAAGGCGTTCGATAGAGTGGAGTGGGACTATCTTTTCATGGCTCTACGTTGGTTTGGCTTTGATGAATCATCCATACAAATGATCAAAGTTCTCTATTCAGCCCCAACAACAAATGTAAGAATCAATGGCCTCACATCAGCTCAATTTAAACCCACCAGAGGTACAAGACAAGGTTGCCCTCTTTCACCACTTCTATTCAACTTAGCCCTGGAGCCCTTTTTACACTCCATAAGACTTAATGATCATATACGTGGTGTACGATGTGCTGATTCTGAAGTCAAGCTCTCTGCATATGCAGATGATGTCCTTCTGTATATCTCTCCTGATTCCATTCCTCCCTTGCTCTCTCTCATTGATGATTACGCTGCTGTCTCTGGATACAAACTCAACAATAGTAAGATGGAACTCATGCCTCTAAATTCCTATGTGCTTCAACACTCCATTATCCAATATGGCTTTAGATGGTCCGAATCTTCATTGAAATATCTGGGTATTCCATTTGGAAAGACTCTCGACCTCACCATTGAGAATTGCTCATCTCATTTATTGGATAACATCAAGACTCAAATCACTAAATGGAACCCTCTGAATCTTTCTTGGTGGGGGAGATTAGAGTCGATCAAGATGGTGCTGTCCCCTAAAATATTATACACCTTGAGCATGTTACCTACACTCCTTCCTCTGTCGGTCTATAAAAAACTGGAATCTTTACTAACCAAATTCTTATGGAATAACAACACACCCAGAATCGCTCTCCACAAATTGAAGCAATGCAGAAAGTTCACCCCATGGGTGTGAACTTTCCTGATTTATTAGATTACCATCACGCCTTCTTGTCTCGTCAAAGTACTCGATGGTTGATCTCTGACTCTTCTACAGCATAAAGCTCTCGCTGGCTAACTTTTGAACAAGCTAGATATTCTCCGCTCAGTTTACAACACCTTCCTTTCATGCTGCCACCTTCATCTCCGGTTATACGAGATCATATACTATTATCTATGATTCAAGTCATTAAGCGTTTAGAATTGTCACTTGCTACTAAATGGCTAGACACACTTTATGCACCCATTTGGCGTAACAATACAATACGAATACAAAACAACGTTGTTGACTGGAAAATGTGGCAAGCTGCTGGTATACATCAGTTAAATCAGTTGTATGATGGTTGTAACTGGAAGTCCTTTGACCAGTTATGTGCTGCTTATGAGCTCCCGTATACTCAACAATACCGCTGGTTGCAGCTTAAACATGCGCTCTCCTCACAACTCAAACAGCAATCGTTCATTACTAGTGCTCCTGACTTATTGTCGCTTTGTGCCTCCATGTCTACTCGCAGAAAAGAAGCATCTAGATGGTATAAATACACTCGCTTACAAAAACTACTGCGTCCTTCTGAAACAGAACATAAGTGGTCCCTTGAACTTCAAATTGATATAGATGAGGAAAAATGGGAATATTTGTGGTCCCGTACCCATATTATTTGCAAATCGGCGTCCTTCCTCCAAACTTCATTATTCCTTACACACAGAGCTTATTGGACTCCTAGCCGTCTGGCTCGATTCCATCATGGAGCTCCGGACAAATGTTGGTCTTGTGGATTAGCGCAGGGTACCCTTAGACATATGTTATTTGAATGTATATTTCTCCAACCCTTCTGGTCCAATATCATAAATAACATTAATATCTTATTACAAACGTCCATACCACTGACATATAGATCCATCATTATGGGCAGTATGGATTCTCCGGTCAGTTGCTCTAAAGATACAGACTGCCTTGTTCATATACTTCTACTCATAGCTATCAAGACCATACTCTCAAACTGGAAAAATCTCGAATCTGTGAGTTATGACTCTTGGTGGAATACCACTTGCTTGATAGTTAAATATGAAAAAATTGCAGCGGAAAGATCAGGTTCATTAATCAAATTTAACAAACTCTGGGGACCATTGCTTCAGTATGCTGACCCACCATTTGTTGATTGATTTGAGTCCTTATATTTTGTGTTACTAATACATTAATACCCCTTATGGCATTAATACTGGTCAATTATTGATTACAACTCTATCTTTGTGTTCTCATAGTGGTGGTTATCATACACTGATGTGTTATGTTTTCTTAGAATGATTGTATACAGATGTCACATCATTATTACTGTTTAAGTATCATGATCTACTTATTTCTCCCTTCTTCTTTTCCCCTCTCCCCTGCTGATATGGCTTGTTGTTTCATCACTGCCTCGTTCTGGGGCGTTGACTCATGTATTTACTACTCTTCAGTGCAAGTATTATTATTGTATTGATCCGCTGTTATTTCTGTATTATTTTGTTATGCAAAATTTTCAATAAAAATTTACTGAACTTAAAAAAAAAAATACTTGAAGGGTATTAACGTAGAACAAAATCTTTTTCAGAGAAAGGAAAATGGTAAAACCAGAGGACATAATTTGAGGTTGAGGGGTGGTAGATTCAAAGGCAATATTAGGAAATTCTACTTTACGGAGAGGGTGATGGATGCCTGGAATGCGTTCCCGAGAGAGGTGGTGGAGAGTAAAACTGTGACTGAGTTCAAAGAAGCGTGATATGAACACAAAGGATCTAGAATCAGAAAATAAGATTAAATATTGAACTAAGGCCAGTACTGGGCAGACTTGCACGGTCTGTGTCTGTATATGGCCATTTGGTGGAGGATGGGCTGGTGAGGGCTTCAATGGCTGGGAGGGTGTAGATGGGCTGGAGTAAGTCTTAACAGAGATTTTGGCAGTTGGAACCCAAGCACAGTACTGGGTAAAGCTAAGAAAAAAAAATTAAAAAATTTAAATTGAATCAGGTTGGGCAGACTGGATGGACCATTCGGGTCTTTATCTGCCGTCATCTACTATGTTACTATGAACCTTACCTGAAGTCTTATTACCCTGGGCTTCCTCCACCCCCTGATTGTGAGAATAGGATTGACTGAGTCCTTCCCCTTGGGCTTCTAGGAACGTCTCTGCCAAAGTGATGGCCTGACCCAGGGTTTGAACCCCTTGTTTCTGTCTCCAATCTTTTACCTCACAAGGCAGAGTCTCCACAAATTGCTCTCTTACAAGCTCCCCCATGACTGCTTGTATACTTTGTGAGTGAGGAGTAAGCCATCTCTCACACAGCTGCCTTAGGCACTGCGCTGAGGCTTTAGGCCTCTCACTAACACTCATCTTTGCTCCCCTAAACGCCTGCCTGTAGTGTTCTGAGGTGTATCCCAGATAGTCCAGGAGTGTATCCTTTATCACACAGTACTTAGCTGCTTGCTCAGGACTTAGAGTTCTGTAGGCCTCTAAGGCCTTGCCTGACAAACAGGGTATCAATTTGAGAGGCCACAGTTCAATAGGCCAACCAAAGGTGACTGCGACCCTCTAAAAGACTACTAAAAAGTCATCAACATCGTCCTCTGGTGCCAACTTGCACAATTTAAATCGGCTACATAACCGGAGTGCCTACCGCACTGGAACTGCTGGCATCTGGGCTAGCGATAGTCCATGATCGTTGGACCAGCTGTGACACTGCCCTCAATTGGTCTGCCAGTGTTTGCATCATCTCTTGGTGTCTATCTTGTTGCACTTTCTGTTGGACCTGCCATAGCTCCATCTGGACGTTCACCATCTCACGAGCAACCTTCGCTGCTCTCCAGTTCTCCGCATCCCTCCGAGAACTGAGCTGGGCAGGATACATCTGCAAAAAAAAAAGGTAAACAAGAAAAAACAAGTGCAGCTCCTCAAATCATCCAAATTTGGGCCTTGCTGACTGAGTTAACTAATCTAGACCCTTCCCTGTATCCTTCATCAGTGAGTTTTACCTGCACTACTGATGAGTTTGCACCTTAGGGTCTTAGCGTTAGACCACTTGGGTCTGGACTCCATCACAGGATCCTCTGTTGGGCTCCTCCGCTGCACTGGAACTGAAGGTATCCCTCTGTGATGGTTACCAATGGTACTGGACTCAACTGCTGCCTCTGAACTTTCTCTCCGCAATTGTGCTGGTGTACCTCCTCCTGCACACCTGTCCAGGACACGCCTCCAGGCTCTGGTTACCAGCTCAGGTCACTACCAACTCCAACACCGGGCTTTAAAGTTCAGCTTTGTAATCCAATAACACGGTCACTCAAAAATAGGGTTTAAACCCCCCCTAAAGCCAAATTTGTAATCCACAGCAGGTAAGTATCTTGACGAAGCCTAATCCAGCATCAACTATAGTCTGGAACTACTTCCAATTTATGATGAGGAAAACATCCCAAAATGCACCAAAAGAAGAAAAAAATTGATCTTCCTTTTTTTTTTTCTAGTTGTAATATCAGAGACTACCTGATACCAATTAAGTTGTGTGTGACCGGGCACAACTAAGCTGGGCTTAGCAAGTGGCCATCCCTAGTACACACAAACCTCAGCCGAGCGGTTTTGCGAGGTTCTTTTGTTAATTTGGTATTGGTATAATAAAGAGTTCCAATAACAATGGTGCAGTTTCTTGGTATAATTTATTGTTCATAAAGTCAGAAACAAACTTTCATACAGGATGTTCAGGTTGGTATCACTTTGTGTATCATTTCAGCATTCATAAAACAAAATAATTTCAGTTCCAAGCCCTCAATATCAGAAGAGGAACAATATTTGAGATTCTATCGGAGGTACTTTGGTTAGAGGCTCAAAGATAGTACCTTTAAAATATTTTAGGCATTCAATGTTGGAATTTTCTCATTCCATGGATTATGATAAAGTGGCCTCTGATTGGAATATTGAGTTACAAATAAATTTACAAGGTGCTCATATTAAGCGTTTTTTGCAATTATTATATGGTTTATTACCTGACATTTTATTTTATGAAATGGGTTACAAATTTATTTGTCGATTGTATATAGCACCTTGGAGAGCTTATAAGAACATAAGAATTGCCACTGCTGAGTCAGACCAGTGGTCCATCATGCCCAGCAGTCCGCTCATGCGGCGGCCCTCTGGTCTAAGACTAGCACCCTAACTGAGACTAGCCCTATCAGCACACGTTCTTGTTCAACAAGTTCTTGTCTAACTTTGTCTTGAATCCTTGGACGGTGTTTTCCCCTATAACAGCCTCTGGAAGGGCGTTCCAGATTTCTACCACTCTCTGGGTGAAGAAGAACTTCCTTACATTTGTACGGAATCTATCCCCTTTCAACTTTAGAGAGTGCCCTCTTGTTCTCCCTATCTTGGAGAGGGTGAACAACCTGTCCTTATCTACTAAGTCTATCCCCTTCAGTACCTTGAATGTTTCGATCATGTCCCCTCTCAATCTCCTCTGTTTGAGAGAGAAGAGGCCCAGTTTTTCTAATCTTTCCCAGAACGGCAGCTCCTCCAGCCCCTTAACCATCTTAGTCGCTCTTCTCTGGATCCTTTCGAGTAGTACCGTGTCCTTCTTCAGGTACAGCGACCAGTGCTGGACGCAGTACTCCAGGTGAGGGCGTACCATGGCCCGGTACAGCGGCATGATAACCTTCTCTGATCTGTTCATGATCCCCTTCTTTATCATTCCTAGCATTCTGTTTGCCCTTTTTTTTTTTTTTTTTTTTGTAACTATTATATCTGTGGGCTCTTGTTTGAAATGTAATCACCCAAAAGCGACATTATCCCATATGTTTTGGGAATGTCCTTTGGTTCGAAGTTTTTGGGCAGAGGTTTTTTCTAAAGTCAGCAATATGTGGCAAGCAGTGTTCCCGCTAAGGTGCGCTGGTGTGCGCTTGCGCACAAAATATTACCTGGCAGCGCACAAGTTTCTCGTCACAGCGCACACATTGTAGAGCACAGTTCTTCAACCGCCGGTCCGCAAACAAAATCTTGCCGGTCCGCGAAGGATTCGGTCCCCGCCGCAACGAAAGGCCGGCGTCAGCTGACTTGCAACTTCCTGTTGCAGTCGCTGTGCCGGGACTCCTGCCTTCGCCGGGACTCCTGCCTTCCACCGCGTTTGCCTCCTGCCTTGTCTCCGCACCTCCAGACCAGCAGCGGCAGCTCTGTATGTTTTTAACTTCGGCACAGAGCTGCCCCTAATCAATAGTTTAGCGCGGTTTCATAAGGCAGCCTCGGGGCCTTTGCTAGGCCGGCCCACATCGCATCATCGAAGCGGGCCGGCTATCAAAGGCCCCGAGGCTGCCTCATGAAACCGCGCTAAACTATTGATTAGGGGCAGCTCTGTGCCGAAGTTAAAAGCATACAGAGCTGCCGCTGCTGGTCTGAACTCTTGGGCCGCTGAAGGAGGGCAAAAAGCAGCTATCCTGGAGGTTTCCCTTCCTCTCGCCTTACAGGTTCCTTTTTTCCACCTTTTTTTTTTTCCTTCAAACGGCAACGGGCCCCAGCATCGACATCAATCAAGTAAGTTCCACTGTCAATCAAGCGGTTCTGCTCGGCCAAAGCTTCCCCTGTGACATGAGCCACCCTCAGGGGAAAGAAAGTGACCCACAAAGGTGAGGGGAAGGGGGGCAGATGATGGAAGTTGGGGGGGGGAGAGAGAGAAGGGGCAGATGATGGAATGGAGGAGATGAGAGAGAGAGAGAAGGGGACAGATGATGGAAGTGAGAAGAAGGGAGAGAGAGCAGAAGGCAGATGGATGTCAGTTGAGAGGGGAGAGCAGATGCTGAATGGAAGTGGGGAAAGAACACATACTGGATGGAAGGAGGAGATAAATAAAGGGGGAAGAAAATAGTAAGATAATGGAGGGGTGAGGGAAAGGGGTGACAAGCTGTGTGTAGACACAGTGAAAAGAGGGAAACGGGACTAAATAGTAAGAAAGAATTTAATTTAGATGGAGGCAGAAAATAGAGAAGGAAGACCAGAGAAGAAAAGGGAAGAGAGCAGAGAATGATCAGATCTGAGTGGAGGAAATGAGAAGAGAGATATGCTAAAAACCACAGGGGGGAGGGAAGGATAGAGATGCCAGACCATGAGGGGAACAGAAGGAAGATGATGGATGCTAGACCAAATTGGAGGGTGGGGGGGGGGCAGGAGGAGAGATGGCAGGGAAAGACAGACAGTGAATGGAAGGGGCAGATGCTGGACTGAAGAGACAGAGAAGGTTATCATGCTGCTGTACCGGGCCATGGTACGCCCTCACCTGGAGTACTGCGTCCAGCACTGGTACTTTAAGAAGGACACGGTACTACTCGAAAGGATCCAGAGAAGAGCAACTAAAATGGTTAAGGGGCTGGAGGAGTTGCCGTACAGCGAAAGATTAGAGAAACTGGGCCTCTTCTCCCTTGAGCAGAGGAGATTGAGAGGGGACATGATAGAAACATTCAAGGTACTGAAGGGAATAGACTTAGTAGCTAAGGCAGGGAGAACGAGAGGGCACTCTCTAAAGTTGAAAGGGGATAGATTCCATACAAACGTAAGGAAGTTCTGTGGTAGAAAGCAACATATTTATTTGGCTCATAACTTGCTGGCGCCCGATATTTTTAGCTCACAGTGAAAAAAGTTTGCTCACAACACCCGCCCGCTTAGAGGGAACACTGGTGGCAAGTACCATGGTATTGTAATAATTGTAATGTATTTTGGGTTTTTGATATTCAACATCCAATACCTAAAGATTATAAAGGTTTTTTGAAAAGAGCTATTCTTATGGGTATTCTTTATTTAAAGATAAAATCTGTGGGTCTGACTTATGGTCAATGGGGAGTTCGTATGTTGCATCTCATATGTATGGAAGCTATGTCTATTTCTGATTGGGAGATGATGCAGGGAAGATTATTATGATTTGGCAACCTTTTTAAATACATTGACACCTACTGCACGAAGTCGTGTTTTAATGTGTAGATCATAAATTTATTTATTTATTTATTTTATATGCAGTCTTGAGAAGGGGAATGGTTAGGGGAGGGGTTTGGGAGAGGGTAATAGTTGAATAATCTTGCTTTTATTATAATTGTATTTGAAACAAAGTTTATACCATTAATTTATGAATTGTTTAATTTTGAATTTATACTTATATGTTATACATGATTGTAGTTATTCATTTATATATTGTACACTGTATTTATCTAATACAAATAATATCAGAAGAGGAAAAAAAAACTTGTCCAAACTGCAAACTTTTCTTCTACCAGGCACAAACTCCCCTTAGGATTAAGCTCAGTGGCCCTAAGGAAGGGATCCTCTCCTGTAGTTCCCTTAACACAAAATGGCTGCCTGGTGGCTTGGAAGGATTCAACAAAATTTCAGCCTTACAATGATCTGTTGCACAATACAATTTCTCCCAGCCCTCTTTATCATGAAGAGATTAACTTATCTCCATTCCTTCTATGCTGGGCAACTCCATTCCCTCTACTTCCATATCACAAGTAAGGTCATCATCAGCCATCTCACTATCCTGCCCAAACACAGAATCATCCTTCTCATTAACCTCCACCTCACCAACCTCTGCCAGGCTTGTTGCCAGGAGGTGGACTGTGGCTTCCTGGCTCTCTGTGCTTGCAAGCTGCTACTTTCAGCTTGCTGAGTCTGGAGCAGGTGTTGCCTTTGATGCTGGCCCTCATTCTGTCTCCTCTCCTCTGGGAAAGCTACTGCTTTTCCTTTCACTACAGGGAGCTGATTAATCCTCCCTGCAGGTGTGTTAGGGTAACCTGCTCTCAGAGAACTTCACACCTGACCTAAACCAGTTGGAGCATGTTTGGTTGTGGCCAGTATTCCATTCCTGCTCTTTCCTTTCTCTGGCCCTATGCCTGCTGGGAGATGTAGTCTTTCAGTCTGTTTTCCCACAACTGACTTAGAGAAAGCTAAATCAGATCTGCTTGCTTTAGGCAGGCCTTGAGGAGGTTTCCTTGCTAGAAGCCTTGGCTTTTCCTAGGAGCTGCTTTGACCTCCTCCTAAAGCTTACAGGAGGAGGTCATAAACCACCACCCGCACACCATCATCGGGCACCTAAAGTGTGCAATCAAAAAGTGAAAACACATATAAAAGTGCAAAACTAATCAGTCAATTAGCGACCACTCTATGAACCCCCCCAGCCAACTCCCCAGGGCAAAAAATCAAAAAGCAAAAACTTAGCTGATGAAATAAAGAGTTCATCCAGAGGTGGGGGTGGAACAGATGAAAAAGCCACCGGATACCACACCGTAGGGCAGATGGAAAGCCACCGGAGACCAGGTTCGACCAGCCTGGTTTCGGGAACACAATCCCTTCCTCAGGAACCCATAATCGCCAAACATTAACAGCACAAGGGCTGCCCTCCCCTAGCTGGCTCGCGCTGTTAATGTTTGGCGATTATGGATTCCTGAGAAAGGGATTGTGTTCCCGAAACCAGGCTGGTCAAACCTGGTCTCCGGTGGCTTTCCATCTGCCCTACGGTGTGGTATCCGGTGGCTTTTTCATCTGTTCCACCCCCACCTCTGGATGAACTCTTTATTTCATCAGCTAAGTTTTTGATTTTTTGCCCTGGGGAGTTGGCTGGGGGGGGGGGGGGTTCATAGAGTGGTCGCTGATTGACTGATTAGTTTTGCACTTTTATTTGTGTTTTCACTGTTTTGATTTCACACTTTAGGCGCCCGATGATGGTGTGCGGGTGGTGGTTTATGACCTCCTCCTGTAAGCTTTAGCGTTAGAGCATTGTCTCTCTTCGCTGTTCCTCCACACTGAGGGCACCTATATCTATACCTTTATTATTAGTGATTTATGCACTTATTTGTGCTGTGTTTTAGGCACGGGTCTTCAGCGGCCACTCTCTGAACCCTTGACTTTACTGCCTTGTTGTGGGTTTCTATTTTGAGGTTTTTGGCAGTCCTTTGGAGTTTTTTCTCGCTTTGGGACTCTCCTTAGCAGACTTAGGAATATTTTCTAGGGTTTTAACCTCATTCCCCTCTTCTGGCAAGGCTTCCTTACTAGGAACAGGGGTCACCTGTGGAATTAATTAATTGGTCTGCTAAGAAGTTTAATAAAATTCTACTCTTTGTGGAAGCATTTCGATGAATGATGATTCTAGATTATAATGGCTTTTTTATAGGCATACAGTTGAACGCTGTAAATAATTGTTCTTTTTGAATGATTTGAAATGTTGGTTATTTTGTATAAATTTTGTTTTTTCAATGTTTTTAATTTATGCATGTTTTTACTTGTAAAACTGCCTAGGAATAGGCGGTTGAGAAATCCTTTAAATAAAAAAATTAATACTATCCCCCTCCTTTACTAATGCATAGTGCAGGTTTTAGCGCCGGCAGTGCCGGTAACTGCTTCGACGCTCATAGGAATTCTATGAGCTTCAGAGCAGTTAACACTGCGCTATGCGTTAGTAAAGAAGGGGGTATGTTAAGTATACCGAGCTTCTATGGGTCCTGACATCAAAATCTCTTTTGGGAAATACAGACTCCCCCTGAGGAACCTTGGAATACAGCTAAATTAAACACTTACTCTGATTCCCCCAAATCCAACTACACTGCCTCTGGCCTTATATTGGGAAGGCAAGTCTTGTCTCAGTTGTGCATGCCAATCCATCAAGACTGGATTATTGTAATGGATTAGACAAATTCAAAGGTTTATTTAAAACCTTTTTATTTAAAGACGCCTTCGATGGTTCAGATTTCTAAGAGGCTCTAATATCTTCTTTTCCCTATCCTTCTGTGTTAAGCTTTTAACTGTCTCTTTCTATCACAATTGCAGTTCTCCCCTTATCCTTTTTTATCTAATCAGTCATGTTAGTCCTTGTCTATGTTAATAATTATTTTAATGTCATCCCCATATTTTTATTGTACATCGCTTTGAATCTCGAAATTGTGATTTTATCAAAATTTTATTAAGCTTAAAACTTGGTCTGACTACATAGGGAGCAAGGACTGTCTATTAAATATTAATATACAGCGCTGTGTACGCCTTTAAGCGCTATAGAAATGATAAATAGTAGTAGTTGTCAGTTTTGTTAGTGGCCCCCCCAATGTATGATGGTAGGGGTTAAGTTAAAGGCGTGATTGAATCATGCCTAGCTAAAAGGCGTTAATGTCTGATTAAGAGGGTGCAAGAGGTCCTGGGTTCAATTCCCAGACAAGCCCCCAAAATGTCAGTTTTGTTAGTGGCCTCCCCAATGTATGGTGGTAGAGGTTAAGTTAAAGGCGTACTGACAAACGCTGGTCCCAGATTCAGTTTCCTCACTGAAGATTCACTAGGAAGTAGAATCAAAAAGGCACAGCCAGAGGTGATTGCATAAAGAATATATTATAGAAATAGACTTACAAAAAAGCAATATTCTGAAGCATTACAATGAAGCATTACAATTAAGCAGAGAGCATTACACTTAAGCAGAGAGCAAAGTAGTTTCCCTGCCTTACAGAATCCAGAAGAAAGCGTGAAGTTCCAGGGAAAGGCAGAGAGAGAGAGAGAAAGGGGGATGGGGTGATGTTTCGTGTTCCATAGATAAAGAGAAGGATAGACAGAGAGATAGAGAGAGCTCAAGAGAGAACCAGAGTGCCAAGCCAAGAGCCAAGAGATAGCTAGATAGAAAGAGAGATAGATGTGTGTTGCAGAGAGGAGGCTTTTATACCTTGGAATCCCATTCTGAATAGAGAAAATATTGTATGTCCCAGTATCTTTCTGTTTAGAAATTGCCAACTGTTTGAGACAATGGTCAATTTAATTGACAAAGGAGGGTGTGATACTTGCAAGCATGGAAGATGGAATTAAGTCTCTGGCTTGATCTGTGCACTTGGACCCATTGTCCTAAGCACCCTCTTAATAAGACATTAACACCTTTTAGCTAGTCATGATTCAATCAGGGATACTTGACACATATCAATCAGGGCTACTTAAAACATATTAGGGATACTTAAAACTGTCTCCCTGCTCTCAAGGTCTATCTGCATTCACATGCCAGAGTCAGATTGATATAATTTCCCATAGGCCTTCGCTGACATAAGTAATGCCAACTAAAAATGCTGAATGGTAGCGATAGCTAGGCTGACAGTAGTCTGCACCAGATCCAATTGATTCAGAATGCTGCAGCGAAACTAATAGAAAGATGTAAGCAACATGACCACATTACTCCATTTTTGCAAAAATTTCATTGGCTAACAGTACAATATAGGGCTAAATTTAAAACTGTCTGATCTTCAAAGCCCTCAAAGGAAATGGCCCAGAATACTTGAAGAAAAGGATCTGCCTTATACACACCATCAAGGACACTAAGGTCCTCTCGGAAGGACATCCCATGATGTGATACCCACCAGCGAGCCTTCTCTGGAACAGCCCACACACTCTGGAATGCACTCTCTGAAAGGCTTCACATAACACAAGACTATCTCTACTTCAGGAAGCAGGTGAAAGCTTGGCTCTTCACCCAGGCCTTTAATGGAAGAAGTAACTAACTTGCTACCCTAGCTGGGATAACTTTCAAGCACCATTCTGACCTCATGTGCAAATTTCTTCAAATGGACAATACTCGGACTGGAAGAGCATCACCAGTGGAGTGCCTCAGGGCTTGGTGCTTGCACCCGTGTTCTTCAACATCTTTATAAATGATCTGGACATTGGTACAATGAGTGAGGTGATTAAATTTGCAGACGATACAAAGTTATTCAGAGTACTGAAGACACAGGGGCATTGCGAAGATCTGTAATGTGACATAATCAAGCTCGAGAAATGGGCATCGACATGGCAAATGAGGTTCAACGTGGATAAGTGTAAAGTGATGCATGTCAGTAACAAAAATTTCATGCATGAATATAGGATGTCTGGGGTGGTACTTGGAGAGACCTCCCAGGAAAAAGACTTGAGAGTTCTGATTGACAAGTCGATGAAGCCGTCTGTGCAATGTGCGGCATTGGCAAAAAGGGCGAACAGAATGCTAGGAATGATAAAGAAGGGGATCATGAACAGATCATAGAAGGTTATCATGCCGCTGTACCGGGCCTTGGTGCGCCCTCACCTGGAGTACTGCATCCAGCACTGGTCGCCATACATGAAGAAGGACACGGTATTACTCAAAAGGGTCCAGAGAATAACGACTAAAATGGTTAAAGGGATGGAGGAGTTGCCATACAGTGAGAGATTTGAGAAACTGGGCCTCTTCTACCTTGAAAAGAGAAGACTGAGAGGGGACATGATCGAAACATTCAAAATACTGAAGGGAATAGACTTAGCATATAAAGACAGATTGTTCACCCTCTCCAAGGTAGGGAGAATGAGAGGGCACTCTAAAGTTGAAAGGGGATAGATTCCGTACAAACATAAGGAAGTTCTTCTTCACCCAAAGAGTGGTAGAAAACTGGAATGCTCTTCCGGAGTCTGTTATAGGGGAAAACACCATGCAGGGATTCAAGACAAAGTTGGACAAGTTTCTGCTGAACCGGAATGTACGCAGGTAGGGTTGATTTCAGTTAGGACTCTGGTCTTTGACCTGGGGGCTGTCACGAGAGCGAACTGCTGACCCAGCAGCTGCAATTCTTATGTTCTTATGTACTTCGTCAACAAGCAGGGATAAACCGCATCTCTCCCTCTCCACCAGAAAGCTCAAAAGGTGTGAATTGGGCAATCCTTCACAACACCTTTCTAAAAGCGGTCTATATTCAAGGAGAAGAAAAACTGTCTGGCGGACAAATTGAGTCGTCTTCTGCAACCTCACGAATGGGCACTCAATTTTTTGCCTCTCCATCACATTTTTTCTCAGTGGGAGACTCCTCAGATAGATGTATTTCCGTCTCCCCACAACAACTGCCTCAATTCTGCTTCAGGATATACTCTCCTCATCGCCTCGAGGCAATGCTTTTCTGGAATGGACAAATCAGTTCTATATTCATTTTCTCCATTTCCTCTCATTCTCAAGATGAACATGCCACCATGACCTCATAGCTCCTCAATGGCCCACACAACCCTGCTGTCCCTTCTGCCTCAACTCAGCAGCACAGAGCCACTACTTCTACCAGTGTATCCCTCTCTGCTTAAACAGAGCAAGGGTTCTCTATGTCATCCCAACCTGCAGTCTCTATACTGACAGCTTGGTACCTCTCAACCTAACTGCCACTCTACAGTTTTCTCAATCTGTCAAGGACTTTTTAGAGGCTTCCAGGAAGCCTACCACTAGACATTGTTACAACCAGAAACGGACTAGATTTTCTGCTTGGTGCACCATTCATTGCAAGGAGCCTCAATTTACCTCCTTATCTTCACTTTTGGATTACCTGTTGCATTATCTCAATCAGGCCTCAAATCCACATTTATTCGAGTTCATCTCAGTGCAACAGCTGCTTTACATCACTTATGAGCCCTTGTGGCTCATCCTGTGGTTTCCAGATTTATGAAAGGACTTTTCAATGTTAAGCCAAACCGCCTCCAGTGGTTTGGGATCTCACAGTTGTTCTTGCTCAATTGATAAAGCCTCCCTTTGAACCAATGGCTTCGGTTCATCTCAACTATCGCACTTGCACAGTGGTTTTTCTCATTGCTCTCACGCTTGCTTGCAGAGTCAGTGAACTACAAGCTTTAGTAGTGGAACCACCTTTCACAGTATTTCACCATGGAAGGTGGTCCTCCATACTCATCCTAAATTCTTACCTAAAGTGATTTCAGAATTTCATCTCAACCAATAAATTGTACTTCCAGTGTGTTTTCCAAAGCCTCTTTCTCATCCTGGAGAAACAGCTCTTCCTACTCTGGACTGTAAGCAGGCTTTGGCTTTCTACTTGCAACGTACTAAGCCACACAGATCTGCTCCTCAACTTTATGTCTCCTTCGATCCACACAAGTTGGGACATCCAGTTTCCAAGGGCACCATCTCTAACTGGATGGCTGCTTACATCTGTTTCTGCTAAGCTCAGGCTGGACTGCCTCTACAAAGTCGAGTCACAACCCATAAAGTCAGAGCCATGGCGGCATCAGTAGCTTTCCTTAGATCTACTCTGCAAAGCTGCCACATAGTCCTCGGTTCATGTTTTCACCTCTCATTATTGTCTGGATTCTTTTTCCAAATGGGATGGCCATTTTAGCCAGGCAGTTTTACAAAATTTATTCTCCTAAATTGCCAACACTCCCACCATCCCATACTGGTTAGCTTGGAGGTCACCCACATGTGAGAATATGCTGCCTGCTTGTCCTGGGATAAAGCACAGTTACTTACCGTAACAGGTGTTATCCAGTGACAGAAAGCAGATATTCTCACGACCCACCCACCTCCCCTGGTTGGCTTCTTAGCTAGCTATCTGAACTGAGGAGACGCACGCCCTACATCAGGCGAGAAGGCACTCACGCATGTGTGGTGCGACAGTCACAAACTTTCTTAAAGTTTTACAAGCAAGTCTGCTTGCGAGGCTGTCCGCATCCAGGCTCAATGGATGATGTCACCCACATGTGAGAATATCTGCCTGCTGTCCCTGGATAACACCTGTTACGGTAAGTAACTGTGCTTAATCAACTTTCAGACTTTACAGAAAAAACAAACATCCTTCACCCAAATCAAACTGGATCTAGAAAATATTTTTCTACCGAACACTCTTTGATAGGACTCTCAACATCATGGCGAGATCCTAGCAAGGACTGTAACAGAACGCGACTTGGGTGTGATCATTAGTGAAGACATGAAGACTGCCAATCAAGTGGAGAAAGCTTCCTCCAGGGCTAGGCAAATCATGGGTTGTATCCGTAGAAGTTTCATCAGCCGTAAGCCCCAGGTTATTATGCCATTGTACAGATCCATGGTGAGACCCCAACTGGAATACTGTGTGCAATTCTTGAGGCCGCATTATCAAAAGGATGTGCGGAGAGTCGAGTCGGTTCAGCGAATGGCCACCAGAATGGTTTCAGGACTCAAGGATTTCCCGTATGAGGAACGGCTGGATAAGTTGCAGCTATACTCACTCGAAGAGAGGGGAGACATTATCGAGACGTTCAAATATGTCACGGGCCGTATCGAGGTGGAAGAAGATCTCTTTTTTCTTAAAGGACCCACGGCGACAAGAGGGCATCCGTGGAAAATCAAGGGTGGCAAATTTAATGGTAATACCAGAAAATACTTCTTCACCGAAAGGGTGGTTGATCGCTGGAATAGTCTTCCACAACAGGTAATTGAGGCCAGCAGTGTGCCAGATTTTAAGAAAAGGTGGGATTGGCATGTCGGATCTCTTCATGGAGGTAGTTAGGGGGTGGGTCTTGGTGTGGGCAGACTGGATGGGCCGTGGCCCTTTTCTGCCGTCATTTCTATGTTTCTATGTAACCTGTCTTTATCTACTAAGTCTATTCCCTTCATAATCTTGAATGTTTTTTTTGTTGTGTTTTTTATTTATTTATAGATTTCAAATAACAAATCAAGATACACTTGTACAGAAAGTAATTACAGCAAAAGAAAGCAAAAAATCTCACTAATTTTATATAAGAACAAAATATTGCATAATCTCTCAAGTCCACCATAAGATCCATGATGTAATATAAACGGAATAACAAGAAAATATTAACTAAAGATACGTGGAACGTGGTTAACTAATATTCAGGCGTCTAATATCTTAAAGCCTTCTCCAGGGGGGACAAAGAAAAAAAGGCCATCAGCTGGTTTGGCTCAAAGAAAACATATTTCTGGGAATTATATTGTACTATACATTTGCAGGGATGACAGAGATAAAAAGTTCCCCCAAGAGCCAAAACTCCAGGTTTTAATAATAGAAACTCTTTTCTACGCCTTTGTGTATCTTTTGCCAGATCTGGGAACATTTGTATCTTAAAGTCAAGAAAGTTTTTCTTTTTAGTTTTGAAGAATAATCTCAGAAGCCAATTTTTATCCAATGTGATAGCCAAGGTCACAATCAATGTTGCAGGTATTATGTTTTCTTTATCGGACAATTCAAGTAAAGCAGATACATCAATTGGTCCTTGGTTTTTTTCCTGGTGATCCTGATTTTTATTCGGTAAATAATAGACCTGAGTGAAAGGAGGCAATGAATCTTCCAGTACTTCCAATATCTCCAATAAATAACGTTTTAACATTTCTCTTGGAGTAACTGTTAAACTTCGGGGAAAATTAATCAATCTAAGATTATTGTTCCTAGAGAAATTTTGAAATGTCTCTATCGTCCTTCTTAAATTGACATTGTCCTTAATTAATGTCTCCTGAAGCAATTTGAAAGACTTAAGTTGATCTTTAATATTCTGAATGTCTAGTTTTGATTCACCCAGGTCTTGTTTTATCTGAAGAACTTCCTTCTCCTGAGATTTTATTTTCCCCTCAATCTGAAAGTAATTAGTGTTCACTGTTCTAACCAAATTGGCAGTCAGATCCTACAAAGCCTCCAATGTGACTTCTTGGGGCTTTACAATATTGAAAGTCTGCAAATCTGATAGTGAAAAATTAGGCTCACCAGCCAAAGGACCTTCTCCTCCCCGTTCCTCCTGGGTCGGGACTGACCCCAGCGTTGTATCATCTTCGTGAGCATTCAGGCTCTGCTGCAAACTCTGGGAGCCTGAATCATTGTTTATCTCACTGTCCCCAGCAACCTCAGGGGAAGACCGCATGCCGACTTCCGACTGCCTCTTCACCCCCGGGGAACTGGCGGCACGAGGATTGGGAGGAGGGACTCTAACATCGGGGCTCAACGAGATCTCATGAGCCCGAAACGATGCCTCCATTCCATCTCCCGGAAGCGTCTCAGGCAATGGCAACACCGATGTTCCAGTGGTGCTCTGTATCCGCCTCAGCAACTCCTCAATGTTGCCGGAGGAGACTGCACCAGAGCGCCGCAAGGTTCCAAATGCACCCTTTCCTCTCCTCTTCGGCATAATTACGATTAACAACGGCGAAAAACCACTGGAAGAAAAGATTTAGCAGGTAAGGCTTGCGGGCGGTTGCTCAGTAAACTACGACCGCGGCCATCTTGGATGTAAACCACGACTGCGGCCATCTTGGATCTAATCTTGAATGTTTCGATCATGTCCCCTCTCAGTCTCCTCTTATCAAGGGAGAAGAGGCCCAGTTTCTCTAATCTCTCACTATACAGCAGCCCTCTAGCCCCTTAACCATTTTAGTCACTCTTCTCTGGACCCTTTCAAGTAGTACTGTGTCCTTCTTCCATATACGGCGACCAGTGCTGGACTCAGTATTCCAGGTGGGGGCGTACCATGGCCCGGTACAGTGGCATGATAATCTTCTCTGATCTCTTTGTGATCCCCTTCTTAATCATACCTAGCATTCTGTTCGCCCTTTTCTCTGGCTCCACGCATTGCGTGGACGGCTTCATTGACTTGTAAACCAGTACTCCCAAGTCTCTTTCCTGGGGGGTCTCTCTGAGTACTGCACCGGACATCCTATATTTATGTATAAGATTTTTGTTACCGGCATGCATCACCTTACACTTATACATGTTAAACCTCATTTGCCATGTCGCAGCCCATTTCTCGAGCATGTTTATGTCACATTGCAGGTCTTCACAATCCTTCTGTGTCTTCACTACTCTGAATAACTTTGTATCGTCTGCAAATTTAATCACCTCACTCGTCGTACCATTTTCCAGGTTGTTTATAAATATGTTGAAGAGCACCATGCGGCACCTGCGGCACTACACTCATGACTCTTTTTTAGTCCGAGTATTATCCATTTACCCCCACTCTTTGTTTCCTATCTATCAGTCAGTTTTTAATCCATGTATTTCACCCTCGATTCTGTGGCTCACAATTTTTTGAAGCAGTCGTTCATGTGGGACCTTGTCAAACGCCTTCTGAAAATCTAGATATACAGTGTCGATCGGGTCAACCTTGTCTACTCCCTCGAAGAAGTGCAGTAAGTTTGTCAAGCAAGATCTTCCTTTGCTGAAGCATCATCAGATTGCTGGTCCTCATCAGATTGTGTCCGTCAAGGTGATCAATGATGCGGTCATTTATCAGCGCCTCTACCATCTTTTCCAGTACCGAGGTCAGACTCACCGGTCTGTAGTTTCCTGGATCGCCCCTCGTGGAACAATAATGAACATCACTTACTCTGATCTGTCTTAAATCCACTCCGATTCAATTCTCTTCCTTTATTAAGATTCTTGATGTTATCATTGATGACAAACTATCATTTCTTCAGCAGATTAGCTCAGTGAGTAAAAAATGTTTTTACAGGTTGAGAATGATCAGATCAATCTCGAGTTTTCTAGAACAATCAGCTCTGAACATTCTATTACACTCCCTAGTGATCTCACAAATCGACTACTGCAATTCATTATATTAAGGAATATGTCAGAAAGAATTTTAAAGATTGCAAATCATCCAAAATACAGCCATCATAATATGTAATGCAAAAAAATTTGATCATGACACACCTCATCTAATAAAATCATACTGGTTACCAATTACAAAATCACCTATAAAATCTTATTACTCACATTTAAAACAAAAACTCTACATTCCCCAGGATTCATTGACAGGTTAATCATTCATTAATGCTTCTAAGACACTCAGTTCTAGCAATCAATATCTTTTGAATATTCCCTCTCTACGTCACCTCTTCTATGATACCACCAGAAAATAAAGACTTTCTCAGTTACAGCTTCAACTCTTTGGAATTCACTCCTATTGTCACTGCGAGAAATTATCGACAAATTCAAAGCATATTTTAAAATATTCTTATTTAAAGATGCCTACGATTTGTAAATCTCCATCCCAAATGACAACAATGAAGGAAGAGCATATCTCCCCTCCCATTGACCTTTTTATCTCACTATCCTATTACAAATTGTATTTCTTCCTCCCCCCCCCCCCTTTTTTTCCTCATGTGTCTAGGTATTTTGTCATTGTTCATGTCTCAGTCATGTCACCCTGATGATTTTATATTCTTCTTTTGTACACCACTTAAACAATTTTTTTAAGCGGTATATAAAATTTTTAATAAACTTGAAACCTCCATTCTTCCATCCTATGGCTCATGCTCCCCTCCCTCCTTCCCTCTATTCTGTGTCCCAAGATCATGCCCCCCCCCCATCCTTCATTTGTTCAAAGTTTATACTCTGACATCAGCAGGAAGGCTTTCAGCTCAGCCGCAGGACTAGCATAGAAGTCGCCGCATGCAGCTTTGTGCAGAGAAACGACTGTGGTAGGAAGGTACTTATTTGAGGCACAGAATGGAGGGAGGGAGAGAGAGGGGTGTGTTGAGACTCGGGAGGTAGAGGAGCATGTTGGGACACCGAAGGTAGAACAGGACCTCGTTCACAAGTACGAGTCCAGCATAAGTTGGATATTCTTAAAAAGGAGACTGCCTGTAAGTCAGTCCGAGTATAAGATGAGATACCCCTTTCCCCCAAAAAAGGAGGAAAAAAGGTTGACTGAAATATAAGACGGGGAAGGGGTTAATATTCATGTGCCCTGCCAGGATCTGTGCCTTGCCACCCCTCTCCCTCACTCCTTTCCCTGCCAGGCTCTGCACTCAACCACTCTCACTCCCTGCACCCAGCTTCCTCCCTCCTTGCGCCACTCTCCACCCAGTCCCCTCCCTCCCTGCCCAGCTCTCCACCCTGTCCCCCTCTCTCTCTGCCAGGCTCTGTACCCTGTCCCACCTCCCTGCCCTATACCCTGTCACCCTTCTCTCCCGATATCCTGCATGGCTCCATCGAGCCTGCCATATGACCTGGTGGTCCAGAGGTATTACAATTTTTTAACCTGCTTCCCCCCCTCCTTGTACATTTTTGGCTTTTTGAATCCCTGGTGGTCCAGCTTTCCACTCTGCTGCCCCGTGCTGAGCCCCTCCCTCCCTGAATGGCTGCCTGAGTTCTCATGGCCCAGCAGTATACTAGGCAGGAGTGAGCATTTTGCTGTACTGCCCAGCCCTGAGCTGCTCCCTGAATAGCTGCCACCAGTTCTCGCATGTCCCAAATTTAAAAAGTTCTCATCTATCCAAACTTTAAAACATGCTCCCGCTGGGACCATGACATTTAGCATTTCTCCTTTAAGTGTGACAAAAAGCTGATATTCAGTAAAGAGTGTGCATACTGTATATATTGAACAGGACAGGAATTGTTGGGGAGCCCTGAGGGATGCAATGTCTCATCAGAATCATAATAACATACCAGATGACAGCAGTTAAAAACCTGTATTGCCCAACAAGATAAATTCATAAAGTATGATGTGATACTATATATGCATGCTTTTTTTTTTATAAATCTTTATTGATTTTTAAACTTTGACAATGCAATACAAATATCTGAACATAAATATTTCATAAAACGCATTATTAAACGTACAATTTATACTTAGAACAATCATTTTCTCTCCCCCTTACCAAATTACTACAATAAGACAAATTATGTAATTATAATATTGTAATTGAGTATTTTAATAAACAAATTATCTTTCCCTCCCCCCTCCCTCCCCTGGATGTGTAAGGAATTCTACCAACCTCAAAAATAAATAAATAAATAAATACATTACAGTTATTATGATGTAACAAATATAGTCAATGGACTCCGCACTCTGTTAAATGTACTGCTAAACTCCAAACACTCTGCATTCATTTTTTCATATTTATACGTGGTAGAAACATTTATCCACCAAAACGTGTAATTTAGTCTGTCATACCTCTTCCAAATATGTGTAATCAATTGGATAGCTATTCCCATCATTATCATAAAAAGTTGATTTATATTTATCGAAAGAAGGCTTGACATGTAAAAGCGTACCACAGATTATTGCTTCTCATATTAGGGGACTATATATGCATGCTTGATTTGCCCTCTCATTTTTAGGGCGCAGACTGTAGAAGCCTGCCTAGCAGTGGCTTATGTGTTCAGCCATGATCAGCAAAAAGACCATAGAGGTCTGCCCAACAGTGGCCTATTTGTTCAGCCACGATCAGGAAACAGACTGTAGAGGTCTGCCCAACAGTGGCTTATCTGTTCAGCAACGATCAAGACACAAACCATGGAAGTCTGCCAGTCTGCTCAGCACTGGCTTTGCTTCTCAATTACTAATGTTGCCATCTAATCACCGCTAAGCTTGTTTGGTTCCATGCCTTCCATATAGGAATCCTTTATGTCTATACCACGCAGTTTTGAATTACATTACTGTTTTCATCTCCTCCACCTCCTGCAGGAGGGCATTCCAGGCATCTATCACCCTCTCTGTGAACAAGTTCTTTCTGGCGTTATTTTTGAGTTGGCCTTCCTGCAATCTAAATTCATGTCCTCTGGTTCTACCACCTTTCCTCCGCTGGAAAAGGTTTGTTTATATATTAATACCTCTCAAATATTTGAACATCTATATCATATCACCCATGTTTCTCCTTTCCTCCAGAGTGTACATCTTCAAGTCATCAAAACTGAGGGGCCTCATCAATGACTTGTACAAGAACATCAGCACTTCTTTCTTCTGCTGGTTATACCCCACTCTATGCAGCCCAGCATCATTCTGGCCATGGCCACCATCTTGTTGCATTAAGAGTCCCTTAAAAATGCTTTAAACCAGAATTTAGCCTTCCTTATTTCCCATCTGACTTAATTTGGCCATTAGGATCTTGTTCTTTACATTATCAAATGCAGCAGAGAGATCCAATAGGAATAATTAGAGCTTTAATTTCTGTAATTGATCATTCCACTCATCTTGTTTAGTAAGGCTACCAAAACTCGCTATATAACAAGCCCTTCCCAAAACCACCCCACTATATCTAAATGTAGGTTATAAAGTAGGACCACATATAGAATCTGCAGGGTTTAATTTTTATTTTACATAGAATCATTTAGGAGTCTAAGGATTAGGTAAAGTTTCTACAGTTACACAACATTGATGGACTCTCAAAATAATGATGATGCCAAAAAAGGTATATGCTTGTCAGTCTTGGAACATAATTCTCTAAATTTTCTTTCCCAGCCTCCTTCAAGGAACAGACGAGAGCGGGCCGAACTGAGGCCAGACTTTTTTGATTCAGCAGCTATAATAGAAGATGATTCGGTATGTTTTTCTAAATGTTTACTTGCCTATTTTATATGGCTATGCTTACTCTTAAAGATTCATTTGTCACATCCCATAAACATTCAAAGGGTTCAATGATCAAAATAATTTAATTGATCACAAAAGGCTGCTGCCTAGTTAAATCACCTGTGCCCAGCTATTTGCTGATATTCATCAGCACTTAACTGGGTTGTGCCACTGAATCAACACTATTCGGGTAGTGCTTAGCACTAAGACACTCCGGGAATGGAGTCAGTGCTTGCTTAACTATCCCGGCACTAGCACAGAATATTGACCGGTACCCAGATAACTTCTTTCCCCAATCCCCTCTCCAAAAAAACCAGCCTCAACCTCATGAAGACCCCCTCCCCTCACCCACCCATCTGTAGGTCCGTGTTCAAAGGGGGAGGGATCGCAATCGCAGCAGGAGAGATTAAGCATCTCTCTTGCTGCGATCGTTTGCGGGGGGGGGGGATTCTGTAACCGATGTTGTTTTTGACAGACACTGGTTGCAGAATCCAGCTTTTAGGTGAAGGACTGGCCCCTTCGCCTAAAAGGTCTTGTTTTGGGCTTTTGGGACTTGGGCGATTTTTTGTTTGGGAATGTGTTTTAAGGTTAGGTGTAGTGATGGTCTGGGCAATTAAAATGCTGAGCGTAGAAATAGGTTAAATATGAAAGAAACTGACTTCAATGAGAGTACTGTCTCCAGAGAACAGTGGCGTACCAAGGGGGGGGGCGGGAGGGGCGGTCCGCCCCGGGTGCCAGCCCTGAGGGGGTGCTCCCGGCCTTGCTGTTCAGTCCCCCCCACCCCCGAAGGACCGCTCGCCCCACTGACCTTCCTGCACCACCTATGAAGCAGCCCGCAGCAGGATTGCGACGTCAGCGATCCCTGAGCTGCTTGGGCGCTGCTTCCTGCGCCGCGGTCCCGCCCCACCTCTGATGTCAGAGGGGCGCAGGAAGCAGCGCCTAAGCAGCGCAGGGATCGCTGATGTCGCGATCCTGCTGCAGCTGCTTCGTAGGTGGTGCGGGGAGGCCAGGGGGGCGAGCGGTCCTTCGGGGTGGGTCGAGAATCAGGCCTTCAGGGTCGGGCGGGCAGGCAGGCTTTCAAGGGGGAGGGGGGTGACAGGCAGGCAGGCAGGCCTTCAAGGGGGGACAGGCCTTCAAGGGGGGGACAGGCCTTCGGGGGTGTGCAGACCTTCAAGGGGTGCAGGCCTTCAAGGGGGGACAGGCAGGCAGGCCTTCAAGGGGGGACAGGCCTACAAGGGGGTGGGACAGGCCTACAAGGGGGTGGGACAGGCCTTCAAGGGGGGGACAGGCCTACAAGGGGGTGGAAATATGTAGACAAAAGTTAAACTAATGCAACACCACAGAAACAGTGACACATGTCCCCTAATACTGTGCAAAATATAGACAGTAGATGTAAATTTGTAAAAAACTGATACATAACAATCATCACTTTACAAATTAACAAATAGAAATAAAACAAATAGCAAGAAATAAGAAAATACCATTTTATTGGACTAATCCATTTTTCAATTAGCTTTCAGAGGCCAAATCTTTCTTTTATACTGCTGTTATGGTATCCTGTCCTGAACTGAGGAAATGGGTTTAGTCCAAAAAAATTGCCTTATTTCCATTTCCTATTTATAAACTTTTATCAATACAGTTACAATACTACTTAATTCTATGTAAAGCAACAAAAAAAATTCTTTCTACCTTTTGTAGTTTCTGCTTTAATCATTTTCTCTTTGCTCTTTTCTTTCTATACAGCATTTGTCCTCTCTCCCTTCCATGCAACATTTTTCCTCTATCTTTGTCCCTTCCACCCAGCCTCTGCTCTCCCTACCCCTTCCATCCACTGTCCACCCTCTCTCTGCCCTTTCCATCCAGTGTCTGCCCTCTCTCTCTTCCCTCCTCTCTCTCCCCTTCCTCTTAGTTTAAAGCCTGTTCTATTCCTCTCTTGACGTTGTTTGCGGGAACAAGACTTCTAGCAAACAAAGTCAAGAGAAGAATAGAACAGGCTTTAAACTAAGAGGAAGGGGAAAGCCGACAGTCGACCTAACGTCGACAATTCGGAAGACGGTATCCCATGAAGATACTAAGGGGAAAAAAGGCTGGGAAGAAACAAGGGACAAATTACAGGAGTCAACTAACCCAGAAGTGGAGGTTAGAAAGATTGTAGCAAAAGAGAAGACACCAAAGACCGAAGCACAGGGAAAGGAAATGAGGAGGACGAAATGCCAGGATCTAAATTGCATATATGCTAATGCAAGGAGCCTAAGAAACAAAATGGAGGAACTAGAAGCCGTGGCCAATGTAGAGATCATAGACATCATTGGAATCTCTGAAACGTGGTGGAATGAGGAAAACAAATGGGATACAGTACTGCCGAGATACAAGCTCTATTGCCAGGACAGGTCAGGACAGAAAGGAGGAGGAATAGCCCTATACGTAAAAGAAAGCATACAATCGACAAGAATGGACACAGCGGAGACGACCAACAAACTGGAATCGCTATGGGTTAAAATACCAGGTAGGAAAGGGCATGAAATAAAGATGGGCCTATACTATAGTCCACCCGGGCAAACCAGAGATATTGATAAAGAAATGGATGCCGAGATGAAGCGAGAATGCAAAAGAGGTTACACGGTTGTTATGGGAGACTTCAACTACCCCGGGATAGACTGGAGTCTTGGAAGCTCAAGATGCGCTAGGGAGACAGAATTCCTGGAGGCTATACAAGATTGCTTCATGGAGCAGCTTGTTAGAGAACCGACGAGAGGAAATGCCACTTTGGATCTAATCCTAAATGGGCTAATGGGACCTGCAAAGGAAGTGGAAGTAGTGGGACCGTTGGGAAACAGCGATCATAATATGATCAAGTTCAAAGTTGAAGTAGGAATACTGAACGGAAAGAGAACCATAGCGACAATTTTCAACTTCAGGAAAGGAAACTATGAAGCAATGAGGGAAATGGTAAGGAAGAAAATTAGGAACACTTCCAAGAAATGGCAAACGGTAGAACATGCCTGGTCTTTTTTCATGGACACGATGAGCGAGGCGCAAAATCTGTACATCCCCAGATTCAGAAAGGGGTGCAAAAAGAGTCGAACAAAAGACCCGGTATGGATGACTAAAATAGTGAAGGAAGCGATAGGCAATAAGAAAAATTCATTCAGGAAATGGAAGAAGGACAAAACTGAGGAGAACTGGAATGAGCACAGGAAGTATCAAAAAGAATGTCACAGTGTGGTTCGAAAAGCCAAAAGAGAGTACGAAGAGAGGCTAGCCAGGGAGGCACAAAATGTCAAACCGTTCTTCAGATATGTTAAAAGGAAACAGCCAGCTAGGGAGGAGGTGGGACCGCTGGACGAAGGAGACAGGAAGGGAGCGGTGAAGGAGGAGAAAGAAGTCGCGGAAAGACTTAACATGTTCTTTTCGTCTGTATTTACAAACGAAGACACAACCAACATACCGGAACCTGAGCAAATCTTCAATGGAAATCAAGCAGAAAAATTAACATCCATGGAAGTGAGCCTTGATGATGTACACAGGCAGATAGAAAAACTTAAAACTGACAAATCCCCTGGTCCGGACGGAATCCATCCAAGGGTTTTGAAGGAATTAAAGGAGGAGATAGCTGAATTACTGCAGCTAATTTGCAACCTATCCTTGAAAACAGGCATGATCCCGGAGGATTGGAAGATAGCCAACGTCACGCCCATCTTTAAAAAGGGATCAAGAGGTGACCCGGGAAACTACAGACCGGTGAGTCTGACCTCGGTTCCGGGGAAAATGGTGGAAGCACTGATAAAAGAAAACATCGATGAACATTTGGATAGAAATGAACTTCTGAAAACAAGCCAACATGGTTTCTGCAGGGGGAGATCGTGCCTAACTAACTTATTGCACTTCTTCGAAGGAATTAACAAAAGGATGGAAAGGGGAGACCCCATAGACATCATATACCTTGATTTCCAAAAAGCCTTTGACAAGGTGCCTCACGAACATCTACTCCGGAAACTGAAGAATCATGGGGTAGATGGAGACGTACATAGATGGATCAGAAATTGGTTGGCAGGTAGGAAAGAGAGGGTAGGGGTTAAGGGCCACTACTCGGACTGGATGAGGGTCACGAGTGGTGTTCCGCAGGGCTCGGTGCTTGGGCCGCTGCTATTTAATATATTCATAAATGATCTAGAATCAGGGACGAAGTGTGAGATAATAAAATTTGCGGACGATACAAAAATATTTAGTAGAGCTGGAACTAAAGAGGAATGCGAAGAATTGCAAAGGGACTTGAACAAACTGGGGGAATGGGCGGCGAGATGGCAGATGAAGTTCAATGTTGAGAAATGTAAAGTATTGCATGTGGGAAGCAGAAACCCAAGGTACAACTATACGATGGGAGGGATGTTATTGAATGAGAGTACCCAAGAAAGGGACTTGGGGGTAATGGTGGACATGACAATGAAGCCGACGGCACAGTGCGCAGCGGCCGCTAAGAAAGCAAATAGAATGCTAGGTATAATCAAGAAGGGTATTACAACCAGGACAAAAGAAGTTATCCTGCCGTTGTATCGGGCGATGGTGTGCCCGCATCTGGAATACTGCGTCCAATATTGGTCGCCGTACCTTAAGAAGGATATGGCGTTACTCGAGAGGGTTCAGAGGAGAGCGACACGTCTGATAAAAGGGATGGAAAACCTTTCATACGCTGAGAGATTGGAGAAACTGGGTCTCTTTTCCCTGGAGAAGAGGAGACTTAGAGGGGATATGATAGAGACTTTTAAGATCATGAAGGGCATAGAGAGAGTAGAGAGGGACAGATTCTTCAAACTTTCTAAAAATAAAAGAACAAGAGGGCACTCGGAAAAGTTGAAAGGGGACAGATTCAAAACGAATGCTAGGAAGTTCTTCTTTACCCAACGAGTGGTGGACAACTGGAATGCGCTTCCAGAGGGCGTAATAGGGCAGAGTACAGTACTGGGGTTTAAGAAAGGATTGGACAATTTCCTGCTGGAAAAGGGGATAGAAGGGTATAAATAGAGGATTACTGCACAGGTCCCTACAATCCCCCCTACAACAATCCGGGCAGGAGGGAGCCCAAGCCCTCCTGGCCCATGGCACCCCAAACCCCCAACTACGTTCAGGGCAAGAGGGATCCCAAGCCTTCATGCCCCAGCGGCATCCCGAACCCCCAACTACGTTCGGGGCAAGAGGGAGCACAAGCCCTCTTGCCCCGGCGGCACCCCGAATCCCCGATTACGTTCGGGGCAAGAGGGAGCCCAAGCCTGGTGGGAAAGCAGTTGTATTATTTCACTTTTTAACGAGTCAATTGCTGCTCCCTCAGGAGCTATGCTGCTCTAATTTAGCCTTCAATTATTTCACTCCTCTGTTTTTGGGGGTTTTTAATCTACTCAGGCAGGCTAGATCATTTATTTAATTCCTCACACTCGCTTATTGTAAGTTTTCTATGATTACCACTATTAGCTACTTCCTTTTTCCTCTTCTGTCAATATCTTTCAGGAGAGATGTTAAGCCTTCCAACCATTTTTGTAATTACTGTAATTGTGAAAATGTGAACACCAGTACCTCCAAAGCAATCCTGTGTATATATGCATGCAGAGCAGCCTCATCTGACCACATTTGCTTCACAGCTTTCCATCCATTCTCTGCTAGAAAACATATCACTTCCCCTTGGCTGAGTTTTAGGGACTGAAAAGGCAGCAAAGGAAGTGCTCAGCAAAAACTGTATACATGTGCTAAATTATTTCTCAATATGAAAACAATTAAGATTTTCCTGCCTGTCTATCTGATTTTTCACTGTCACTGCATTATGCTTCCCAATATACATCAGACGAAACTTATTCTTTGTACTCAGCTATTATGTAAAACTGACAACTTATTTTGTTTTCTGCCCGATTCTTTTCCCACTGTCAAAATAATTAAGACAGGCTGAAAACATAATTCTTAGCAATCAGTATTTTATTACTTAAAACTCCCCCAACAGCTGACTGCTACCCTTCACCTAAACTAGCAGTGTTATTTATTCCTCTTCACTTTTGTACTCACAACGCTCACTGTAGCAAATGCTTCAGGGAATGTCAGCGATCTTTCTTCTGTTATCTTTAAATTCCCCTGTTCTTAATGTTTCTCTCCAGCTATGTCTACCATTTAGTGATACCATTTATCTTGACTCTGACAGGATTTACCACCTCATTAACTTAGAATTGCAGCGCTATTTCACACTGATAATCCAGCTGATTTCTCTCCTGCTTCTTCAAACTATCATAACAGCCGATTCCAACTGTCAGCAGGCCTGAAGAGTGACAAAAGTTTCCCTTTTTTCTTTTCTTGTTCTTTTCCTTTAAGTCAACTTAGATCATGAAATCCTTCGAAGTCAGCACAAGACACTTGGAAACTTTATTAGACTTATTATTAGAAAAAGTTTAGTTTTATGCCAGTAAAAGGCACCAGAAAGAGGTAATCTGACCTCTCTGTTCAGCACTGCCCCCCCCCCCCCACACACTGAATTTACTAGGAAAATATAAGCAGATTGCTTTTTGCCAGGCTTAGTATTTAAGCTGAATATTTCTGCGAGTATAATACTTTGGATTAGGAAAAACCTTCATTTAAGTCAGAATATAGGCATCTGGGAGAGGAGCTCAGCAATTATACTTCCATCTTGTCATGCAGCCAAGCCACACCCCTCTATTGTAAGTTTTTTAAGGAATAAAGAATTGGCAAATGATTTCAACTGCTGATTTATATCCATATGGATTCTACACTGCTATCTGTGTCATGCAGAATGTTTATTTTGTTTGTTTCATTTCCCTCTTTAACATAAAGCGCAACCCCTCCAATTTGATCTACTATATCATTGCGATATAATGTGTTGTTGAGGATCAGAAGAGGTTGACAGCACCTCATTCACTGATATACTATCCAGATAGTGCTTGAGAAGGAATCATAGCTTCTTTTTTTTAAATTCTTTATTCATTTTTATAACTTACATCAAGTGCATTAAAAAATATAACACCATTTTGACTTAAATAAATCACTTGAAATTCTACAATTCTTTAAAATGACAAATAATTATCCCTTTCCCTCACATTCCTTCAATACCTCATAACACATATACCATATAATAAAGTTCCCCCCCCCCCCCACCCCATTCTTTCATTTGTACAAATCAGGGAAAATAATACCTATTCATTGCAAAAATTTGGCCCCCACACATCTTGGAATCTTTGAAAATTCCCTTTCTGAATAGCTAATGTTCTCTCCATTTTATATATATGACACACTGAATTCCACCAAAAACTATAATTTAATCTATTCCAATTTTTTCAATTACATGTTATTTGTTGTATGGTGATTCCTGTTAAAATAAGTAAGTCTATTATTTTTGAAAGATATTTGGCTCTTAACCCTCATAGACATACCAAATACTGTATTTTCACGCATATAACGCGTGCGTTATACACGATTTTACAAACCGAGTATAACCATGCGCGTTATATTCGTGAGTGTGTTGTACTAATTTTTTTTTACATAGTTCCCCCCCCCCCGACGTCCGATTCACTCCGCAGGACCGCTCACACCCCCATCCTGTAGGACCGCTCACACCCCCATCCCGTAGGACCGCCCGCACCCCCACCCCGCAGGACCGCTCGCACCCCAACCCCGAAGGAGCACCCACACCCCCACCCCTTAAGGACCGCTCGCACCCCCACAGCCTCCCCCCCATCATGGAGAAGCTGCCTACCGTTGTCCTGCTGCTTCCTCTGCCGGCGGTCCCACCCCTTCTCTGAGCCCTGTCTGCGCTGCATCCTCTTCCGGCGGTCCCGCCCTTTCTCTGATGTCAGAGAAAGGACGGGACCGCCGGAAGAGGAAGCAGCGCAGACGCAGGGCTCAGAGAAGGGGCGGGACCGCCGGCAGAGGAAGCAGCAGGACAACGGTAGGCAGCTTCTCCGTGATGGGGGAGGAGGCTGTGGGGGTGCGAGCGGTCCTTTGGGGTGGGGGTGCGAGCGGTCCTGCGGGGGGGTGAATCAGACGTCGGGGGGGGGCATCAGGCTTTCAGGGTGGGGACAGGACTTCAAGGGAGATAGGAGAGTCGGGGCAGGCGAAAGGAGAGTCGGGGCGGCGAGAGGAGTGTCGGGGCAGCAAGAGGAGAGTCGGGGCGGGCGAAAGGAGAGTCGGGCGACGACAGGAGAGTCGGGGCGGCATGCGCGGTATACGGGTGTGCGCTATATAAAAATTTATTTACATAAATTACAGTTTCCCGCATGCTATACCCATGTGCGCGTTTTACACGGGTGCGCGGTATATGAGTGAAAATACGGTAGTACTGTTCAGTTGAATCCATCTAAAATTATGTGAATTATTAAGGCCATATTTATGTTGCAACTGTGAAAACTCCAGCAGTTTACCATTAGAAATAACATCTTCTAATACACGTATTCCTGCAATCATCCAATGCTTCCAGATGACCTTAAATCCGCCAATTTTAATCTTGGAGTTCAGCCATATAGTTTGATTTTTTGATTTGTGAATTGGAATAGGTGACAAATTACTCGCATATCTTATTGTTTTCCATGTGTCTACAAATATTCTATTTTCTTTATATAATCTAGGCATTTTGTTACTAAGTATATGGCATAATCGCAAAGGAAACATGAGGCTCCATTCCAACCATAACCAATCTGGGATATTATCAACAGGCTCTGGGAGGATCCAATACATACCCTGGCGCATAATATAGGATTGATGATACCTATAAAAGTTGGAAAAATTTACCCCTCCCTCTGTAATCAGTTTTTGTAGATACTAAAGCAATTCTAGCCTTTTTGCCCAGCCAAATAAATTTTGTAAGGACCCCTGAAAACAAACTGGTAACTTACCCATTTGATAACAAACCACAGACAAAATCATCATTTTAATAGTTTGAACTCTCCCCCACTAAGAAAAATGTAAAGGATTCCATTGCTCACACATTTCTGTTACCTTCTGTAATACAAATTTTTCATTCACCTTCATTGTTTCTTCCAACGTGTTTTTTTATCCAAATGCCTAAATATTTTATTCTGTCCTCTTTCCATAGAAAGGGAATGTTTCAAATAAACGTTTTGTACAATGGACATTAAGTGGAAGAACTGATTTACTCAAATTTATCTTGTACCCTGAAAATTTTTCTATCAACTCTAGTAAGCTTGGAATGGTTGTTTCCGGATTTCTCAAATGAAGCAATATATCATCTGCATAAGCAGAAACTTTATATTCCCAATCTGAATAAGGAATATCCTGTATCCCCTTCGCTTGCTGAATAGCTAATAACAAGGGTTCTAATACAATATCAAAAAGCAAAGGAGACAAAGGACAGCCTTGTCTAACCCCCTCTGCAGAGTAAAACACTCTGAGAAATTATTATTAATATATAATCTAGCAACAGGTGAGCTATACAATGTTTGGATCATTTGTATAAATCCTGAACCTATACCAAAGCATTCCATTGCTTGATACATGAAGGCATATTCTATCCAATCAAAGGCCTTCTCTGCATCCAAGGATACAGAAAAGGCTGGATCATTCATGGCTTTTGTTAAATTTAACATATGAAAAGCCAATCTGGTGTTATTAGAGGAATGTCTCTGAGCAACAAATGCTGTTTGGTGCATACCAGTAATAAAAGGGAGAGCCTTGGCCAAGCGTAAAGCCAATGTTTTAGCTAGAAGTTTGCCATCTACATTAATTAAGGAAATAGGCCTGTAATTTGAAACCAATGCGGGATCTTTATTTGGCTTTGGCAAAACTATAGTAATAGATTCTGCCATAGTACCTATGATGCAACCATTAGTTAGTTGGACCTGATATAAATTTAACAATAAGGTAATAGGATATTTTGAAATGATTTATAAAACTCTACTGTGAAACCATCACCACCTGAAGCGGATCCAACTCTAAGAGACTTCAACTGTTTGCAACTCCCCTAGTGATATTGGATTTTCTAAGCTTTCTTTTATATGCTCAGGAATTTTTGGTCCCTTAATTTTAAAAAATTCTAAACCATCCTTTTCTTTATCTAAATAAGGCTCAGAATACAGGTCTTTATAAAATTTAAAATTGGTTTTTAAATTCGGTCCAATTTGAGAATGAATATTCCCTTTTTCATCTTTTACCGCCACTATTTTTGTTTTTTTTGCTTTCAGATAGTTTGCCAATAATCTTCCTGCCTTATCTGAATTTCCATAATAGAAAGCTTGTTGAGAAAATAAATTGTTTCTTATCAGTTTAGAAGAGATCTCATTATATTTCCCTTTAGCTTTCAAGAGATTCTGTAGTGTAGAGTTTACCCATTTATCAATCAATTTTGATTCTAAAATCCTTATGTCTTGTTCCAAATTGGAAAATTGTCTTTTAACTTGTTTCCTAATATGTGCCGAAAATGAAATAATTTGACTTCTCATGGTTGCCTTAAAAGCATCCCATAAAGTTTTCATAGAGATATCTTCTGTATTATTAATTTGAAAATAATCATTTATTTTTAACTGAACTTCCTCAATGAAAGTTGGTTCCGCAAGCAGTGTATTATCAAGTCTCTATACAGGTCTGCTATTATCTTGATCATTTAGTTTAACTTTAATCCACACCTCTCCATGATCAGACAGAATAATTGGATCTATGGAGGCTTGTGTTACTTATTGAACTAAGGTATTTGAAACGAATATATAATCTATTCTTGAAAAAGATTTATGAACATGGGAACAAAAAGAAAATTCCCTATCATTAAAATGAAATATACGCCATATATCTTTCAAATCACAATTTTGTACCAAATTCTCTAACCCTAATGATTTCATAATTCTGCTAGATTTTTTATCCATTAAAGGATCTGTAACAGCATTAAAATCCTCTGCCACAACTAAATTAGAAGCAGCCAGTGGTATTAACAATGGTTGTAGAGAATTTAAAAATTCAATTTGTTTCAAATTAGGTGCATATACAATGAAAAGCACCAACATAGTATTTCCCAGACTCATGTCAACATGTACCCACCTTCCTAAAGGATCAGCAGCAATCATCTTAAACATAGCATTACATTTTTTTATTTATCTACACCTGCTTTTATCCTCACAGCTGGGGCAAAAAAGCAATGTTTTACCCAGTTTCCTTCTAGTTTTTGGGACTCTAAAGCCGATAAATGAGTCTCCTGGATATAACATATATCTACATTCTGTTGTTTTTAAAACAATAATGTTTTATTTATTTTATATGATGGTTGAGGCCATTAACATTTAATGAAAATAATTTAAGCTCCGTTAAGTTCTTTACTTACAGGACATGAGTCTCATTAAATATTTCACATTCTTGTGATTTTCCTACCTGTATCTCATTTCCTTTAAATTAATATATGGAATATAATACTTATTTCTTTTAAACATCTCCTTCTCAAATCCCCCTCCCTCTCTTATTCTCTTAAATATGTTTTTAAGATCCCAAAAACCCTTCCCTATTCCCTCCCATAACCCCTCCCTACTAATATTATAACTTGAAGACATAAAATCAGACTGGTAGCCCCTACCCTCCCCAAGCATCTTTCTTCATTATATCCTCTAAATTTTAAAAATTGATCAACCTATATAATTAAAAGATTTATCAATAGATATATAATCTTACTTAAGAAGTATAAACCAATTAATTACCCCTTAATATAACAATTTATCAATTTTTGAATTTTACTAAATTGAAAAAATCATAAATCTAAAGAAAAAATATATATATTTTCTCCCTATTCATGAAATATAATTAATCAACTCTTTAAATAATAATGTTTCATAAATATTTAGATTTATCAATTCATATATATATATAGGCAGAATCACTTGGTCGACAGGCTCAGTTTCTGAAACACAGAAAGTAGTTTTGAAAGGGTATAGAAAGCAATAAGAATTGCAACCTGAAAAGTTTGACTCGTTAACCTGGAAGGGCAAGTGTCTTCAAGAGGCAAATTTATAGTCTACTGTGAAATGACTGAACTTTGGCTTGACACACAAAGATGAAAGCAACAAGGTGACGTAAGCTCCGCTCTGTTCCAACACAGGACTTTGCTTGCCATATACGTGTCTTGAATGGGAAGAGGGAGAGCAGCTGCTGTCTCATATCCCAACCATCACTGCAGTACGTTCTTGAAACATTACACCCTTGCGAAGCGTGCGTTGATGCTTCTGGTGTTTCAGCTTCAAAACCAAGCAGTTTATTTCAATATAGAATCTCAAGACTTGCGGAAGTGGATCCGGAAGCGTCCCCTGCTTCTGCTCCAAGCAACACAGCGTGCGTTCCACTCCACCTCGTCCCCTCCCCACCTAGAGAAGCTGGGGTGCCAGGCTCAGCAGAGGAACCATCATGTGACAGGGGAGGTGTATCCATAAAGGACGCCAAGCCCGGACAGACCAAAGCCGCATGTTGGCGGCAATACAACGCTGCCCACCTCCCCACTATACCATCGCAGCCCTCAGGCTTTTCAAATAGTTTTAAAGCATGCCGGGATGTAAATGACGCCTCCGTCACCCGGTCCTCACACCCCGGCCCCAGCCCTCAACGAAGACTCACCTGAGGGACAGAAGCAGCGGCAAATGAGGATCCAACTCAGTGATTCACAGACTGGGGATCACCTCAACATTTCCTCCATCCAACGGAACCGGAAGACTCAAGGCAGCGGGGAAGGGGCGACGCGGGCAAGGCCGCTCTCATCAGATACACCGTTCTGCTCCAAGCATGGGCTTCCAGGGTGACTTGTTTGTCCTTTAAAATGTATGCGGTGAGGGTAGAGCCTCTTGGATGATGTTGAAATATAGTGTTGCTCTCCTCTCTATTTTATCGTCATTTTAAAGATTCTTTTTGGCAGTCCCTGTACCTCCATTGTCCTCCTTCGAAGTATCATTTCTCACAGTTCCATATCAGAACGATTCTTCTTTGCTTCTTCTATTTCCTCCCCCACTCAACCGTTTCTTCTGACGTCAGGTGATCATTGAATATGTTAATGTATTAGTTGATTTTCTTATTCAAGTGTGGAATCCTCAACTTTTTAAAATAACTACTCTCATAGTTCCATAACAGTTAATAATATTTTTACTAGATTTATTTGATATCAAAATGGATGCTATAACTGATTTTTAAGTTAAATCTGTATAACTCAAAACTTTTTAGATCAAAATAATAAAAAGTTAGAATCAAAAAACATGTTTTCCATGTATATAATAATCTCTAATTCATAGGTATTTCTAGAGATGATAGGAATTCCTTAAGTTTATCTGGATCTTCAAATTGATAAAATTTGTCCTTATATGTTATTCTCATCAAAGCTGGATAATATAATCCATATCTAGTGCCAATGTCCTTCAATGGTTTTCATAATTGTAAAAATTGTTTTCTTAATTGAACAGTCTCCTTGGCAAAGTCTGGGATGAAGAGCAATTTGGAGTCTTTTTATGCTAGATTTTTTGTTTCCCTTGCAGCTTGTAAGATTTCAAGTACATGCTGGAATCTTAATAATCTTAATATTACTGGTCTTGGCTGTCCTTTGTTATGAGCTTTTTTTCATTCCAATCCTATGTGCTCTTTCAATTTCCATCGGTGTTTTTAATTTAAGAGGCAGAATTTTTGGTATAGCTTCTTCTAAGAAGGATATCATATTTTTTTCCTCAACTCCTTCCTTTAATATTAATATTCTGTCTCCTAGGTTTATTTTCCAGATCTATCATTTTTTTGCATTTCTTTTAACATGTTGTGATCTTTATTGTCATGTATCTGTTCTATCTTTTCTATTCTGTTTTCCATCTTGTCCATTCTATTATTCACTATATCCAGCTTGTTGTTCATGATGTTAATTTCCTTCCTCATTTCTATTAACGATAAATTGATGTTTCTCAGTTCTTCCATAACTTCTATTACTAGGGATCTGTGGATCTTCCTTTAGTCTTTTAATCTTTCCTGTTGATTTGGCAGGAGTCTCTTGCATCTTTTGCTTGGTTGATGTCATTTTAGAGGATTTTATAATTAAGTAGAAGAATTGTTGCTTAAAAGTTTAATAGATGATGTTCAGAGGAGGGAGCTCAACTGCTAGCCAGCCATCCACCAAGCCTCCAAGTTCCAGAATCAGAAATCATAGCTTCTGATTATACTGAATCAAAATGGATTTTCCCCAATCTAGTGCACAGCATTATACCGCTTCCAAAATTCATCCATAGAGACAGAGCATTCCATGAGTTCAGCCAGCTGCTCAGATGACTTTTCCATGTTGTTTTGCTGTACTTCCTTCTGCTTCTCTGGACTAAGTGATGAAACACAAAACTATCACCTTCTCTTCCTCTGTCTCCAATTTCCTGCACATTTCAGTCAAAAGTATGATTTGGTCTCCTCAGGGCCACCATCAAGGCAGTACTACCAGTCCTGCATTCAGGGCCCGGGCTCCTCCAGGGTCCTAGGCAGTGTTCTAAGGCAGGGGCGCCAGTAGCTCGCCAAGGCAAAGTGAGTCGATCACCCAGGACTCACTTTGTCTTGGCGATCTAATCTATTGGGCCGATCAGTCTTCCTCTCCCCGACGTCAATTCTGCAGTCGGAGAGGAAGTTCGGGCCAGCCAATCGCTGCCTGGCTGGGCGGAACTTCCTCTCCGACGGCAGAATTGACGTCGGGGAAAGGAAGACTGATCGGCCCGAAGCAGGGAGAGCATGCGTCGGCGTCGGCTTTGGGGCCTGTTATCCATTGGTGGGTCCTGTTCCCCAATGGCAGCGGCAGTGGCAGTGGCTTGGGGAACGGCAGGGAGAAAGAAAGAAAGGGGGCAGGCAGGGAAACAGAAGGAAAGAAGAGAAACAGAAAAAAAGAAAGAAAGGTCAGGGAGAGAGGAAGAAAAAGTTGGGGGAGGGAATGAGGTGTGGAGGAGAGGCAGCAAACAAGCTGAAAGAAAGATTGGATGCACAGTCAGAAGAAGAAAGTGCAACCAGAGACTCATGAAATCACCAGACAAGGTAGGAAAAATGATTTTATTTTAAATTTAGCAAAGTGGAGGCAGTATTACCACAGTTTTCAAAGGAATTTGCCCAAATAACTTAATAGTTAACTGGGTAAATTCCCAGAGATGAAAACTTCCCTTCACTTACTATGCACAGTTCTGAATTTATATCTGCTGTCTATATTTTACAATATGGTCCCCTTTTACTAAACCGCAATAGTGGTTTTTAGCGCAGGGAGCCTATGAGCGTCAAGAGCAGCGCTGGGCATTCAGCGCAGCTCCCTGCGCTAAAAACTGCTATTGTGGTTTAATAAAAGGATGGGGGGTATATTTGTCTATTTTTGTATGGTTGTTACTGAGGTGACAATGCATAGAGTCATCTGCCTTGACCTCTTTGAAAAAAAACCAGAATAGGAATGATAATTAACATTTTCTCAGCGTATAGTGTGCTTTGTGTTTTTTAATTTTATTGTTGGTAGTATTAAAATCCAAGCTAAAAGCCCCCTTTTTTAAAGCTGCTTTCAACTCCTATCTCACTCACTAACCTTTACCCATCATATAATTCCTTATGCTATAAACACCCCCAACCCTTAGATGTCCTGTCTATCTGTCCAAATTAGATTGTAAGCTCTTTTGAGCAAGAACTGTCTATTGAATGCTAAATGTACAGCATTGTGTACTCCTTTCAGTGCAATGGAAATGATAAATAGTAATGTGTGTGCCTTTCTCTCCCCAGCCATACAGCATCTCCTGTGTATGTCTTGTTTCCCCAACATGTAGCATTTCTTGTGTGTGTTTGTCTCTCCAGCCATTAAGCATCTCCTTTCCCTCCCTCCGCTATCCAACATCAACCATCTATTTCTGTCTCCCTCTTACCTGTGCCATCCAGGATCTTATCACTGTCTGTTTCTCTCCCCCCATCCAACATAACTCCTGTGTCTCTCATGCCTACCTTCCTTTCTTGCTCTTCTCCATCCAACACTGTCCTTGTTTTTCCCACCAGCATCCAGAATTGCCCCATCTCTCTCCCCTATCATCCGCCATGGCCCGATTTCTCTCTCCTACCCCACATCCAGCATCATCTCTCTGTCTTTCCTCTCCCAGCATTGTCCTATTTTCCTCTCATCTTCTACTATACAGCATTGCTTCATCTCTTCTCTTCATTCCGTGTTGCCCCGTCTCTCTCTCTTCTCCCTCCACTACCAACATTGCCTCATATGTCTCTTTCCTACCCCACCCCTAATCACTCTTTCCTTTACCAACACTTCTACCCACTTGTATGCTCACCCATTGATGCCTGCCACCACTTGTTCCCCTGCAAAGCCACTGCCTTGTAGTGTCTACAATAGCAATAAGAAATAGAAACTTCTATTTCCCTTCTACTCCCTGCTGCCTACCCATTCTTGCACCAACTGAAATGAGGCATGGAGCAATGAGCCTTGTGTGCACCATGTGGCTCTTGTCGATCCTGACCCTCCAGAAATTTTATTTTAATATGAAGAATTGTAGAATTTCAAGTGATGTATTTAAGTTAAAATGTGATTACTTTTTGATGCACTTGATGTAAGTTATAAAATGAATAAAGAATTTAAAAACAAACAAATCATAATCTAGTCCTGAGGAAGCTCAATTTCAGAAAATTTGACAGCCATATATTTTATTAAAAGAATGAACCTAAAATAATGTTTATTATTAACTGGTCTTCATGTTTCTTGCAGGGTTTTGGAATGCCAATGTTCTGAAGTCTGAAGAATGCATCATTTACAGACATGAAACTCTATTGTCCAGAGCTAAATGGCCTATATACTGTGATAGCTTGTGTAAAAAATTGAAGTGATAACTTTTCTCTTTTTTTAAACAATTATGTACTCAAGCCCTTCTTGCTGTGTTGGCACAGACAAGCACATAAGCAAATCAAAGGAATATTTGTGAATTCATTCTGAGACATACTTAGCATGTCACCCTCTCTGCCTGTGCTATAGGAGAGAAGATAGGGGATTACTGAAAGAGAGAGTGAAAACTGTATATCTCTGCACATGTGATTTTCAGATTAAGAGGAAAACGGAAAGAACGATGATATAAACAGAAATCCTGCTGCAACTTCAACAAAGTTGAAAAATTTTACATTTTATTTTTCTGTTTAAAAATTTTAACTGTTTTTTGCCTTTTTTATGCTTGGAAAAGAAACTAAGACTAAACCTTCTTTAAAGATTTTGTCATCAGTCATCAATTTCCTGGGCATTGGAATGTAGCAGGAAAAAAGGAAAAGTGGTTTGGAGACAGGGAATGTGGTATCTTTGTTGCCAACAGACAGAGCAAGACATCCTTTTGCCAGGCTTGAATTATAATCAAGTGCACCTCTGCCAAACAAAAATTTAGCCTGAGGAAGATGCTAACTTGACAGCTGATACACCAAGACTTTATACTCTGCAAAGAAAAGTGTTATTTTTTATTTAAATTCTAGAGATGTCTGTTTAGCCACCTTTCCAAAGGAGTACTGTATAATTCACATTTTATAAGACACATTTAAAGGGGACAATATCATATTTTCTACTGGTTTCAAGTTCTGTGCATTTATACCAACTTATACCAGCAGATAAAACTTGGAGAATAAAACTAACCTACGATCTCAATTTTGCAAATTATGCCCTGCAGTTTTATTATTAAAATTAAGAAAATTAAAATAAAATTTGATTCATTATACTGTTATCAAGGAATTTTTAAGTGTATTATATGAATTGTCTCCTTTCCATGCAGTACCCCGTGCATATGTGATTATTTTTTCACAGTTAGAAATATATGCTGCGTATACGTTTGTGTATACGTGCTAAAATTCCTCAACTTATACTCTGTGGTATTACAGCACATTTTCCAGTGTTACCTGTACATGTGAGGAATGAAAACACATTTTGTCCAGGATTCTAAACACATAAATAAAAGAAAGATAAATATTCAGCTGAATATTGTCAAGTAAAATATAACATGTAATGACTTGCAGCTTATTTGGTTGTGATATTGATCAACAGTAGGCATAATATTGCTGTAATCAGTATTCTAGAAGCAGTGGCAATATTTCCTTCTTTAGATTTTTAATCTAATATTTAATGAGACCTCTAATTCTGGTAGTTCAGTGATATAACTCCATATGTGCAAAGTATTAGAAATTAATGAGTCAATATTCAAACACAATGGTCAGTAGTTTTTTAAACTCAGACTACATTTAAATTATGTATATTTGGTGCCACAATCCACAGAAGCAGTGGTACAAAAGATAGTATTCAGCAGTCATTGTTACTAGCTCTGTGGATAGCAGTTTTCTTTAGCCAGTATCCGGATAGCTATTCAGTTTAATTTAGGACTGCTGGTGAATGCCAGCTATCCACAAAGTTAGGCGGCATTTCCTTGTTCTGCAGTAGCACTTTCCTTAGGGCCAGATTCAGTAAATGGTGCTAAGATTTTGGCACCAGGCAAAATCTTGACTAAACACTATTCTCTAAAGGGCACTTTGGGCTGAGTGTCCTTAATAAAATAGCATTTAGAACAGATTACTGTGCCCAATTTTGGGTGCAAGAACTTATGCCCTTCATTCTTTACTGTCTGGTTTTTTTTGGGGGGATGGAAGCCCAAGCTTTGTTGGGCATTCTTGCAGGGACCTTGGATGTGGGGTGGTTTGGGTGTTCCAAACCTCAGGCTTTATAATCAAGCTTCTATCTTAGGTCATATCCACGATTGGGTTTTGGACACAGATCTTTTTACGGATATGACTTTTGAGGACTATTTCTATCCTTATCACTTACTGTACCTTCTGCATGCCCGCCTTACAGATGTCTCTTAGCCCACCCAGAATAGTGTGTTATTACATCCTCTTTGGACAGTATTGAAGCAGGTCCTGTCCTCTTGGGGTCAAGATCCACACCTTAGCGTGTTTATGCCCATGATGGGTAATGCAACTTTTCTCCCTGTGCTTACACCTTCAATCTTTAGTCGATGGTGCACTACGGATATTTTTCAACTATGTCATGTTCTGCAGGAAGAGGGTGCCTTATTTCCTATGACGATCTGCTTGCTAGGGGCATACCAGTGTTGGAGGCGCCTTTTGCCTATCAGCAGTTCCAACATTATGTGGGGTCCCACCCAGTAGGTTACCTTTTTTGGGACTTTGGGGTCTGCTCTGAGGCGTTTATAGAGGCCTCTGCAGAAACCAGAATATCTGTCTCCTATTTTCATAAAGGCTTACTTCCTCTACAACTTCTGGGGGATTTTTCTGAGATTGTACAGCATTGGCAAAGTGACCTAGCCTGGCAATTTATTTATTTAAAAATTTATATACTATATATTACCTATACGGTTTCCATAGTAACAAGCATAAAATGTTAAACAAACATACATAGTTCAGTTGTTAAAAAACAACACTCTTAATAATGGTCGATAAACATCAAAAATCTTCAAATCCAGTTTGAATATAAAATTTAAAATAAAAAAAGCCTTCACAAACAGTTGAGTTTTTAACATTTTCTTAAAATTCATTCTAGCAGCACACAAACGCAGAATTCCTGGCAGGGTATTCCACAGCTTTACACCCGCTACAGATAACATAGTTGTACCAATCTTAATGTGGGACATTAACATATCACCTTCCAAACATAATTTCATGCTCTTTTCTAATCTCAGACTTCTTTTAGGCTGATAGATTTTTTTAAAACTCTTGAAAAACAGCAGGAGATGAAGGCCCTTCGGGGCATCCCAGGGGTGGTAGGCAGTGCTGAATTGTGGGCTTATGTTCCCCAAAGCCAGGCTTATCATATGGGATGTGCA
Organism: Geotrypetes seraphini; assembly: GCF_902459505.1. NCBI lineage: Eukaryota > Metazoa > Chordata > Amphibia > Gymnophiona > Dermophiidae > Geotrypetes > Geotrypetes seraphini. The sequence goes on from NC_047092.1 coordinate 94,228,718, forward strand.
GATACCCAGCGGTGCCTCAAGTGTCAGGCAGCGGTGAACACATATGTGCATGGTCTGTGTGGGTGTACTTGACTTTTCAGGGTTTCTGGTGAGAGATGGTTCATTTTTTGTTCCTCTTTGAATATTTCAGTTTCTCTGCATCTACTATGCTATTTTGTCACTTTTCTCTCTCTTCTCTGTATCCTGCACAGGTATGTTTATTTCTGAGATGTCATCATTGGTAAAAAGTGTATCTGATCAGTCTCCTTCAATTTGGTACTGGTGGAATAAATTGCATACTTTATTGCAGTGGGAAGCTGGTTCCCGGAAACACCGCACCACTTTTTTTCCAAGTGTGGACTCCTTATCTGAATGTTCTAGATTCGAGAGGAAGAAGTCAGATCTTGAATACTCTTTGATTTACTTGTTGCATTTCTGGATTTTCTCCTTGGATGATTTTCTGTATATTTGTGGGTGGGTAGGGGATGGAAGGAATGAGAACATAAGAACATAAGCAGTGCCTCTGCCGGGTCAGACCAGAGGTCCATCCCGCCCAGCAGTCCGCCCCCGCGGCGGCCCAACAGGTCATGACCTGCCTTAATCACCAGAAGGGGCCCCCTTGCCCCCTAGGTTTCTCATCGAAGTCCTATCTTCCCATCAATGTCCTAACCCTCCGGCCTTGCACCTGCACGACCTGGTGAGCTGTCTATACTTATGCAACACCCCAGCACCTCCCTCAGTACCCCACGATCCCCTTTTCCCTCAGGAATCTGTCCAATCCCTGTTTGAATCCCTGTACTGTACTCTGCCGGATCACTTCCTCCGGGAGCGCATTCCATTTGTCCACGACCCTTTGGGTGAAGAAAAACTTCCTTGCATTTGATTTGAACCTATCTCCCTTCAGTTTCTCTGAGTGCCCCCTCGTACCTGTCGTCCCTTTTAGTCTGAAGAACCTGTCCCTGTCCACCCTCTCTATGCCCCTAAGTATTTTGAAGGTCTCTATCATATCCCCCCTGAGCCTCCTCTTTTCCAGAGAGAAGAGCCCCAGTTTATCCAGCCTCTCAGCATATGGGCAGTTTTCCAGCCCTCTTACCAGTTTCGTTGCCCTCCTTTGGACTCTCTCAAGAACTGCCATGTCCTTCTTGAGGTGCTGCGACCAATATTGAACGCAGTATTCCAGATGTGGGCGCACCATCGCTCGATACAGCGGCATGATGACTTCCCGCGTCCTGGTTGATATGCCCCTCTTGATGATGCCCAGCATCCTGTTGGCTTTCTTCGAGGCTGCTGCACACTGTGCGGATGGTTTCATGGATGGATCCACTAGCACACCCAAGTCGCTCTCAAGTCCGGTGTCTTCCAGCAATCTCCCCCCCCCCCCATTTTATACTCGAACAACGGGTTCTTTTTCCCTATGTGCATGACCTTGCATTTATCTACGTTAAAGCGCATTTGCCATTTGCTTACCCAGTCCTCCAGCTTATCGAGGTCCCTTTGCAGTTCCTCACACTCCTCCCTGGTCCTAACTCTGGCGCAGAGCTTGGTATCGTCTGCAAATTTTATAACCTCACACTTTGCCTCCGTTTCCAGGTCATTGATAAATATGTTGAAGAGTAGCGGCCCCAGCACCGATCCCTGCGGCACACCGCTCGTGTCTCCCCGCCAGTCAGAATATTGGCCCTTTACTCCGACCCTCTGTAGTCTACCTGACAGCCAGTGCTTGATCCATCTGTGTACATCCCCGCCCACCCCGTGGTTCCACAGCTTCCTAAGCAGCCTTTCATGTGGCACCTTGTCAAAGGCCTTTTGAAAATCGAGGTAAATGATGTCTATGGGTTCCCCTTTGTCCACCTGACTGCTTATTCCCTCAAAGAAGTACAGAAGGTTTGTCAGGCACGACCTTCCCTTACAGAATCCGTGCTGGCTTGTCCGCAGTAGGCCATTTTTCTCGATGTGCTCGCAAATGCTGTCCTTGATCATTGCTTCCACCATCTTCCCTATAACTGAAGTCAGGCTCACCGGCCTGTAGTTCCCGGGGTCACCTCTCGATCCCTTCTTAAAGATAGGTGTGACATTCGCCAGTTTCCAGTCCTCTGGTACCTCTCCAGTTTTCAAGGATAGGTTGCAAACATGCTGGATTGCGCCCGCTATTTCCTGACTTAGTTCCTTTAGAACCCTTGGGTGGATCCCGTCCGGTCCCGGTGATTTGCCGCTTTTCAGCCTGTCAATCTGCTTGAGGACATCCTCCCGCCCCAATCTTTTGGCCTGCTCCCCACTCATGAGCTCCTCTGAGTCCGGTATATTGGACGTGTCCTCGCTCGTGAAGACCGACGAGAAGAACGTGTTCAACCTCTCAGCTACCTCTTTATTCTCCTTAATCACTCCCTTCCTATCCCCATCGTCCAATGGCCCCACCTCCTCTCTCATTGGTTGCTTCCCCTTTACGTAACTGAAGAATGCCTTGAAGTTTTTCGCCTCCCTGGCCAGCCCCTCCTCGTATTTCCCTTTTGCTTTTCTAATCTCTCGGTGACATTCCTTTTGGCATTTCCTGTGCTCCTGGTGATTTTCCTCCGTTGGATCCCTTTTCCATTTCCGGAAGGACTTTCTTGTCACTGATTACCTTCTTTACTTCATGTGTCATCCAAACCGGGTCTTTTGACCGCTTGTTCTTGCGGCCTTTCCTGAAACTGGGGATGTACAGTTTTTGCGCTTCCTGCAGTGTGTCCCTGAGAAGGGTCCAGGCGCTCCCTACAGTCTCCATCCTAAAGCTGTTCCTGAGCTTCCTCCCCACCATTTTCCTCATAGCAACATAGTTCCCTTTCCTGAAGTTGAGCGCAGTCGTTGCGGTCCTCCCCACTATGGGTGACCCCCTTTCTAATGTGAATCTGATCACGTTGTGATCACTGTTGCCTAGTGTTCCTCCCACTTCTACCCCTCTTGCAGGCCCCCCTAATCTGTTAAGGATGAGGTCAAGAGTAGCATCCCCTCGCGTCGGTTCCTTGACTAGTTGCTCCATGAAGCAGTCCCTCACAGCTTCTACGAATCCTGCTTCCCTCGTGGAGTTGGAGTGTCCCGTACTCCAGTCTATCCCCGGGTAGTTGAAGTCCCCTATTACTGTTACACTTCCAGTCCTGCATTCCTGTCTCAGTTCTGCTTCCAAGTCTTGTCCTATTGTTTCTGACGCACCAGGCGGGCGATAATACAGCCCCAGCTTTATGTCTGCACTCTTCTTTCCCGGCAATTTGACCCATAGCGATTCTAGCTCCTTTGCCTTTGTTGCCGTATCGATCCCAATCGAGTAGATATAGTTCTTTATATACAGCGCTATGCCTCCCCCCTTCTTGTGGGTCCTGTCCCTCCTGTAGAGCTTGTACCCTGGCAGCACCACATCCCATTGATTTTCCTCTGTCCACCAGGTTTCTGTAATTCCTATTATATCCAGGTCCTCCCCCTTGGCCATGACTTCCAGTTCACCCATCTTAGCCATGAGGCTTTTTGCATTTGCGTATAAGCACTGTAAGTCCCGATGTTTGTCCTCCACCTCTGCCTTTACCTGGGCCGCCTTCCCTTGGGTCTCGGGCCGTTTTCCTGCTCCCGGTGCCTCTGCTGTGCCCTCCGCCTTTACCCTCGCAACTCTCTTCCTCCCCATGTCCCCTCCACCCCACCTCCCCGCTTTTCCCCGGGGAGTACCAGCCCCCTCCTGTGCTATCATCCCCTGGGCCTTGGTTTGTTCCCCCTTGCCTTGTGTCTCCCCTTTGCCCTGTGGCTCCACCTTATTGCCTTCTGTTTGCACCCTGGTGCCATTTTGTCCTCCTGAATCCCCTGTTTTCCCCTTCCCCTTAGACTTCTCCCAGCAAGTTGCTGTTACCTGGTGTTTCCCTCGCTGTCTGATCGCGAGTTCCATCGGACCCCCGTCCTCCTCCCTGCAGTCAGCCCATTCAGCATCTTTTCTTGATACTGCTGTCCGAAGTGTCATCAGGTCAGCTGTCGGCTTTCCCCCTCTAAACTAGGTGGGAGGATATGGGTTTGGCAGGGGGCTGGTTATGAGCTGCTGTTATTGTCTGTATCATCTTGTGTGGCTGTTATCTTTTGTTGGAAAACTTAATAAAACATTTGAAATATATATACATACACACACACAGTGCTCCCCCGTGAATTCACGGTCCCGGTCATTCGCGGTATTTTCTGACTGTGAATGACCGGGCAGGAGAGGGCAGCCAGAGTGCTAGCGAGTGAAGGAAATCACTCGCAGTATGCTCTGACCGCCTCTTTCTGTACTAAAGTCGGGCCTCACCAATCAGAAGCTGCATGTCAAAGCAGTTCCTGATTGGTGAGGCCAGACTTTAGTCCAGGAAGAAGCAGTCGGAAGCATACCGCAAGTGATTTCCTTCACTCGCCAGTGCTCCGGCTGCCCTCTCCTGTCTCCCCTGCTAAAAACTGTATTTGCGATTTTTCATTTGCGAGGGTTCCTGGCACAGAACCCCCACAAATATCGGAGTACTGTGTGTATGTATGTATGTGTGTATATATATGCTCTGTGATAGGGCCAGGGGTAAGCCTAGCGCTCTTTGGAGGACCACTCTGCCATAAGCATAGCAGAGAAAAAAAGGGAAAAAAACCTTCCACCAATAATTGCCAGTTCCAAGTTTTATTATCCAGTTCAGTTTGCAATGGTTCTCATATAGCCACATCGGCTGATGATGTCCTCTTTTACAGCAACTTTTTGCATCAATCATGAACGAAAAACTCTCAAAAACAATTCCCTTTTAAACAGGGTTTCTTTCTCACAGTTCTGCTGCCATGCTTTGCACAGTTCCGGGCAGCATTCTGGTTTCAAGAACTTATATACAAGAACACCATTGGACCATCCGGCCCTGGGCTTTAGCTCCACTTTTTTTAGGCTTGGCACAATTATTGTATTGAGCCCAGTTTCTTTAGGAAGTTCTCCCCACCTGTCTGAAGTATGAATACCCCACCAACCCTTATTTCTGGGCAGTGGGCTGGGAACCATCCACCCTTGTTTTAAATGGTCTAAGATCCCCCCTCCCAAATGTTCCCACTATCAGGGATGTGCAATGTCAGGTCACTGAATCCACTCCGGGCTTTATTTCTCCTAATAGTTAGCATTACCCATCCCCCACTTACTATGCTTTGCTTGCATACAGGGATTCTGGTTTAATTTCTGTTATTAGGCAATCCTCTCATTCACATATCAAACACTCATTCATTATACAGTCCAACATAAGGACAGAAATGTTTAAGCACTTTAGACCATTGTTATAGAACATGGGTTTCAAAGTCCCTCCTCGAGGGCTGCAATCCAGTTGGGTTTTCAGGATTTCTGCAATGAATATGCATGAGATCTATTTGCATGCATTGTATGCCAATAGATCTCATGTATATTCATTGGGGAAATCCTGAAAACCCGACTGGATTGCGGCCCTCGAGGAGGGACTTTGACACCCTTGTTACAGAACAAACTTTCATTCCCTTCCCCCACATAATACCTTACTGACTCATGCTGCATTCAGACATATAGTCTAGGCTTCTGGGCTGCAGTCCATTTCATTCCCCTCAGAAACATATCTTTCTACTTCCATATGAGATTCCTCACTCTCTGAAGATGGGTAGAAGCTAACCTCTGGAACGTTTGGCCAGCTTTTCCCTTCCAATTAGCCTCTGGAAAGAAGAGTTTTGTCAGCATGGCAGTGCTGTGGAACTGGAGGTTTCTTAGCAGAAGACAGTAAGACAGAGCTCCTAGCCATCCATTCCCTGTTCTGTGAGGAACGTCCTTCCTTCCAGGTTCCTGATTGCCTGTGTGTGTTCTCAGCTGGCCTTGATTTATTCTGCTGTGGAACTTTTACTGGTGCTCTGACCACATTCTGCCTTTCAACTCCACCCCTTTCCTTAACCCTTGCTGTGTCAGATTGTCTGACCAGAGGTTTAACTAGAGAATTAACAGATGGTTTATAAAAGTGATTATAGTGACTTGGAACAGGTATTATGTTCTTCTCTGCCATCCCTTCTCTGTTCTGCCCTGTCTGTCTGATCTTAGCACTGGGAACAGTTAATGGGCAGCTTTCTTGGCTTAGGAATAGGCACATTTGCTTTATTGGCAGGGTTTAAAGCAGATTTTGAACCAGTGACAGTAGCTTCCCTGTCACAATATATATATAAATTTGTTATACCGTCATATCAAACTTCTTGGCAGTTTACAATATAATTCAAGGGTATAACATAAAATGGTAATAACAAGGTTAAAAGCATAAAGTAAAAGCAACAAATTAGTAACAAATCAAATAAAATTACAACGCAACACTGGAATAAAAAGGAATTGAGGTAGAAATACATAATTGAAAGGAAAGAACAGGGACAAAAATCACAATAGAGATTCTTTAAAAAAGAATCAGAATTATGTATTGAATGAAAAATAAAAAGAGATTGTCCTTACAAGGACGGTTAGAGCCCAAAGGCATCTTTAAACAAAATGTTAAAGGATGCCCATGATCATAAGGTGGATGTGATCCTTAAAAGACAGCTTGAAGCGCTGGCTTTAGGTATCAAAGCTACAGCAGCTGTTTCCTTTGTGGCACGGGCCTGCCATACCAGATTGCAGACTAGTCCCTCAGAGCTTGGGGGCTCCTGTCCCCACATTTAAGGATGGAGTGAATTATATGGTTGATGCTCTTTATGTTATCAGAGCGGCTTGCTTGCTGATTTCATCAGAGACTTGAGCACAAGCTTTGGGGGCCCCTATTTAACAAACCTCTGGGTTTTAGGAAGCTGGCTGCATAGTTTATTCCCCAGTTGCTGTGTGAGGAATCTCGGGGTGGGAATCCATGATCACAATCTGTCCGACCAGCAGCCAGAACTTCAATGGTCGAGATCTGACAATTCTCGGAGGCAAAAATCCTTTCTCTGCAGAAAGGCTTATTCCAGCAAACAGGCACTAGAAAACACAGTGAGTACTCCTATTATTCCCTATGGGGGAATTCAGGGGGGAGGGGGGGTCTCATATCAGAGGTTGGCAGTCAGCATTCTGGGAAGAATGCGAACAGATTTCATCTGACTGCTGGGTTCTGGACATTATCTGGGGGGGCACAGGCCTGAGTTTCCTTGGCCCCCCTCCAGATCTGTTCCTTGACTCACCAGTCTGACAGCCAGAGAAGGAGGCCAGAGTCCGGGCGACAGTGCAATGACTCTTAGATATTCATGCCATAGAACCAGTTCTCGAAGAATTAGGCAGATACTCTTTATACTTTGTAGTGCCCAAGAAAGGCACAGAAGATTGATGGCCCTTTCTTGATTTGAAGACTACAAGTTTCCAAGTTTAAGTGTTGATATACCACTCATTACATGACCGAGTGATGTGCAGTTTAAAAAATGGGGTAAGAATAGCTTACATAAAAGAACTAAATTGTACATTACATATAATATATGTAATACATATAATATATATAATACTAAGTCTAAGGTCTGATTGGCCAATCAGGCCTTAGATTAAGTGGGGATGGGCGGACCCGCTATGCCTAAGGCCTGATTGGTCCAGGCTTCTAGAGCCTGGGCCAATCAGGCCTTAGGCTTCGGCGGGATGGGCCAGGAAGGGGCAGGCCCGCCTCATTTCGACGAGGCGTGCCTGCTTGCTCGACGTGCAAGACCCATCTGTAAGAACAGGTTTGGTGGAGTGGGGGTTGTTAGCGCCGGGGGGGGTGCGTCTTCGGGCAGGAGGGATTGGGCACCCTCCTGCCAGCAACTGATATTGTTGGGGGGGGAGATCGGTAATGTCGGGGGGGAGATCGGTAGTGTCGGGGGGGGCGGTTGGTAGTGTCGGGGAGGGGGGTGCGTCTTCGGGCAGGAGGGTTTGGGCACCCTCCTGCCAGTGATCGGTCAGGGGGCCACGGCCCGCTATACTTATAGCGGCAGAGAGATCCCTTGCCACGATAAGTGTAGCGGGCTGTGTCTAATCTAACCCGATTCTCTAACCCGTGTCTGTAACATGGACGCCGGTTACAGAATCGGGGTTTAGTTTAGGCCGATTCTGAATAGGACGCCTCTCCCGGGCGTCCTATACAGAATCAGGGCCTAGGTGTCTTGTGGGCCTCGCCTTCAATATAGGCGGCCTGCCTGGGGAGCATTTTTTTTTAAAAAACGTGCATCCCGATTGGCTGATTAGACAGCTGTAGGACGCCTACAGCTGCCTAAAATCGGGACGCACTTTTAGAGAATCTGGGCCTGGATGCCAATATATACGAAAACAATGAATCAAGTGGCAAGTAATGTCATTGATTATGGAAAAGAATGTAAAATTCCAAAAGCATCCAACAATATTGAGAAGAAAAGAAATATGACAATAAAAGGAAATAGAAAGAGAAAGGCATCAGGTAAAAGGGATGAACATCCTTGGCTGAGACTATATAATAGTATACCCAATGAGTGCGAGAGAAAAGTGAAAAGGAAAGAAAAGATACACTTGGATGTCAGGTCAGCAGATACAGAGGAATATCAGAGATTCAAAAATAACAAGCAGAGCCATAGAATGTAGTTTGGTGTCCATGAATGAGTTGTGAATGTTCATTTCAAGCCATGTATCAAGTTACGGAGTTATGTGGAGATCTCAAAGGCAGGGATCTCAAAGTCCCTCCTTGAGGGCCGCAATCCAGTTGGGTTTTCAGGATTTCCCCAATGAATATGCATCGAAAGCAGTGCATGCACATAGATCTCATGCATATTCATTGCGGAAATCCTGAAAACCTGACTGGATTGCGGCCCCCAAGGAGAGACTTCGAGATCCCTGGTATAAGGTGATTGATTGTAAGGCAATAAAGGTGCCCACATCTTGTTGAATCTGCATAAGGCTTGGGATCTTTCTGCAGCAATGTGTTCGTATTTGATTACTAAACACACTGTATTCCACCATGTGACATATTCCGTTCTGGCTAGATTTTTCCAATTAGTCAAGATTATTTTGATAGCCACTATCATTAATACTCGTAGTAGATCTAATTCTTCTTGTGCCAAAGGCAGCTGTTTGTGATCACTAGCTAGAATAAGATTGTAAGATAGCGTCTGATTAATGTGTAAGATTGAACAGATAACTTTCCATATTCAACTCCAGTAATCACATAATAAAGGACAGTCATAAATCATATGTTTTAGCGTTCCGGCAGCACCTCCACATGACCAACAAGTGTTATCAGACTTAGTATTAAGTTTAGATAGCCGTTGTGGGGTCCAATACGCTCTGTGTAATAAGAACATAGTTTGACGATATGCCGCAGATCGACATACTTTAGAGATTCTAGACCACAGGTTCCTCCAAGCTGTTGATGGTAATTCCATACCCAATTCTTGAGTCCACTTGTGCTCTAATTGCAGTAAGCTCTGTGGTTTCTTCAATCTTATTAGCTTATACCATTGAGCAGCCTCTTTATGACCAGTCGTTAATGCTGCACAAATATTTAAGATGTCAGAATCATCATTGGTTAACTGTGAATCCTTGAGCGTAGATTGAATGGAGTGAGTGAGTTGAAGCCAGGAATAAGAACTAGGAGGTAGATTATAGCTTGCTGCTAAAACACAGTAAGGAATCCAATTGCCTCCATCTCTCAGTTGTCTAATCTGCCAAATGCCAACGCGTTGCCAGTGTTTCCAATTTATCATATTATTTTGAATCTTCATGCAATCATTTCTCCAGTTTGGAGCATAGGTTGTAGACTTCCATGTGGTTGTCAGCAGTGTCTCCATCTCATGAATTACTCGCTGCATCGAAGACATAATAGGATTCAATGTCCTTTCTGTTGTGGTGAATGACATAAATGGTAAAGAAGGAAGAGAGAACTAACCATAACCTTCCTCTTCAAACCTGTACCAATTTCCATTGAACTCAGTTCTATCTCCATGCAGAAGCCAACGAGCACCTTGTCTCATCAGGAAAGTGCAGTGATAATCATATAAGCATGGGAAATTTACCCCTCCATCTATTTTAGCCGCTTTCAATTTCTTAAGTTTCAAGTTTATTAAAATATTTGTTTGACCACTTAATCTAATTTCTAAGTGGTTAACATAATAAAATTACAAAAAAACAAGTTAAACAGTTACATTGAGACGTATATTAAAACAGGGAAAACAAGTGACTTGCACAGACATACGGCAACAAAAGGACGGATGGGTAAGAACTACAATTGATATAGGATAGGCAGAACATAAATCCTCGGAGTCCCTTTATTCCACAAAAATTGGGTCAATGTTGTGTCAATTTTTTTTATAAAATGAGGAAGAGAGAAAAAAATGGCAGCATACTCAATTTTGGTGTTAACATCATTTTTATAGATTCTAATCTACCCCACCAGGACAATTTTAATGGAGTCCAGCGAAGAATCAATGATGTTATGTTTTACGTGATTTGTGATGAACATAGATCCATTATCTAAGGTATGGAGTTACCAAAATTGATACCAAGATATTTTAATTTCATGGGCGACCATTGAAAGTTATAATTCTCTATTTCTGCTTTATGCACCAACATATTTAAAGGCATTAGTTCAGTCTTACTCGCATTTAATTTGTATCCAGAAACCTTAGAGTACAATACTATAACTTCTATCAGGTGTTTTAAGGAATCAGGAGTCGTAGATCAGTACATCATCAGCGTATGCTGAAAATTTTACTTCAACTTTACCCCGCTTAGCTCCAATTATATTGGGATTGGTACGTATAGCTGTCATGAATGGTTCTAAAGCAAGGTTGAAGAGAAGTGGTGACAATGGACAGTCTTGTCTCGTACCTCTTGTAGGATGAAACGAGATTGAGGATAAACCATTAATGCATACATTTGTAGTAGGATAGGCATACAGAATTTTGATCATGTCTATAAACTTGTTGCTAATTCCAAACCATCGCAGTGTATCAAAGACAAAATTCCATTCAACATGATCGAATGCTTTTTCAGCGTCAAGCGCCAAGGCTAGTAAAGGAGTTGGGCTTTGACTAGCATGTTGTATCACATTCGCAAACATTCTAGCATTATCACTGGCAAGTCTGCCTGATATGAAGCCATTTTATTCTGTTCCTATAAGTTTAGGCATTATCTGTTGTAAACGAGATGCTAAGATCTTGGCATACAATTTTGCATCTATATTTATCAGCGAGAGAGGCCTATAATTAGGAATATGTAAAGGATCTTTACCCGGCTTAGGAAGGACTAGTATACTAGCCTCTGTGAAAGAGCCAGTCACCTCTCCAGAGCTTATCAGGTGATTGAAGAAAGCAAGAAGTTGTATATTCAGCATATCTTGAAAGGTATTATAAAATTCAGACATTAGATCATCTGGCCCAGGTGATTTCTTCTTTGCCATTCCTTTCAACGCTATATGGATATCCTCCAAGGTGATGGGGTAGATAAGATTTCATTTTCTTCTTCCGTGACAGTAGGATGACTTATTTGATCTTGAAGTAAGGAGTCAGATGCTGATAGAGTGGTCTCCGAGGTATATAGATGTTTATAGAATTCTTGGAAACATTGCATGATCCTCTTTGGGTCAGACATAGGGATACCGTCAGCATCTACAATAGTGTGGATATGCAATCTTTCTTCTCTAACTTTAAGATAGTTGGCTAAGGCATGGCCACTCTTATTATTATCACTATAGTAATTAGCTGATTGCATAAAAATGGCATTGCCTGCTTTTCTACTCAGTAGTAAGTTATAATCCATTCTCAATTGATGAAGGTCCTTCAATGTAGTCATATCCATAGGATTTGCTTGCTACAGTGAAACCATCACCACCTGGAACAGATCCAACTCTAAGAGACTTCAACGCTGTCTGTAATTCTTTCAGTGATACAGGCGCATCAAGACTTACTCTCATATGCTAGGGAATTTTAGGTCCCTTAATTAACTTTAAGAACTCTAAACCTTAAATTTCCTTATTTGAATAAAGCTCAGAATATAAGGCTTTATAAAAATTTAAAAATTGTTTTAAAATATTTCCAATGTGAGAGTGTTTCTACCTTTTTATCTTTAATTGCAACAATTTTTTACTTTTCTTTTTTTGCTTTAAGGTAATTGGCCAATACTCTTCCCGCTTTATTCAAGCTTCCATAATACAGAGCTTGTTGAGAAAACAAATCTTTCCTGGCCAACTATGAAGAAATCTCAATATATTTATATTTAGCTTTTAAGAGGGCCTGTAAAGTAATATGTTCCCATTTTGCAGCCAATTTTGCCTCGAATACCTTAATATCTTGTTCCAAATTATAAAATTCATTTTTAAGTTGTTTCCTAACATGTGCTGCATATGAAATTATCTGCCCCCTCATGGTAGCTTTAAAAGCATCCCATATTGTTTCTAATGAGATTTCTTCTGAGATATTGATTTGAAAATACTCCTTCATCTTTAATTGAAGTTCTTCAAGAAATTTTGAATCCACAAGCAATGTATTATTAAATCTCCATACAGGTCTACTAGAATCTTGTTCATCCATTTTCAATTCAATCCAAATTCCACCATGATCTGACAAAATGATTAGATCTATGGTGGCTTTTGTTACTTGCTGAACTAATTGATCTGAAACGAAAATATAATCTATTCATGAGAATGATTTATGAATAGGGGAGCAAAACGAAAATTCCCGAGCATTAAAATGAGGGATCCACCATATATCTTAAACCACAAGATTGTACCATGTTATCCAAACCCAGTGACTTGATTATCCTACTGGGATTTTTATATAGTAATGGATCCATAATATTGTTAAAGTCCCCCGCCACTATTATTTTAGATGTAGCCAGTGGTAGTATCAGCCTCTGAAGTTTTGAAAAATTCAATTTGATTAGAATTAGGGGCATAGATATTGAAGAGTGCCAATGAATTATTCCCCAAGCTCATGTCCACATGAACCCATCTCCCTGAGGGATCTGCAGATCTCAAATGAAATACTGCTAAACATTTCCTATGAACCAGAATAACTACCCCAGCTTTTTTGCCCACAGCAGGAGCAAAAAAAAACAATGTTTTACCCATCCTTCCAGTTTTCTTGACTCAAAATCAGACAGGTGTGTCTCTTGTATGAAACATATCTGCATCCTGTTGTTTTAGAAAGTTAAGTATTTTTTTCTCTTAATTGGATGATTAAGGCTATTGACATTCAATGAGAATATTTTTAAATCCATTGCAAGTGATTATACCATTCATCCCAATATTTCATTGCTTTTCCTTTACACATATAAATAGTTATAATTCCCCCCCCCACATCCAAAATCCCAAACTAAACCCCTCCCCTCCCTAAACCCTCCCTTAAAATATCTCATAAACTTGGGAGCGTGCATGACTAGCAACCACCTCACATAGGCACCCATGTATACCCAAACCTGAATCCTTATTATTCAACAAATAACAGTAACAAAACTATAACTGAACATTTTGAGCAGTACTATATATTTCATTTATCCTTTTTAGCAAAAATAAATAAATAATAAATAAAAATTTCATGGAATAAAATCCTATCTAAACATAAATGACATTGTATTAAATGCAGCCTCCCAGCTAAATTCCAAGAAACTTTTTTAAAGCCTTAAACATATGTCTGTACCACTTATAATCATAAATGAAGGAAAATATAGCCATTAGAAGTATAGAATAATCACCACTTCACATTTCATAAATTATCCCCCTCATATGAAAACCAAGCGTATCCTCCTCCCATTCACTTATTTACTCCTTTTAAATACCCTATTTGAAAGAAAAATCATCCAAAATTGACTTAAATTCATGAATTAAACAATAAGATAATAATTTAATTAGAGCCTCAGTAAACCTTCCACCATTTCCTAGCATATCATGTTTATATATATATATATGCTAGGGGGGGTCACGTGACGCTATGAGCCGGTGAGGACGTGTCTCACATCGGCTCCGAGCCCCAATCCGCTAAACTTAGCCTCAACAAGTTAAAAATTCATCCTGGCCGGGTCCCCTGGAGATGCCCAGCATCGGGCTTCAATGGATCAATATTTGACCCGGTCGCAAGAGAAGGCGCGCTCAAAAACAGTGCGAGCTGGAAAGCAAAAAATAAATTTGGGTGCGACCAAAATGGCGGCCGCATCGGGGACGGCGGTGTCGGAGTTTTCGGACACAGCGCTGACCGAACTTAAAACAGCGGTGGCTCAAGCGCTGGGACCGCAGTTGGAGGCCTTGGCTACCAAAATGACCCACCTGGAACAACTATTAACGGATACAGCAGCCCGCACAACAGAACTAGAACACCGGGTGTCTGCGACAGAAGATACTATAAATTCCCATGAAATGGATATAGCTACTCTGCAAGAAACAGTGCATCGACAGGCTGAAAAAATTGATGACCTGGAAAATAGGTCAAGACGCAGTAACTTGCCTCTTGCATATACCACAGGGATATGCTAGTTGGGAACTTTGGGAATGTGGGGGGATGGGCTGGGCCAGATGGGAGGGGATGGGAACAGCCTTGGGGGAAAGTATATGTTTCAGTTTTGTTTTTCTTTTGGGTCAGTTTAGATATTTCTACACTATATTTGAACCTGCTTTTGCTAAAAGATAATTGGCTCTCTGTACTGAACGCTTGGGGGAGGCTGGGCACCCGGGCGTGGTTTTGGAATATAATTGTCAACATGCAAACTATAGGGGGTGCCCATGGGAGATAGCACACTTCGAATCATCTCCTGGAATGTTGCCGGTATAACATCACCGGTAAAAAGGTCTAAAATCCTGCAACAATTGAAACACCACAAGGCGGATTTGGCCTGTTTACAAGAGACTAAATTAACTGCTGAGGAGCATGAAAAATTAAAGCGGGGATGGGTAGGATCTGTTTTTTATGCCTCCTCTTCGGGCAAACGGGCTGGAGTTTGCTTGCTGATTCGCAAGGGTTTGAAGTGTGCTGTCACTTACTGTCATCGAGACACTCAGGATAGGTCTTTACTATTACACATCACCTTACAAGGTACTGACTTCCGATTATTGATAACATATGGGCCTAACACTTACTCGTCCACTTACCTTAATTCATTGATTACTCTAGGACTTATGGACACTTCAGTTCCTCTTCTGATGGTTGGGGATTTCAATCAGGTCCTGGATGCCTCCCTTGACCGCACCAGAGCATCTGGATCTCCAACTGCAACTGAAACTAAGGGGTTACCCTTTTTGTGTAAATCGCTGGGCATGGTAGACCCTTGGCGTCTACTTCACCCGTTCGAACGAGACTATACTCACCAATCTCGAGCTCATGGAACTTTTTCCCGACTGGACTATATATTGATAACTGAATCCTTGTTCTCTCGAGTAACAGAGGCGACTATAGGTCCATTAGCCATTTCCGATCATTGTCCGATCTGGTTGGATATATCCTGGAATGCTCCCCCTTCGGGGAGCTTCCGGTGGCGATTTCCCTCCTATCTGAAAGAAGATCCTTCTTTCCAAGCATATTTACATTCTTGCTGGGAAGATTTTTTAAAAACCAATGGACAACACATAAAAACCCCGGATCTATTTTGGGATACGGCCAAGGCAGTACTAAGAGGGGTGATAATTTCTTATGTATCAGCTCGCCGCAAAAGAATTTCCCAAGGTATTATTAGACTAGAGAAGCAATATACACAATTGAAAGCCCGATACATTAAAAATCTGTCTCGTCTGCTCCGTGAGGACATGCACTCCGCACAGGTAGCCTTGAATGCATTGTTACATGATAGGGTCAAGCGTTCACTGTTTTATAGAAAATATAGGTTTTATCGTTATGGAAATAGAACCGGTAAGTTGTTAGCCACGCTGACTAAGAACTGGCAGGACGACCGCTATATTTCCCGGGTAAAAACAGGGTCTCATTCTTATCATACTAAACCAACAGACATAGCTGAGGCGTTTTATCAACACTTCTCTAAATTCTATGATAGCCCTACTATATCTATGGGCCCTGATGTCCTAGATTATTTGGAAGACGCGGGTATGCCTAGATTCACAGACCTGCAGAGATCAGTGTTAAACGGACCCATTCAGGGCATAGAGATACAAAAAGCAATCAAACATCTCAGCTCATATACTGCCCCAGGGCCAGACGGGTTTTCCACTGAATTTTACAAAATGATGTCTGTGCAGGTGTGTGACTCTCTCCTGGGATATTATATAGTGGCATTGGAGAAGGGCTCCTTTCCATCACACGCCAACATGGCTACCATAACTTTGATCCCCAAACCGGGCAAACCTAAAGACGAAGTTGATTCTTACCGTCCAATATCCCTCCTTAATGTCGATATAAAAATATTGGCTCGTCTGTTGGCCAATAGATTAACTCCTCTCTTGCCACATGTGATATCTCAGGCTCAGGCTGGATTCGTCCAGGGCCGCCACTCGGTGGTGAATGTTCGAAGGGTATTGTTGGCAATGTCCAGAGCCCAACTTGCATCTACTCCGGGCATACTGGTCAGTCTAGACGCTGCGAAGGCTTTCGACCAAGTAAATTGGTCTTATTTATTTAAGGTATTGGAATACATGGGAGTGGGGGGCTGGTTCGGGTCCTCTTTGCGGGTGTTATACTCTTCCCCAAAAGCTTCTCTCTTAGTAAATGGTATTTTGACACGAACGTTTGACATAGGTCGGGGCACTCGTCAGGGATGTCCATTATCCCCACTACTTTTTCTTCTTTATCTAGACCCTCTAATACAAACTATATTGAGGGATGATGTTTTGGTCGGGTTGACGGAAGGCTCCTCTCAGCTACGAGTGCTGGCATTTGCAGACGACCTCTTACTCACACTAGCTCAGCCGCATAGTTCCCTGAAGCGTGCTTTGGAAATCCTGGATGAATTCCACATATATTCTGGACTGACGTTGAATAAACAGAAATCTCTAGTACTTCCTCTACAACCCTCGCTTTGCGACTCTTGGCCAGGCCCATTTCCTCTAGTATGGGCCCCATCATCTATCCGATATTTGGGTATCCACATACCGAGGGATTTGACCACACTCTATCCACTTAATGTTATACCATTGCTCACCCGAACTACACAACGGTTGCAGGCCTGGAGATCCTATCCATTGACACTAATGGGCAGGATTGCCCTGTATAACATGATGATGATTCCACAATGGCTCTATGTTTTACAAACTTTACCAATTTTTTTGTTACACAAACATATCCGGCACCATCACCGTGCTCTATCTTGATTTTTATGGAGGGGGCAAGAGATCCCGGATCACCCTACACAATTTAACTTTACCTATCTCTCAAGGAGGTCTGGGACTATTACACCTGGGGAGGTTTAATGAGGCTTGTTTGTTGCGGCATTTGAATGATTGGTTCTATGATACATCCTACTTTACGGCCACAGAGGTGGAATGTTTGGCACATGCCCCCTACCACTTCAGTTATATGTTACATGTTAAGTGCCTTCCTAAACGGGACAATAATTATGGTGATGTGTTTCCCTATGTAGGCTTTGGAAGACTCTCTGCCGGCGTTTGGCCGTTAGATCTGATATAACCCCATATCTTCCAGTGGCTGGTAATGGTGATTTTCTTCCGGGTATGGATCTGGGTGCTCAGGCCTGGTGGACTGGGAGGGGACTATATTATTTGTTTCATGTATTGCAATCCAATGGATAATTACAGTCTTTCCAAACATTATGTGATTCTTCTGTGATAAAGCCTTCTGACTGGTTCAAATATAAACAGCTACATCATTATGTTAGTACTTTGTCGGGCACCGCATTGACTGGTACTATCCGGGACAGATTGTCAGAAGCCTTTTGCTTAACTGCTCAGGAACCCATACCATTACGTTTCCACCACAGATTTCTACAGGAATTGGCTGGAGAATTGGACTATGCCTCATTGGCCTCTAAATGGACCCAAGACTTGCAGATTACTATTTCGGTGGTCATGCTAAAACGGAGTTTTTCAATGGGTATGAAACTAATGCTATCAGTAGCAGAAAAAGAACGATATTACAAGTTCCTAGTCCGGGCATATTTTGCCCCAGTCCGGGCGTTTCGGACACATGTAAGTCCTACTGATTGTTGCCCGAAGTGTGCGGCCCCGAGAGCTTCTTTGGGCCATATGTTTTGGCAATGTCCGGGCATACAGGCTTACTGGAAACGTGTCTGCTTGCATATACAATCCATCTGGAATTGCACTTGGCTGCCTACAAATACATACCTATTCACGTCAAAACTCACTTTGAAACCCAATCGTCCAGGTGCTGCGGCGTTTGCTCGAAAGGCCATCTTCATGGGACTTAAAACTATTCTTCAATGCTGGCTGTCTCCACACACGCCAACGGTTTCCCATTGGCGCACGCAAATGATCCAGTTGGCAGGCTATGAACGATTATCCATTGCGGACATGAACTCTAAAGCTGGTTTATTATACTTACGTTGCTGGTTGCCCTTCTGTTCTACACTAACACCGGTTGTACGCAGTAGATTGTTAAATTGACCTAACTCCAGTAGAGGCTGTTCCCATGGGAGGGTGAAAGGGTGGGGGGAATAAGGGGAGATAGGGGGTTGGGGGAGGATTCCTTGGGTTCTGTAGTGCTGATTGGGTAACCTGCTTGATGGTCTGGCTGATCTTGTTTCTGTTTTATATATGAAAACCTAATAAAAATGATTTAAACATATATATATGCTAGGAAATGGTGGAAGGTTTTCTGAGGCTAATTATATTATCTTATTGTTTATGTTTAATTCATGATTTTAAGTCAATTTTGGATGATTTTTCTTTCAAATAGGGTATTTAAAAGGAGTAAATAAGTGAACGGGAGGATAGGTTTGGAGATATATATATATTTTTTTTTTTTTTTTTTGAACCATTAAACCCACTCCAGTTGTTATATATTAAAATCCAAGAATAGTACATTTTTTCATTTATATAAGATAAAATCCTAGCAATTATTATTATTTTTTTAATTGTTTATTGTTTATTCAGATTTTTGATTAAACGCTTTTTCGAAACTACAAAGCGTTGAACAAGATTTAAAATAACATTTAAACAAAAAATTAACAATTAAAACATACATTTCTATTAAAAAAAACTACAAGACTGACAGCAATTACATACTAGGTAAATACGGACCGAAAGGCCCCTAAACACGAATAGGAAGAGGGGGAGAAATACAATTGATATAGAAAATGTGAGAAACATTTAAGGTAAACACAAAAGGGACTGGGAAAATAAATGTAAAAACCAAGAATAGGTTAATCTCTAAAATACAATTGATCAATTAAAAGCATCTTTAAAAAGAAAGCACTTTAAATTGCTTTTAAAATTTTTTAAGTTTTTTTCCATTTTTAAGTGTAAAGGAAGAGTATTCCAGATCATAGGGGCTGTCAGAAAAAATTGAGGTGCGATTATTTTTAAAGATGGAATGTTAAGATTGTATTGAGAAATAGATCTTAAAGCTCTCGGAGGGTCATATGGGATCAAAAGTCTGTCTATAAATGCTGGTGTATTGGTCTGCAAAGTTTTAAATGTCAGAAGGGCGATTTTATAAGTTACCCTGTGTGGGACAGGCAACCAATGGGCTTTTTGAAGCAAAGGAGTAACATGATCAAATTTCTTTGCGCCCGAGATTATCTTAATGGCTGTGTTTTGGATAAGCTGCAAGCGTTTTAAGTCTTTATGATAGATCCCTTTTAATAATGAATTACAATAGTCCATTTTTGATATTACAAGTGCATGGATCAGAACATTCAGGGAACTAATATCAAGTAGAGGGGCCAACGATCGAATCATCCTTAATTTATAAAAACAATTTTTAACCAATGCACTAATTTGTGGTCGAAATGTTAATGTATATAAGGACACCTAAGATTTTAGTAGTTGTGATTGGTGGAAGTGGAGTATTTTCAATAGTGACTGGAGAAATTAATTGTGCTCCCTCTTTCCCGGGGAAGAGGAGAGTGTTAGTTTTGAAATATTTAAAGAAAGCTTATTAGTATTTAACCAGTCGTGAACTTTACTTAATTTATGATTAATTGACTGAATCTCAGTTTGGCTATTGGGATCAATGAGGTGCAATAATTGAAGATCATCGGCATAGGCGTAAACGGTAAACCCTATTGATTGACAAAGGGTCAGGAGAGGAGCCAAATAGATATTAAATAAAAGAGGTGATAAGATGGAGCCTTGTGGAATGCCAAAGTTAGAATGATAGGATTTTGAAACTGAGTTATTGAAATGTACTGTAGAGGCTCTGTCAAGAAAATAAGAGCGAAACCATTCAAGGGCTTGGACGGCTACACCTATAGAAGAAAGACGTTGCAATAAGAGATGATGATCGATAGTGTCAAACGCTGCTGCAAGATCTAAAGAGATTAATAGATCTGATTTATGTTGGTCAAGATAGTAATTTATACTTGTAGTGAGACCAAGTAAAGAGTATTCTGTAGAATGGTTTATTCGGAAACCAGTTTGATTAGGATGCAGAACATGCGTTTTTTCTACAAAATCAGACAGTTGTTGGAACACAATTTTTTCAGTTAGCTTGGATAGAAAAGGTAGATTTGCTATTGGACGGTAGTTAGAACAATCATCAAGGTTATTTTTTGCATCTTTTATGATTGGAGATATGATAGAATGTTTCCATTCTGGTGGGATATTAGCAGTAGATAAGCAAGTACGGATAATCTGAAGAATATATGGCCCAAATAATGTGAAATATCGTTTAAGAAAAAAAGGAGGAATGGGTTCTAATTTGGAACCTTTAATGTTAATACAATGTAAAATGTTTTCAATAGCTTTTAAAGATGGAAGGAGGAAATTGGATAGTGCAGCATGAAATGTCTTGTTCCTAATTATTACATTGTCATTTTCAGAAGGACTAGCTAAGTTTGCAAGGGTAGATACTTTGTTAGTGATTTTAGATCTGATCAATGCAATTTTTTCCTGAAAATAGTTTGCTAATGCTTGAGCTGTTGGAGATTCTTCAGTTTGGCTGATTTTTTTCATTTTTAAATACTGTTAGTTGCTTAAGAATTTTGAATAAGGTAGATGAGTTATTAGTTTTAGAAATTTTTCTAGCATAGAATTGTTTCTTAGTAATATTAATTGATTGCCGATAATGCTGTGAATGTTTATTATAATTGTCTAAGTTATCCTGGGTAGGTTTGGAGCGCCATTTGCGTTCCGCTGAGCGCATTTGTTGTTTTAAAAGCCCTAAGAAATCTACTATTACCCAATTACCCTTTATACCCCGATAAGACCTGGTACCTCTTCCCCACACACCCATTCTTTCTACTCACTCACACCTTTCTCAGTCAATCCAAAATCCAAACTTTAGATCAAACACCCCCCTTTCTTCATTTAAACTACATTCAGCTTTCATTCTTACAGCTCTTAACTCTTCTCCTAAAAAGGAAAATAAATTGTAACACAACTCACTTCCTAAAACATTCTCGCATTAAAGAATATAAAACCATTACTATACAATCTCATAACTTCAGTCCAGACTGTATTTCAATATGAAATACTTTATCCTATCTTCAAACCTCTTTTGAGGACCACCGTCCTAACCAGTCATGTGATGGACACTTTCTCCTTTACCACTCTTGGATTACTAACACCAATCGTGTTCTATGGTCTTATTTCCTGCCCTTTACTATGTCACATGTACTGTATTTATTACAGTTCATCACTCCAAATGCCAAGTGTGACCGAAGTGTCAGGTGCTGAAGCTACTTTAAACTGCTGCCAGGATATCCAAGAGCATAGTTAGAGCAGAGATGCAAAAGTAATGCTTTCGCAGGGAGACGACTCCTTTCACTGGCTTGATGAGACTGTAGGGATTGTTGTAACCATGAAAGACTAGGAAATTCACTACTGGCAGATTTTGATTCAAAGCAAAACTGAACCATGGAATCATTAATAAGATTCTCGTTTTTCATAGTGTTCAGTTTACAAGAATGGGTTGTTAGTTTCCTTTGCTGAAAATAAGAACATACGAAATGCCTTCACCGGATCAGACCTTAGGTCCATCTTGTCCGGCGACCCGAACACGCGGGTCCATAATGGACACCTTGTTCACCCGTATCCCTCAATGTGATTTGCAAGAAGGTGTGCATCCGACTTGCCCTTGAATCCCAGAATGGTAGTCTCTGTCATAAACTCCTCCGGGAGAGCATTCCAAGCGTCCACCACTCGCTGTGTGAAGCAGAACTTCCTGACATTAGTCCTGAGTCTGCCGCCCCTCAGTTTCAGTCCATGACCTCTTGTTCGAGTCACTTTTGACAATGTGAATAATGAAGTTTCTTGCTCTCTTTTGTCGAAACCTTTTAGTATTTTAAAAGTCTCTATCATATCCCCTCGCAGCCTTCTCTTCTGGAGGGTGAACAATCCCAATTTTTCAAGGCGTTCTTTGTAGGTCAAATTCTCCACACCTTTTATTAGCTTCGTGGCTCATCTCTGCATCCTCTCCAGCAGGGTGATATCCTTCTTTAGGTAGGGAGACCAGTGTTGGACACAGTACTCCAAGTGTGGTCTGACCATTGCTCTATAAAGTGGCATTATGACGTCCGCCGATCTACTCTTGATGCCCTTCTTTATCATGCCCAACATCCTGTTTGCTTTCTTTGCCGCTGCTGCGCATTGAGCCAACGGCTTCATGGTCCTATCAGTACCCCCAGGTCCCTTTCTTGTTCACTCTTGCCCAATGTTACACCTAACATTTTATATTCTTGTTCTTTGTTTTTCCTGCCCAGGTGCATCACTTTGCATTTTTCTATATTAAATTTCATCTGCCACTTTTCGGCCCATTTCTCTAGTTGGTTTAAATCTCTTTGAAGTGCATCTCTGTCCAATTTTGACCCAACTGCCCGACACAGTTTTGTGTCATCTGCAAACTTGATTATGTTACTTGTTGTTTCCTCTTCTAGGTCATTTATGAAGATATTGAATAAGATGGGCCCAAGAACTTCCCATTTATACCCACCCTCTGCAATCTGTTCTCCAGCCATTTGCCTATCCATCTTAGTATATCCCCTTCTATTCCATGGCTTTGAAGTCCTTCCTGCAGCTCAGAGATGCATATACAGTATCGATGTTGGCTGCTTCTAAGAGCTAGTGTAGAAAAGCCAGGCTGTGACGTTTAATTCCATTGTGAATATTTGAATATCCACACCCATTTTCTGACCTCATGACATCTTCCCTGGATTGACAGCTCTACTATCCAATCAAACAGATCATTCCTATCCAATTATATGTGATGAAAATCAGCACCAGGACTAAGAGTTCCTAATAGAACATTAACAATGCCATTTTTAAAATTATTATTAACTGTCTCCAACTGAACTTATACATCCTTAACTTGTATAATCATATGAACTGTAAAATCACAGAAAAATAAAGGTTATTACTCTCTCACTCGTAAGTTACTCCTCACCAGACCGGCAACAAGACCAAATAATGTTCAGTCACATACATTTATGACATCTATCCTATACATTGATCAATGTATTCCTGTAATTTCCCTGGTTCCTCATAACTAACAGTCTTATTAAGGTGAGTGACTCTCATCACTGCTGGATAAAAGAGCCCATACTTTGCTTCTATCTAATCTAATTTAATCCTTAGGTTTGTATACCGCATCGGGCAGAGCATTAAAAATTGCTTTCTTACACTCGCCGTTGCAGGGGCAAAATCAGGTAGGAAAAGAATCCTTGAATCTTGCCACTTAATATTTCATTTTTCTTTTGCCATCTTCAATATTTCCATTACCTGTGAAAAATGTAGCAACTTAAAAATTACCAGTCTGGGACCTTTAAAGCCATTAGTCCTCCTTACTGGGACTCTGTGAGCTCTTTCGAATTCTAATGGCTATAGAAATTTTAATGAGAGGGTTTTCAGTATTAAGTTCGCTAAAAACTTTATAAGATCTGAACCTTCTACCTTCTCCGGGATACCAATCGTTCGTACATTATTTCTTCATTCCCTGTTGCTCAAATCTTCCAGATTCTTCCTCAAGCATAAGACAGCCTTGTAGTCAGACTGAGACTGGAGCAATTTGATCTCACAAGCCTCTACCTGATGCTCACAGCTTTCCAACCTGGCATTTGAAATCTGTACTTGCTTGGTTAAGTTTCCCATTTCCTTTTGCAGTGATACCAGCTTAGCTGAATTATCTTGAAGTACACTATTCAAGCTCTCCATCATTTGTTCTAATAACTCTCTGGAGTCTTTGGGTAAAGGCACTTGTGAAGGAGGAATGAGATCAGCCTTCAAACGTTTACTTGATCCTTTAGCAGTAAAAGTTTCCTCCAATCTTGTTTGTTTTCCTGAAATCAAATGGGGAATCTCCCAGAATATCTCTCCCTGCTCCCTTGATAAGACCTGTGGTGATTGACATGGAGGCAATTTGGAGTGATTTGGAATCTTTACACAAGGTATGCTCCAAATTTGTTGCCTCAGTACAGAATACTAAAACTCAATTTAATAGTTTTGAAGAGAAATTCCAACAGTCTGATAGAATGGACAATTTAGAGAAATCAATGGCAGAAGTGAAGGTTTATACTAATTTACAATTGAAGGAAAAGTGCTTGTTCACTAGGAAAATAGAAAATTTGGAGAATGCAAACAGAAGTTTGAACCTGAGACTTTTAAATTTTCCTGTCTCTAAATTTCAAACACCTAGAGATTTATTTCATTCCTTCTTAAACTCAGTTTTGAAATTTCCTGAAAATAACATGCCACCGTTACAAAAGTTATACTATTTGAATATTCCTAAAGAGGATAAAGAAAAAGGAGAAACACTACCAGGAGATTTGGATCTCACTGGTATGTTGGAGACATCTCAACAAGAAGAAATAGTTACTAGAGCCACCATATTGGTAACTTTTGTTTTTCTACAAGATAAGGAGGCAATTATCCGTCTATTTTATAAGACTGATAATGTGGAATTTCATGGATTCAAAATTTAAATATTTCCTCATGTATCAAAGTGGACGCAAGCCAGATGGAAGAAATTCCTGGCTTATCGTCAGTCTGTTTTGAGTATGGGAGCAACTTTTCAGTTATGTTTTCCTTGTAAATGCTGCATTACCTATCAGAGTACTAGATATATTTTTATGAACCTGATCAGTTGAACTTTTTCCTTGAGGGTAAAGCAACTAAAAGAACTTCAGAGGCTTCCATGGAATCTCCCAACTAGGCCATATATTAATTGACTCCAGCTGCACAAATATATAATCTAGAACAACTTCCCTTGGAGGTGATGGATTCTCTCTCCTCATATTGTGGACTTTGATTTTAGTTACTAATGTGGAATTATTTTATAATTTGATTTATTTGTTTCTTATTTCAATTGTTTATTTCCATATAATTGTTTTTTATCAACTTGTAAAAGAATATAAATAAATAAATAAAAACCTATGCAAGGTAAGCCAAGAACAATCATATTTAAGGTACTTAGATTCCAGCATATATTAGACATTATAAAAGCAACAACAGAAATTAAAAATATTTCATATAAAGACTCTAAACTAACAATTGTTCTGGATTTGACCAAAGAAACAGTATGCAAAGACAAAAATTATTGCATTTAAGGCAACCACTAAAAGAGATGGGGGCTAAATAATAACTTTATTTTTGTATACTGCTATACCACAAACAATTCAAAGCGGTTTACAGGGGAAGACTGTACATATATAGCGAAGATACAGAAAGTAATTGTCAAGTGTATTGGTAACCAGTCTTTTCTATCCATCTCAAATGAAAGTCACTTATAAGGATAAACTTTATATATTTAACGATTCAGAAAACTTCAGGAATTTATATCTGCTCAAGAAATTCCAATGGAATAATTAAAGGGAAGATACAAAAATGGAGCAAAACTTTTGACTAAAATATAAATGAATTAAAAAAAAAGAAATCAGACCTGGATCCAAGATGGCGTCAGGCTAGACGTGCTGAGGAGCCGCTCTGAAGATCCCCCTCAATTAATTTTTCCTCTAGGCAACTCTTACTTACCCGATGCCTAAACGGAGGGGCCGAAGTGCTGCTGGTGCCTCGCGGCCCACTGCCACCCCTGCAGCCGGCAATATTGAGGAGCTCTTCAGACGAATGCAGGGAGCATTTTTGGCATCGGAGAGAGGCCAGCAGAGGAGCAGCAGTGTGAGCGAGGCCGTGGCATGATTGGAAACATCTCTAAGTCCCGACGCTAGGGCGCCGCCCCCGTAGCCTCAGTCAAGCAGCTCTCCAAGGGGTATGGAAACCCCAGATGTTGGGGCTTTGCCTTCCCCTGAGGCAAGTAGTCCAGCGCAGAGCCTGCAGTCAGGAGCCCATATTGATGAGCTCCTTTTGAAGAAGCTGAGAGAAAATCAACTAAAGAGAGGCGAGTAAGTCTTCAGGGACAGCGACAAGAAATTCAACTGGATGGTGAGCACTATGACACTTCTATTTCTTTTATTTACTTGGAAAAACCCTCAGAAGTAACTCTGGACTCATTGTGGGATCTTATGGCCGGACTAGTGAAGACCATAAGTCCCAAACTTCAGTTAATTGAAGGGAAACTGTCTCAACATTCTACTGAACTCAAAGAATTGAAAAATGAAATGATTGCCTCTAGTTCTTCTGTTCAGAAGCTTGAACAGGAAATAAAATCATCTAAACGATTACAGGAAACTCTAATGAAAGATAATATTAACCTTAGGAGAAAGATGGAGAATTTGGAAAATAACTCAGATACAACAATTTGAGATTAATTAACTTTCCTAAGCTATCATTGGTATCACCTAGAGAAATGTTTAAGAGATATTTTCTTGAAGTTTTGGGGGCCTCGAAAGACTCAATACCCCCTTTATCACGAGTTTATTATCTACCTAATAAGAACATTGGGACATTGCTGTGAACAAGGTTGCCCTGGAACTTCAATAAGATAAGTTGCTCTGCATTTCATATTCTGTTCTTTTCACTGGTTTTCAGCATTATATCTGCTTAATTTCTCTTCTCATCCCTGTTTCTTACTAAACAAAAAAAAAACCCCACAAAAAAATAAACCCTTTTCTTTCCTCTGTTAAATCTTATTTCCTCTTCCTCTTCATAGGAAAAAGGGTAAGACTTTGTTAACTCTAATTAAATCCTGGTGCCTGTGGCTCAGGGTGACTAAAGTAGGGAAAATCCTGTTATAAATCCTGTGTTTAGGGTAGCACTGATAGAACCTGCATTTTTGTTTAAAATACTGTGTTTTAGGTGGTATAGAGCCTATATTTCTGTCTTACTAGTATTCAAAAAAGAATACCAATACCGGCAAAAATGCAAATTACAAAAAATTGGTATTAATGGTGAGAATCTGTCCTTGAGTGGCCCTGGAGGTGATCAAGAAAAATGTGCTTCCCCAAATTGGAATTAAAGAAAACAAGATGAATAAGATGAAAGGATCAATCAGTACGGGCCCAGTACCCTCGTTTCAACCATTGGCCCCGGGCAGGTGTTTATTTTTTTAAGTTCAATGAGGTTTTATTAAGGTTTTACAACAAAACAGAAAATAATACAGATGTGTAACATCAAAACATTGCATTAAGACGCATATTGAGTCATAGCAGATCCGTAATGTAATGCCCCAAACCAGGGGAACAATAATACAAAGGATTAGTATTTCCAGGAAGAGGGAAAAAGAAAAAGGGAGGAAAGAACAGATCAGGATATCTTGTACTTAAACACTGATGTAAAGTCTGTACACAATCAAATGATAAACATGTACCAACATAATATATCAATAACATTAAGATAATGAGACATAGAGGAATTATGATTTCGATTATAATGTCAAATATAGTCAAAGGGCATAATAATGTAAGAGTTTCATGAATTGTAAGGGCTAATCTGGAGAATTAAGTGGTAAATCAGCATATTGTAGTAAGGGGCCCCAAAGCCTGTTAAACTTATGCATCAAGCCTAATCTTTCCGCAGCAATTTTCTCGTATTTGACTGTCAGGCAAGTAGTGTTCCACCAGACATCATAGGACACTCTTTCAAGGTTTTTCCAATTAGAAAGGATGGTCTTGATCGCAATCAAAAGGAGTAGATGAATAAGGCAATCCTCATCTTTGTGAAAAAAGACAGAAGATTTGACACTTCCTAGGATTATAGAATTGTATGAGAGAGGAAGGGACGTTTGAAGCAATTTGTTAATATCAGATATGACACTGGCCCAGAACTGTTGTAGCAACGGACAATCGAATAGCATGTGTTTAAGTGTACCCGGAGAGGAGTTGCAGGACCAGCATTTATCCGATTCTCCTTTTTTAAATCGAGCCAGACGGCTAGGAGACCAATAAGCCCTATGATTGAGAAATAAGGATGTTTGGAGAAAGGATGCTGATTTGCATATAGTATGAGTACGTGACCACAGATGTTCCCAATGGTTTTCATCCAATGACAATATCTAATGACCATTTATGTTCCGTATCAAGAGGATGTTGGTGTTTCTGAAGTCTTGCATGTTTATACCATTTAGATGCTTCTTTTTTGAGTGTAGAAAAGGACGTGCAAAGCGGTTGCAGTGGTGGAACAGTATTGAGAAGTGCATGGTGATTAAGATGTGACGCAATAGCATGTTTAAGCTGCAACCAGCGATATTGCTGAGTACCATTTAACCCATAAGTAGCGTGTAATTGGTCAAAAGAGCTCCACTGTTCACCATCCCATAACTGATTTATCTGGTGTATTCCCGCAGACTGCCACAACTTCCAGTCCACAATATTGTTATCAATACGAATTGAGCTATTGCGCCAAAGAGGAGCAGATGTTGTGTCCAACCATTTAATATCAAGTGAGGATTCTAACCTTTTAAAAACCTGAATCATGGATAATAGTATGTGGTCACGAATTATAGGAGATGTAGGCGGCTGCATGAAGGGAAGTAGCTGTAGATTGTATGGAGAATATCTCGCTCGTTCAAAATCAAGCCAGCGATTAGTAGCAGTTGGAAAGTCTTCGGAGAGTATCCATCTAACACCTTGACGAGATAAGAAAGCGTAGTGATAATCCAAAAGATCAGGGAAGTTCACACCCCCACTATTTCTCCCTTGTTTCAATTTATGCAAGGCAATTCTGGGCAGGTGTTTATGCAGTGACAAGCACTTAGAAGTGAATCTAAATAAACCCTGCCCCGTACATCATATTTTCCCTTTAATATATATGATTTGTATAGAAAAGTATAAATGTATATTATTACCAAGTAATAGGAAGCACAATCATCTCCAGATTAAAACAACAGGAGAGAAAATCACCCCAAAGAAAACCTCCCTGAAACCTAATATAAAAAACACAAAATGTGAAAAGTAAAAAACCAAAATATAAAAAATGACAAAAAATCGTCAATCAACCAAAGAAAAAGATATATAAATGACAATGTGATATCCTCAGTCTGTTTCAACAAGTCACAGCGCCGAAAGCCCTGTGCACCTGTCACTAAAAGTTCGTGAAAATAGTGGTAAAAAGTGAAAAACGGTGAAAGATACTTAGCTCAGTGAGTGCAACGCGGGACAAAGTTTAAAGTTCGCCAATCATGGCTATTCAGTTCCTCTCGTGAATCAGTCCCGCTCGTATGAAGAGTGCTCAATGAAGAGTCATAGCTGTCGGTCCGTTCGTCGTAACAGTACAATCGCTCAGTCCTATGCAATCAAAAGGGCTGTTCAATAAAGTTCGCTGTAAATTTAACTCGTTCTTCAATATTATTCACTTCAATATTGTTCACTGCTCTTTTTGCTCGCTCGACAGGTCCTGTTTCAATATCCTCATCAGGAGGGAGCAAGAAAATTAATTGAATGACTGAAAATTTTTTTCAAAACGCCAAGTCCTGGAATATAAAGGACAGAATAATCCCCAGCAGCGGCACAATCAAGCTGCTTAGAAGGTGTTGATGCCCCTGTACAGGTCATTGGTGAGGCCCCACTTGGAGGATTGTGTTCAGTTTTGGAGACCCTATCTGGCGAAAGACATAAGAAGACTTGAGGCGGTCCAGAGAAGGGCGATGAAAATGATAGGAGGCTTGCGCCAGAAGATGTATGAGGAAAGACTGGAAGCCCTGAATATGTATACCCTAGAGGAAAGGAGAGACAGGGGAGATATGATTCAGATGTTCAAATACTTGAAGGGTATTAACGTAGAACAAAATCTTTTCCAGAGAAAGGAAAATGGTAAAACCAGAGGACATAATTTGAGGTTGAGGGGTGGTAGATTCAGGGGCAATGTTAGGAAATTCTACTTTACGGAGAGGGTAGTGGATGCCTGGAATGCGCTCCCGAGAGAGGTGGTGGAGAGTAAAACTGTGACTCAGTTCAAAGAAGCGTGGGATGAACACAGAAGATTTAGAATCAGAAAATAATATTAAATATTGAACTAGGCCAATTACTGGGCAGATTTGCACGGTCTGTGTCTGTGTATGGCCGTTTGGTGGAGGATGGGCAGGGGAGGGCTTCAATGGCTGGGAGGGTGTAGATGGGCTGGAGTAAGTCTTAACAGAGATTTTGGCAGTTGGAACCCAAGCACAGTACCGGGTGAAGCTTTGGATTCTTGCCCAGAAATAGCTAAGAAGAAAAAATTTAAAAAAATAAAAATTTAAATTGAATCAGGTTGGGCAGACTGGATGGACCATTCGGGTCTTTATCTGCCGTCATCTACTATGTTACTATGTTAACAAATCGTTAAAAAGGTCTTTAGACCAAGGACGATTGGACGTATCGGAACTATTGGAGAAATCTGATAAAGAGGCTGTAGAACCAAGTACTTTGATTA
Organism: Geotrypetes seraphini; assembly: GCF_902459505.1. Taxonomy (NCBI): domain Eukaryota; kingdom Metazoa; phylum Chordata; class Amphibia; order Gymnophiona; family Dermophiidae; genus Geotrypetes; species Geotrypetes seraphini. The sequence continues at coordinate 94,259,455 of NC_047092.1, forward strand.
TAACAGTAGCTCTCTCTATTGATAAAGTTTAGTTGTTAAAACTATTCTTTAAAAATAGACAGAAAGAATTTATGGGCTTTAAAGTGCAGATATTTCCTGATTTATTATGAGAGACCCAAAAGCGACGCCGTGAATTTCTAATGTTGAAGCCAGGTGTTACATCTTTAGGTGCTACTTTCTATTTATGACATCCTTGTAAGTGTATAGTTAAATATGTTTTATTTGAACCCAGTCAATTGACTTCTTTCTTAGTGCTCTCCCGTTTGGAGACAGAAAAAACATAAGCCCCAAGATTATTGATATCCCAGCAATCAACCTTCTAGCTAATTCTAAATGTAAGAATGTACACTTTGTCCAACTCTTTTTCTTTTGTTCTCGCTAAGGAATCTTGGATCTTATAATTTGAGGACTTGAGCATATTAGTTACAAATGATTTTGATGATATTGAAGTATTTCTTGCTTTATTGTAGAATAACTAATCTTGCTTCTGTACAAGTTATTCTTGATTATATGATTTGAAAATCAATATATTTAATAATATAAAAAAGAAATAAGAAATTAGACATTTGTTTGTTTTTTAAATATATATATTTGGGGTAAATTCTCTATACTACGTCTAACTTAGGCGTTCTTTAGACGTCCGGAAAACGCAAGTGTCAATCAAACGGTACTTAGGCGTCACGTAGACGTCTGTACAGCCGCTAGATTACTGAAACGTATCTAGACGTCTCCAAATGGCCGTTCATAGACGCCAGATAGACGTCTGTACGATGTTTTTTTTAATTTATTTATTTTTATCCTTTTTTATACTCTTTACTGATTTATTATCAATCATTCAGCATTGTAAGCTTTAAGATAATCAAAACACAGTATCCCATTTTGTAAACTATATATTTTCTGTAATATATTAGTTGATCTGGGAATATCAGTGAGGTAGGGAATGGCAGACAGAGAACACTGCTATGTTGTATCTTTTTCCTCTATGATATCAGAATTGTACAGTTTACCATTAATACAAAGTAAAAAAAATATGTTATGTTTGAAAGGAGAACTAGAAGATGAAACGTACCGAGTGGGTGTTGAACTTACATTATCAGTATGGAAGGTGGGAACTGTAGATGTATGCTACACAGAAAGCTGTACAGTAATATCATACTCACCTCCTATTAGAAGTGGAAAGGATAGGACTTTGAACACCATATAGACTTCTGATAAACTTAGTTTAAGTTCCACAAAGACTGGCAGGAAAGGCACCCTAAGTCATCCAATAAGCTTTCTCTGGATTTCCCAGAGACATTATTTCAGAGAGGATAGTTTAGAAGTGATATCTTGCTCGAAATAACACTCTCCTGGTCTTAAAACATTGCTACAATCAGCTCATTCTTCAGAACAAATGTAAATCCCATAACTTACACTGGCCCAACTTAGAAACAGAATCAAAACACAGATCAGACCTGAATGTGGCTTCTAGTTCACAGGAAGAGGAAGTAGCCAGCAGCACAATGCTGACCTCATTGTGACATCATCAAGGTGCACCTGGAAGGTAGATATGCCACAAGTAAAAGACAAGCCGGGAGTTGAACTCACAACCTACGGATGATCGATACAGCGCTTTTACTCAATGAGCTACACCACCTTTTACACCAGTGTCTCTGGCTCCCCTGTCATAGCATACCTTAGTGATATGCTAAGGTATAATCTACTTATCTATCATCTCACAATCAGTTGAGCCAAAAGACTGGTAGCTCAATGGTGTAAAGCACCACTGTCATGGATGCAAAACCCATATTAAGTATGGTTCAATAAATGTAATACAGAGTCAAATTATGCTGTTTATTTTATCAAACCCAAGCTCAACTTTGTAATGTATTGTGTATAGTCTTGCTAATGTGTTTGTGTTGAAAATGAGATGCGATAGGTCTATATCCTATATAATAAAACCCTAGCCGCGCATACGCACTTACCTGCATGCTTCTGTGATCTCTGCTCTGTGATCAGTAGGTCTGTGGCCAGCAAGAGTGCAGATGCAGCAGCCAGGCAACTCGCTGACACACAGCACAGCCGGCGACTCCCCCCTCCCACCCTCACTCACCACCAAAACCACCACCGCCAAAGCCTCCTCCGTCTGCCCAGCCGGGAGGAGGGCTCCGAGTCACTTTAGACTCCCTGATCAGCTTACACGGTCCCTAAAAAATGAACCTTTTCATCTGAGGCGCGAGGCTGCGGTGACCTTCCTCCCCCAGCTCACTAAGGTTCCGTCTTAAGAAATTCAAATGCATTGTTGAAAATGCAAGTGACTGGAGGATGCTGGGAGAGAAATTGAGTGGCCTGACAAAATGACATCGAGGCAGTCCGATTCTGAAGAGGACAATGATTAGCCCCGCGTGTTCAGTGATGATGAGGTCATTACAAAGGATTTCAATTTCTGATTCCGTGCCCTAAACTCTGATATGAAAGAGGTACCTATGAATTTGAGGCTGCCGTGATAGAGATTTGGCAAGAATTGAGTGATTGGCAGGACAGTTGAGCAGGTGGAGAATTGTGTGGATTTAGTGGAACACTTATCTCTGACTACTGTTTCCCAACATCAAAAGGACTAGCAGTAAGGGAGAGAGACGGCCATATAATTCTAGAACCCTGGCGAGGGCTTCTTTTAGCCTAGACGTCTGCTGCTTTTGCCGTTGGGTAAGAGCCGTCACTTGCTTGGTGTAGAAAAGTATGCAAGGCTGACAGGCGTACCCATTTCTGCCTTAACATATCAGGATGAAAATAATTGGCCACTTCATAACACTTTGGGGAGATGCTTCTGTTTTGGGTGTGGGGGAGGAAAGTGGAGGTATGTTAAACCTAAGATTTCCATTTTTGACCCTTTCTTCTTTTGGCCTTTTTTGTCAGGGGGGAGATAAAACAAAGGAAGAAGGGCTGCAGTGTTTATCCTACCCCCCTTTCCCTCATCCTCCCATCTGTCTCTCTCTCCTCACCTCCTACCTCAGTGTAGCTCTTGTAGCTACTCCTCGTCCTCCTCCAGCCAGGCCACAGCCAACTGGCACCGTGGCTTGCCGCAGCCAGCAGGCACTACGGTCTGCAGCCACCCATAGCTGTGGCGGCCAACATCCAACTCGAGGGATTCTTTCCGAGGCTGTCTGCACCGACGCTGGCTGCCTCAACCCACCTCAAGTCGCCCTGGACCTGGCCCGCTACTGGCATTGCTGGCACTGCCGCCATCCATGCTGTGTGGTAAGGTGTGCTCCATGAGAATAACAACTAGAATGAACAGAAGCAAAAGTAAAACAATTCTCAGCAGCCTGTTCTCTGTCATCCTAGACACCCCCTGCAACACCCCAACAACACACTCCTGCAGCATAATAATCATGTTATAATCAAGGTGCTTCTGGAAGGTAGATATGCCACAAGTAAAAGACAAGTCGGGAGTTGAACTCACAACCTCTGGATGATTGGTACAGCGCTTTTACTCACTGAGCTACTTAACCCTAACCCTAACCCTGAAAACAGCAAAGTCCACCATATATATATACTCCTTTGAGAGCTAATAGGTAGCAGTGCAAAAGAGGGATGGTGAGAGTGGGAGTTGAACCGGTGACCTTGAGAGGTTGGATTGGCGCATTACCTGTTGAGACAGAAATGCTTTCTTTGAGTTGAGTGTGATATGATAGCTAATGAGCTGATACATAGGCAGCTCAGTCAAGTATGATATGAAAGGGTGGTGAGATGGACCTAAGTAGAAGCAGCTATAGCTCTATGTGTTAGGAGCCTGTGCTCCTAACTCACATCCAGAGGTTGTGAGTTCTACACCCAGCACATCTTTTTAATTTTGGCATACTACCTTGAAGGTGCGGCTTGATGATCTCACAATGAGGTCTGGTAGGAGACAAAACACTGCTGTTTTATATATATTATCTTCATGATTTCAGAATTGTATACCTTCACATTATAAAAACTAACAAAATATGCTATGTTTAAAAGGAGATATATAAGATGAGTTGAACTAAAATTATCAGCATGGAAGTGTAGTTTACATGCTACACAGAAAGTTGTACAGTAATGTTATAATCAACTCCTATAAGACTTGGAAAGCATCATCAAGGTGCACCTGGAAGGTAGATATGCCACAAGTAAAAGACAAGCCGGGGGTTGAACTCACAACATCCAGATGATCGATACAGTGCTTTTACTCACTGAGCTATAGCACCTTTTACTCCAATGTCTCTGGCTCCCCTGTCATATCATACCTTAGTGATGTGCCAAGGTATAATCAGCTTAGCTATCATATCACAATTAGCTGACACAAGAGTGGTAGCTCAATGGTTTAAAGCACTGCTTTCACTGACCCGAAATCCATATTCTCAAGTATGGTAGAATACATAGTCCAAAAGTGCTGTTTTGATCTCTAATGTTTTGTATCTGGTATTGCTAATGTGCTGTTTCAGATGAAAATGAGATGTGATTGGTCTGTATCTTGTAATTTTATTCAAATGAGTATTGTGTCAGCTGAAGGAGTTGAGGGTGTTAAAACCGGACTGTGCTACTGAATGAATCTATTCCGTTTAGGCGTTGTATGCGGAAAAGAGGCGTTTTTTGCACTTAACGTTCAGCGTCCTACATGCTGCAATAATGGCGTTACAGCGGATCTATAAGCACGCCTAAGGTTTGTGTTTTTTTCGGCTAATGACCCTGGGGAATGGAGAAATAGTCAATGGATAATCACCAAAAGAAGATATCAGTTTTGCCTCCTAACAAAGACACCTAAATAGCTACACAAACATAAAAATCTGATTGGCCAAACACCTGACTTTTAATCAATTCCTTTCCTTCTCAAAGATATTACTAGAAACCAGTTGCCATTTGCTTAGTCTGTAGAATCTCCGTTACCAACTTCTAAATGAAGTTCCCTCTCTAGCATAGGCTTTAAAGCACTGCATTTGTCTTCAGTACGTCAGGGGTTCAGGTCTTGAGTGTGGTTAGCGCATATTTGATATTCATATTTCTACCAGAAAACCCAGCACTTCTCAAACCCCCCTCCCCCACTCCAACAGACACTCCTGCAGCATAACACCACAACCAGCCAAGCTGAAGTGAACTCTTCTATCTGTTGCCCTGTGCGGATATTGCATAGCAGGAAATCCATTCCTACCACAATGGCTTGTAGCTGAGAGCAAATTAATGTATCTGATGCACAATGCTGATGAAAAACAACAAAGTCCACATACATACATACTCCTTTGATAACTAATAGGGAGCTGTGCAAAAGAGGGATGGTGAGAGTGGGAGTTGAACCGGTGACCTTGAGAGGTTGGATTGGCGCATTAATCTGGTGAGCCAGAAATGCTTTCTTTGAGCTGATTGTAACATGATAGGTTTATACTGGTTTATATGTTTCCTGTGTGGGTTTCTCAGATGTATAATCTAACAATGAGGGTAATGTTATGCAACTGTAGCTAGATGAGGTGTAAGCAGAAGGCTATGTGTGGAACGGATGAGTAGTGAAACCCAGGTGTGTAAGAAGGAAAATATTTCCCTACAAACCACAAGATGGAACAATACCACCTTGTCTGTCCTCCCTAGTAATGCCATCTTCTTAATTATGCTATTTGAAGGCTCTGAGGCAGGTATCTCAAAGTCCCTCCTCGAAGGCCTCAATCCAGTCAGGTATTTAGGATTTCCCCAATGAATATGCATGAGAATTTGCATGGGACTTTGAGATCCCTGCTCTGAGGTCATGTCATTGGACCGGTGAGCAAATGGGAGACATGACAACCCCTAGTTCCCTCCCCCCCCCCACTTCTTACCTTTCCAACCTGGCCCTCAGACAAAGCAATGTGATAAGAGTGATCCATTTACAGCGGTACCTAAGGAAATAATAATGCCTGTGCATTACTCAATGTATCAGACTGGGCCCTGGCATTCCTTTGGTAAGTAATCACAACATCCTTAAATGGTTTAAGATTTTTAATGTAGAATATCATGTCATTTCATTGACACTCAAAAGTCCAGAAAAGCGGTGTGAAATTGTAACATCATGCAACTGCAGTTCGCTGAGATGGATCACAGCTACACCGGTATACAGAGTAAGCCACTCCTAGGTCCAAATCAACTCCCAGCCTACAGGAGGAAAGGGTACAATGTCAGTGCCTATGAAATATTAAGATTTCCTCATGGTAGGGTAAGGCAGGTTGTAGGAAAAGGAAGACAGATTCAGAGATGTAGAATGTTCTTCAGTGCACTGGAAGAAAGGAAAGTAAGGAGGTCAGAGAATAAAGGCCAGAGGTTTCTGCCATAGATGCAAGGGAAATAAAAGCCGTCCTCCTTGTTACAGAGTCCATATGTGAGCTAAGAACCTACACACACTGGTTGGAATGTTGAAGGTTAGTAGAAGTGAGCACAAATGTCTTATACCTACCTATGCACAAGTATCAGGAATACGTCACAGGATCCGCCCGTATTACAGGAACAGCTTCACGATGAGATGCTAGCCACAGGAGGAGGAGGAGGAGGAGGTCAGCTGGGCCCGAACACCTGCAAAGAGGGGAAGCATGTTAATACATTGGAAAAGTCCCCCACCTCAAACTGTCACAATACCTACAGTTACCCTATAGCTTCAGTTGAACTTGAAGTACCAGCATGGAGAAGGGAGGGGGGGTGCTATAGTCTTATGCTACACAGAAACTTGTAGACCAATACCATCCTTAACTCCTACAAGGTGTGGAAAGCTGAGCAGCATATAGGCTTCTGATAGCCATAGTTTTAACATTTTAGCAGTATAGGTCATCCAATCGGCTTTCTCTGAGCTTCCACTATAGATGTCATTTATACCTAAAACTAAGGGGGTGTTCAATCAGCACACATGCCAACCTAACACCAGCATGTGTCGATATACGATTTGTTGTTGGAAAAACAACAAAAAACCAAGAGGTCCTAAACTGCTAGCTCTTACCAGGCCATCGAGAAGCACATTACGATGCCCTTGTATGGTGACGATGAAAGTCTTGGACATCCAACCTGCAACAAGAGTATGAAAGCTGTTAGCTATTTGACATGTGGGCAATTCATCATAAAGCCTGCTAATGGAATGATATACAGGAGCAACATAGTGAATGAGGCCAAAAACAAAGATAGCTATATTTGATTCTTACCTATTATTCTACCTTTAATACTTGAGCTGCTACCAATAACTTCTTGCTTTGGTGGTCAGGGACATCTGAGCTTTAACTGCTGCCTAGAGAAAGAGGCATCATCACATTCACTCACATGAGACAGAGACAGACAGAGAGAGAGAAGCTGTTTAGGGTTCACATAAATATACTCACCATTATCCCAAGAAATGGGCTCTTATTAGGTTGTCCCTGACCACCTGCCTTCTCCTACGCTCCTCTTGCTCAGGTAGAGGCCTGCGTCTAGGTTGGATGTCCTCGTCATCGTCACTGTCTTGGACTGGCTCAGGAGGGTCTGGCATCCGTCTTCTCAGCGCTAGGTTATGTAGCATGCAACAGGCAATAAACATCTTGGACACCTTGTCGGGCCTGTACAGCAGTTGCCCTCCTGAGCGGTGTAAACATCTAAAGCGGGACTTGAGCAACCCAAACGCACGTTCCACGATGGTCCTTGTGGTGTTCAGCGCCCGGTTATATTGCTCCTCCTCTGGCTGTTGGGGACGCACAATAGGGGTCATCAACCACGTCCTCAGGAGATAGGCACGATCACCTGCAAGGAGAAACAATATTAGAAAAGGGGCACATATCTGTTGTCCATTGTTCTGCATCATCCTCCAAAGTTAGCCATGACCCTGTGGTAAAATGAGAGAAAGGTGGTTAATGTAGCAAAGCTTTATCTGCAGTAGTACGTTAACTCACCAACCAGCCAACCACCGTGGATTTCACCCCTCTGGAACCTGCCACCTAGGCCGGAGTGGGCCAGGATATAAGCGTCGTGGCAGGACCCTGGGAAGTTGGCACACACATCCGTCACCTCCATGGTAGCACTTCAGACCACCTGCATGTTCATGGAATGATATGCCCTCCGGTTCCTAAATTGCCTTTCAGTTTCAGCAGGTGGTCTGAGTGCTACGTGTGTGCAGTCTATAGCTCCCAGGACAGAGGGGAAATGTGCCAGTTGAGCAAAACCCCTCATTGTGCGTCGCCGCTCTGCCTCACTCATCGGAAACTGGATATACATAGCAATACGCCTTAAAAAGACTTCCAAAAACTTATTGATTATTCTGGATACAGACGGTTGACTGATGCCAGCCCCAGCTCCCAGGGGCCTTTGGAAGGTTCCTATAGCCAAAAACCCCAGGGCTGTAGTTACTTGTACATAAACTGGAAGGGCATGTCCCCTAAGAGTGGTGCGCTCCAAATCCACCTGCAGTTGCTCACAGAGATGAACTATGGTCTCCCGATTAAATCTAAAGAGACCAATACACCGCTCATCTGTCATATCAAGGAAGTTCGCCCTGGGCATATATACCCTGGGGGCCTGGCATTGGCCTGGGCCTCTGCCTCTAACCTGGCCACGCCCCAGGGCCAGGGCCGGACCCCTTCCTCTGCCTCTAAGCTGCCCACGCCCCGGAGCCGGGGCCGGACCCCTTCCTCTGCGCAGCAATCTATTGCGGGCAACCACAAGTACGAAACCCTCAAAGTCATCAGCCATCTCTCAAACCAACACCAACTGACAAGTACACAACAAAAGGGAGAAGATGGGGGAAAGGAGAAACAATAAGATCACAGTACAAAGTCACAATATCACAAATCAAGCACCAGAAGCACAAACGCACGGGAGTCTAAAGGAGACAAAATAATGGTTTTTTAGAGCTCCTTATATACCATCGACACCGAAGTAGCGTCTGACGTCATAGAAGCCGTTAGAATTTTGAAATTTGTTTGGACATTCATTGGGTGTTCTCAGATCAAATACACCTGTAGATACTTGCAATGATTGCCCCTTGTCAAAGCTTGTACCTAAAGCCATTTCGGGAGACTCCCATTCCCAAATCCCCAACATAGCTCAGTGCTTAAAAGCACTGCATGTATCTTCCAAAGGTCAGGGGTTCAAGTCCTGACTAAGGTTACCAAAGACATAATATTCTTTTTTTTTCCACCCATCCAAACATGCAGAGCTAAGCTAAAATATGTGAACCTCCTGAGATTATGCATATTACTTCCCAATCTTCATTTATTTCATTTATAACTTGTCATTGTGTTTGTTCAAATGTAGATAGTGTGAACCTAAATACATGGGTGGAGGTGAAGTCCCATCAGGTTTACATGGTAAGCTTCTAAGCGTTCTGCTATACTTTTTTGCATAACAGCGATATCGGCGTGGTACAGTATGTAAGCTACAGTGTTGATGTATTGCGGATGCTGCAAGCATGCCCAAGCGGCACAGAAAACGTCATCACGTTTTTTTGCGTTGTGACATCATAGAATCGCCCGTTCTTCATACGCAGTTATTTCTTCTAAAATGGCAGCTAGGAGACAGCCAAATTTCTCGACAGAGGACTCCAGGTTGCTGGCCAAGCTGTTCCTGCCACACGAGCACCACTATTTTGTAGTGCCTGGCCACCGCAGGTCATACCTGCAGTATAGAGAGTCCTGGACTCGCCTGACCCGGCGGTATAATAGAAGAGCCTCATGTCCCAGGGAAGTAAGTATTCCAACTCAGGCCCTCACAAATAATCATGTAAAAAGTAATGATGATAGAAACCTGTCTCAATCAAATTGGTCATGTTTTTGTGGGTAAATCTTGATTCCTTGTTAAAACTACAATTGTGCATAATAAATCTTTTACATTGAATACTAAAATTAAAGCACGTCCCAAAGGAGCAGTAGTAGGATTTCAAATGACAAATTCAGCTCCTAAAGCACATCTATCCCATTTACAACATGCACACAAGTAATTTGAGGGTTACCAGCATGGCATTTGCAATAGAAACATCTTGAAATCAACTTTGCCAAAGGAAAACAAATATATTAAAGTGCTCCTATGTCATTTCAAGTACCTACAACTTTCCTTTCCCATATGTATGTATCAATCTGCAGGTCTAGGGAGATATTGGCTTAACGTTTAAAGTGACAGCGTCAGTACCCTGACGTCAGGGGTTTAAAGCTTCTTCTGACTAAACTATTTTATTGCCCCTGCTGCATGATTGTAAGCTCACCAGGACAGGAAATATTGCTTGACTAGATTAATAAAGTCATGCAAACTGTAATGTGGGGCAGTGCTGATAGGCTACAGCCTCAGCACCCTGGGGTTGTGAGTTCAATCCCACACTCCTCCTTGTGATGCTGGCCATGTCACTTCACCCCCCCCCCCCCCCATTGTCCCAGGTACAGTAGAGAGATAGCGAGGTCTCCAGCACAGAAAGGGGAAAATGCTGGAGTACGTGAATACATTCATGTAAAACGTGGCAGAAGGGGGTGGAGGCAGGCAGCAAAGCCGATAGGGGCTCTTGGAGGCCAGTGTACTCCATTTTTATGTGCTTATAAAGGTCAATACTTAAGTAAACATGTTATGCCACAGTGCTATATGGCACTCATCATATCCCTCCCTCTCCTTTCTTTCTCTCTCTATTATCCAGGTTGAGGATCTCAGGAAACGGGGTCGGCTGCTGAGGCACCAGGAGCGGGCCTTCCTTGAGGGGGTGAGGGAGGAATTGCGCGCTGAAGCCGGTGAGTAATGAGTCCAGCGTGTGGTTCTTTGTGATCAGCCTACTAGAATAAATAGATGAAAATGCTTGAGTAGCTGTAAACCATTCTTAATCATAAAATCTGCAGTAAAGCTGCTATCATGTCACAATGGTGATATCATGTCACAATGGCTTTATGGTGTTCTACTTGCCTCACTTACTTACGCTACATTTTGATGTTTACAGTGGAGTAGGTGCTTTGCATCCTGTTATTAGCATTTGAAGAAAATAAAGTAGTAAAGAATGTCATGTTCATAAGAACATAAGAACATAAGAAGTTGCCTCCACTGGGTCAGACCGAGGTCCATCCTGCCCAGCGGTCCGCTCCCGCGGCGGCCCATCAGGTCCGCGACCTGTGAAGTGGTTACTGACCAATTCAATAACCTACCTCAAGTTTTATCTGTACCCCTCTATCCCCTTATCCTCCAGGAACCTATCCAAACCTTTCTTGAACCCCTGTACAGAGTTCTGGCTTATCACCTCCTCTGGAAGCTTGTTCCATGTGTCCACCACCCTCTGGGTAAAAAAGAACTTCCTAGCATTTGTTCTAAACCTGTCCCCTTTCAATTTCTCCGAGTGACCCCTAGTGCTTGTGGCTCCCCACAGTTTGAAGAATCTGTTATTATTCACTTTCTCTATGCCCTTTAGGATTTTGAAAGTTTCTATCATGTCCCCTCTAAGTCTCCTCTTCTCCAGGGAGAACAGCCCCAGCTTTTTTAACCTGTCAGCGTATGAGAAATTTTCCATACCTTTTATCAGTTTAGTCGCCCTCCTCTGCACTCCCTCGAGTACCGCCATATCCTTTTTGAGGTACGGCAACCAGTATTGAACACAGTACTCCAGGTGCGGGCGCACCATTGCGCGATACAGCGGCATGATGACTTCCTTTGTCCTGGTTGTGATACCTTTTTTGATGATGCCCAGCATTCTATTTGCTTTCTTTGAGGCTGTCACACACTGTGCCGATGGTTTCAGTGATGTGTCAACCATAACTCCCAGATCCCTTTCAAGGTTACTCACCCCTAGCCGTGTTCCCCCCATTTTGTAGCTGAACATCGGGTTCTTTTTCCCTACATGCATGACTTTGCATTTCTCTACGTTAAAACTCATTTGCCACTTATTTGCCCAGTCTACCAGTCTCGTTAGGTCCCTTTGCAGGTTTTCACAGTCTTCTGTGTTCCTAACCCTGCTGCAGAGTTTGGTGTCATCAGCAAATTTGATAACCTCACATTTTGTCCCGGTCTCCAGATCGTCAATAAATATATTAAACAATGTTCAAATGTGTTGTGGACATATCTGACTGTATCCTGTTTCCCTCTTGTCAAGCAGCAGCGCAGGCACCCCCTCAGGAGGTGGCACCCATGACCCCACCCTGGGCCCCGGAGGTGAGGGAGGGGGCTCCGCCCTGGTCATTGGAGGAGGAGGAGGAGGAGGAGGTGGAAGAAGAGGAAGATTCCCCTTGGCGGCTCGCTGAGCCACCCACACCGCCTGCCCCACCACTGCCCCCTGGACTTCCACTGCCTGTCCCACCACTGCCCCCTGGACTGCCTGCCCCACCACTACCCCCTGGACCCCCACCGCCTGCCCCACCACTACCTCCAGGACCCCCACCACCATCCCCTGTTGGACCTTCCCCTTCCCCCACCCATAGCCCTTCCCCTCACTCTCCTGCCCTTCCTGTTCCTGATCCCATCCCACCCCCTTTCCTTGCTGTCCCCCCCAAGGAGCAGCCTGACCAGCCTCAGGAGGGGGCGGTCAGGGAGATGGAGCCCTTCTCTGCCCTCTTGGACGAGGTGCAGTTATTGAGAGGGTGTGTGGAGAGGATGGAACATGCCCTCTTTTGGCTGGTAGCCGAAAGAGGGCATGGTTCCAGCAGCCATAAACCCTCTCAATGACTGCACCTCTTCCACCCCCTTCGCCTGAGGTAGCTCAAGCTGCTCTTGGGGGGCACCCACCCTCTTTCCCTGTGTTACGTGTATGTAAATAGTTGTTTTAAAAAAAGTTTTAAGTTTTAAAAAGTTGATTATATTTTAATTAAAAAATTGTTTATACTTACTTTAAACTTTCCTGTGTGGTTTTAGCCTTGTAGCATCATCAGTTTAGTGGACAGAGTCCAAGGTAGATAGGGGTTCAGGAGGGACTGCTGAATGGGCCCTTTTCAATATAACAACAAGGTGACATATAGAAAGTTTGACAATCTTTATTGGGGTCTGTCATTCATTCTATTACCTGCTAGCCACTCTGATGTAAAATCATTGCAGAATCTAGGAAAGAAGCAAGTGAGTGTAAGGGTATTTGCAACTGTAGGTAGATGATGACGTCTCAGCTAGGATGTGCAAAGTAAGCCAGTCCCTGTTCCAAAGTAAATGGCTACATAAGGAAGAGAATATAAGTCACTATGGTAGATTTGTTGTTAAGGAATAGGGTTACTGCTAGTAAGAGTTGGATCCACACCAGGAGAATCCAAATGAGACATGTGGGTTTTTCTTCCTTTCACTGAAGGTGATGGAAGTAAAGGCCAGATACCTCAATCTATCCTCCTGGTTCTTGAGCTGCACTATTTTGGTTAAGCAGGTGTGGAAACCACAAAGATGCTCACAGCTGTACTGCTCTCAGTAATACAAAACTCCATCTGACAATACCGCAGGAAGAACTACAGTTGCCTGTCTAGGACACCTGAAAACAGAACAAAGGAGAAGCTGATTTACACAAGGTTCACAAACAGGGGGTTCAACCCCCAAGGTCCATATTTGTCCTCCCTTCCCTGAAGCAATGTGTTAACCTCATTTATGTTGAGCTTCTTAGATGTCACCGTGGTATAGTTGTTAAAGCAATAGCCTTAACTCGCTGATGGTGTGGGTTAATATCACCTGTAATCCTCCACCGCAACAGGTCTATTACATAAAGTTGGGATAAATGTTTCAGCACCTGTTTAGAACTCATGTGAGGGAATAGACTAACTGAAAACAAAGTTTGTGTGCATATAACAGCAGGAATGCGTGCCATGGTGTTCTATGAGGCCAACATTATCAATTTACTATTGTTCCTGAAAGTCATCAAGGATACCTGTGTGAAGAGAACAATAGAAGTGTGAAACATGTTAGCTTTGTGAACATTTATTTCACTCATCAGAAGAGTGACTCAAGTGAAGAATAGTAGAGTAAGCAAATAAAGGTTACCATATATCATTCTCACCTACAACTGTTTGGCTAGGTGCAAGCTGGTCTCTCTCTGGCAAACACACTGGGGTGATGAGCATAGTTAACCTGAAATGAAGAATAGAGAGAAATTGTTAACAAAGACCTATGTCTCCAAAATTAAACACTGAAGTTGTGGCAGAACACACACCTAGAAGTAACAGAAGTGCTAACATACCTTTAGACTCCTTATTAAAAATGGCAGCCATTAGGCACTCATTAGGAATTTTCCAACTGAACCATGTAAACTGATTGGATGTCCACTGAATGGCAGTGTTTTCCCCCCCCCCCCCAACACACCCGACCAATCAATGAGTTAGTACACAGAACCATTCTTCACCTGATTTTAACTTGCCTGTAATTTGATTCTACAAAGAATTAACTTTAGCTCTATGAGTAAACCCTCTCAGATGTGTGAACACATCCATTTTACTTACATATCCATTTTTCTGCCAGCAAAATTTCTACCAGCATGGTCTTTATCAGTCTTATCAGTCATTTTTGTCAGCCCTGTGGAATGGACAGTAGGAGATATCAGAAATAAAATAACTATTATAAACAATAGCACATAAAGAGAAGTCAGTTCTTGCTGGTTGGTTTCTTTGGTTCTATCATAAGGACACCTAAGTAGCTTACAAATATCATTCTCACCTGGACTTACTATCTGAGCTGCTTCTAGAAAAGATAAAACAACATATTAGAATGACATGTAGCTTGTTAATGGCTCTGTGGAATAGAGAGAAATGGGAGGCAGAGATAGGAAAAAAAATGTAAAAGACTAAGACAGAGTAAAGTCTCAAACGTCTGCATAAGCAATAGGACAAAATAGAAAGGAAAACACTGCTCACTGGACCTTCTTATACCCATGCACGCCTATGTAGCGTCTGACGTCAGTATGGCGGGAAAAGTTCTCTATGCCTATTGGGCGCCGTTCGGGTGCGGTTGCTTGTCCCTGCTTCCAAACCACGCCCATCACACCTCATTGGGTGTCCTATGGGGGTGTGTTTGAACGTGTTCTACAAGTAGCCTGAAAAGATGGCTGCACCTTGCAACATGGCTCCAAAACAGAAATCGAATTTCTTGCATGGAGAGTTGCAGATCCTTGTGGCCCAAGTCGAGGCCAACTATGATTCCCTCTTTGGGAGGGAAGCTGATAGGATTGGGACAGAAGGCCAGCATGCTATCTGGAGAAGAATCTGCAGTGACATAGATTCAGTACACCATCAGGGCCGTGATATAGAGGCTCTGAAAAAACGGTGGCGTGCCCTGCGGAGAGAGGTCCGGCGGAAGCAAGAACAGATTGATGCGCAGGGTCCTTGCAGCAATCTCCAACTGACTGTCCTGGAGAGTGAGGTGATGGACATAGTGGGTCCTGGAATAGCACCTGTTGTGGGAGGCATTGATACTTCCCTGGGGCACCAAGGTAAAATCACTTTACATAGAAGCCATTGACTTGTTGGTGTTTTAACTCATATTTTATATCTTTCTAAACTACAACAGTACTATACAACCAATGCAATTCATAGTAATACAATAAAAGCCATTGCTTGTTTTGATACTCTTGGAAGCCTAACATGTGGAATAAGTTGCTAATGTTCCATATGTTAGCCTGCATAATACCTTGTAAATGACCAGATGTACAGTATTGTGACCTGTGATGCAATTCAAATGATGTTCTCAGATGTTACCGCTCTCAACTAATACCAATGTGTATTTTCTTGTCTTTTTGCAGAGGCGTCCCATCCTCCTTCTGCTGCTGATAGGGATGAAGGGGATGAGGAGGAGGAGGAGGAAGAAGCAGTGGCTGGAACATCGTACACCACCCCTCCTCCTCAGAACAGTGATATGCAACCAGCACCAGCGCCCCCCCCCCCTTCATCCCCACGATGACAACAGGGCAGTAGAGGAGGGGGAAGAAGAGGTGGGTGAGGTCGGAGCCCTGGGGGAGGAGGATTTCCATCAGGGTGATGAGCTGGAAGCCCCCCCTGATGAGGTCACCCGTCAATTGGTGGAGGTAGGTGACCACATCCACCAAAGACAAACTTTGCTCATCAGGGAGGTGGCTGAGATAAAAGAATCCACACGTGTCCTCGCCAGGGAGGTCCAAACCATGAACCAGCACTTGGCCTCCCTGGTAGCAGAGCAGGCTGCGACATGAGCAGAGCTGGCTGCGACACGAGCCCAGTAGGCTGCCATGCTGGAGGAGCAGGCTGGGACGCACCGTGCTCTGGAGGACATGTGTGGCATTCTTTCACACCTTCTCCCCAGCTCATCACCCAGACTGCCTCCCCTGGGGATCCTGGAGCTCAATCCACCTCCCAGACCTCCTCCAGCCAGGCCCCCACCAGGCAGGGTTCCCCCCCCCCCCGGCCACCCATGCCCGGGGTCGAGGCCGTGGCCAGGGAAAGGGAAAAGGAAAGGACCCCCATTAGGACCCACTATGTCCTCTGAACACTCCCAGGCCAGTCATGCCGCATGGACCCTGAGGCTCCGCTGGACCTCCTCTGCATGTACACGCCACAGCCTCTATATCACGGTTCAGTCACTGCAGATCTTTCATCCAGATAGCCTCCTGGCCTGAGTGCCAATCTTCATCAGCTTCAACTCCCATCGAGGGCATCATAGTTGGATAATAACTATTACACCCTTCCAAGGATCTGTAGCTCTCCAGGAGCCATGTTGCCACCTTCATTCACCACTCCAAGTGCAACCTGTGCCATCTCTTTGCACCCTGGACAGTTGCCTCACTTCACCCAGCTGCTACCTGTGCCATCTCTTTGCACCCTGGACAGTTGCCTCACTTCACCCAGCTGCTACCTGTGCCATCTCTTTGCATCCTATATTATGCATTTTACCATCTATCATGTAAAACGGCAAGCCAATGGATTGATGTTTTACAATAAAATCCATCAAATAAATGAAACATATATAGCTGACAGTGTGTTTGTGTTTCAGCTTATATTGTATTCGTTAGGTGCTTCACGGAGCTACATTGCTGTATCATGTGGTTTACAGAGGTATGTCCCAACAGTGTCATGAACGACCACTAGGCCAGTTAGGGTTTGAGGATACCCCTAATATGCATAGTGGTAGATTTGATGGCTGACACCTCCATTAGATGCTGGTCTCTCATGCATGCTCATTAGGGCTATCCCTTACAATCCTCTTATCCCACCTTTCACAACCTAGCTCCCTATGCATCAACATCTGTCCCTCTCTTTTCAGTTATTTTCCTTGATGCATACCAATGGGGGGGGCTGGAACCTACATGCCATCTCTCCATTCCACCTCAAAACCTAGTGTTTCTCCCTAACCTCCTTCCATCCCCAGTGTCAACCTTTCACCCTTTCTGTTTGCAAATACCCTCGCATCCCTAATCTCTCCTTGCCTCCATGATATCCTCCACCTCTTGCTTTTATCTTTTCTCATTCCAGACTACTATCCAGCATATCTCTCAGTCTCTCTCCCCCCTCCCCCAAGTCTGGCCATTTCTAGACACCTCTCCTGCATTCAACTTAAGAATCTCATTAATATGTATCCCATTTGGTGCAGTAGCTGTCTTGGTTGATGACATATTTCCCATGTTTAAACACAGTTCCCATCCATTCCACTTGGAGTTAATTGAAAGTTGTAGGCCCCCTCTGCTCTTTCTTTTTGGTGTACTCTGCTGATATGGAAAATGGAGGTGGGGCAGACCATGACATTATGAAAGCAGGGAGAGTGGTGGGTGTGGGCATCTGTGTGTAACCTGGTCTGGCCCCTTCTTTTCCCTAACAATTGATTCCCCTCCACACCTAACACAAAACCTAAGTCCTCAACAATCCTTCACACCAACACCCAGAAAAATCCATAAACTAAAGAAATACAGATAATGGGGGTGGGGAGGAGTGGCAAAGGCAGAAGGGAGTATAAAGGAGAACAGGCAAGTCATAGCACAAAGTTTCATCATTGAGGAAATGGAACACCACAAACACCAACTCACATGAGGGGGACTTACACAGGAAAAATGGCTGTGCCAAAGCTTTCTATATACTCAGCACGCCTAATTAGCGTCTGACGTCATAGGAACCGTTAGGATTCAAATCTAATTGGACGTGCATTGGATGTCGTTTTGCCATATACAACTGTAGTG
Organism: Geotrypetes seraphini; assembly: GCF_902459505.1. Lineage (NCBI taxonomy): Eukaryota > Metazoa > Chordata > Amphibia > Gymnophiona > Dermophiidae > Geotrypetes > Geotrypetes seraphini. The sequence continues at coordinate 94,277,483 of NC_047092.1, forward strand.
ACGTTGTAGTCATTTCCTTCACATCTCTAAGCTTTGATACGAAGCTCTATGTTCTAAACAAAGTTACCTCTATAGCTCTATGCCTTAAGGCACTGCTTTTCATCTTCCATACATCAGGGGTTCAAGTCTTGAGTAAGGTTAGCAAATAGTTTATATTCATTTCTCAGCCAGGACACCTGGTAACTCTTTAGCCTTGCCTTTACATATAAATATTTTGCTTCAGCTTTTATTATCTGCAGCCATTGTCTAATTTTTAATGCAACCTGTTCTCTCTCATGCTGAATACCCTCCCCCACCCCAACATCCCCCCCTAACGATCATTCTTCAACACCTGTCCAAGCCCTCTGAAGTTTGATTTAACTCATAGCTGTTGGCCAATGCCTATATTGCATCAAAAGAAACACATTCCTACTAGAATGGCTTGTAGTTGGGAGTAAATGAAAGTATCTCATGCACCTGTGGCTGCCGAATGCTGATGAGAAACAGCAAATTCCACCACTTCTGAGAACTGTTAGGATGCAAGGAAACAAAAGTGAAGGTGAGGATGGGATTTGAACCAGGGTGCTTGAGAAGATGGACAAGGAGTAATAGAGCACATTAACCAGGCGATCTACAAATGTCATCTTGCTGTCAGAGGAAAGGTTTCCTCTCATCACTGCTTAGGATGTCCGAGCCATGGTAAGTTGAAAATAGATTTGCCTGGAAAGGGAAATGTGCACCTTACAAATGGCAAAGTCCACCATGTAGACCCTGTTATAAGAGCTAATAGGAAGCTGCTAGGACCTTATTAAAATGAGCAAAGGTGGGAGTTGAACCGGGGAGTTTGAGAGGTCATAACAGGCGCATTAACCTATTGAGCTAGAAATGCTTTCTTGTGCTTATAGCAGTTTTGATTTGCTTATACCGCTTCTTATAGGCAGTTAATTCTGCTAGGAGACAAAACACTGCAGTTGTATATATTGTTTCTTCACGATTTCAGAAATGTATACTTTACCATGATAAAAACTAACAAAGTATGCCATGTTTAAAAGGAGAAATATAAGATGAGTTGAACTCAAATTCTTAGCATGGAAGGGGGAAAAGTTTATTTTTCTGCTACACAGCAAAGTTGTACAGTAATGTTATATTCAACTCCTATAAGAAGTGGAAAGCATCATCAAGGTGCACCTGGAAGGTAGATATGCCACAAGTAAAATACAGGCTGGGAGTTGAACCCTCAAACCCCGGAAGATCAGTACAGCGCCTTTACTCACTGAGCTACAGCACCTTTTGCGCCAATGTCTCTGGCTCCCTTGTCATATCATACCTTAGTGAACTGCTAAGGGAAAAGGAGTTTAGCTATAATCTCATAGTAGGCTGAGACAAAAGAGTGGTAGCTCAATGGTTAAAAGCACTGCTTTCACTGAGCCCCAAACCCATATTTCCAAGTATGGTTGAATACATGTGAGGTGGAGTCCAAAAGTGCTGTTTTGATCGAACACAAGCTCCATTTTTCTAATGTCCAACCAAGACCATGCTCACACGCTAATCTTCATTCTAAGCACTGTACTAATGGATGTATGACTGTAAGTAATCTGTTCCGTTTAGGCGTCATACCCAGAAAAGTGGTGTTTTTTGCCCTTAACGATCAGCGTCATTTGTGCTGCAATTTCTTAATACATATTTGATATTTGTTTTCTACCAGAAAACCTTCCAAATCTTTAGGCATTCCTTTGCTTAAACTTATTTGAGTTGATCCTTAAAATGATCTCCACGAATTCTCAGCAGCCTGTTCTCTGTTATCATAGACCCCCCTCCCCCACCCCAACAACCATGAAAAACAGCAAAGTCCACCATATATACTCCTTTGAGAGCTAATAGGGAGCAGTGCAAAAGAGGGATGGTGAGAGTGGGAGTTGAACCGGTGACCTTGAGAGGTTGTATTGGCGCATTAACCTGTTGAGACAAAAATGCTTTCTTTGAGTTGAGTGTGATATGATAGCTAATGAGCTGATACATAGGCAGCTCAGTCAAGTATGATATGAAAGGGTGGTGAGATGGTCTTAAGTAGAAGCAGCTGTAGCTCTATGTGTTAGGAGCCTGTGCTCCTAACTCACATCCAGAGGTTGTGAGTTCTACACCCAGCACATCTTTTAATTGTGGCATACTACTTTGAAGGTGCAGATTGATGAGGTCACAATGAGGTCAGTTTTGTGCAGCTGAAGACCTCCATTTTGCAATGAGGGAAGCTGAATGTTAAGGTGTGTATCTGTTTATTCTCTTTTTAAGTGCTGATAAATGAAGTAATGTGTGCAATAATGATATGTGTTTGCTGTTCTTTCTTTGCTTTCAAAAGAGAGCCGATTGCAGTGCTGTTTGTGGAGAAAAAAAGAGGGTTGTAAAAGCCATGTGTAAATTATATTATTGTTTGGGCAGAAATGTAGTTTGTTATCCATGCAATATAATGTGTTCTATTGATATGGTGTCATATTTATTAGGACATAGAAAAGATGAAAATTACCTATTCAAACTCACTATTGGAATTATTGATGGAAAAACACAGCGGACGTCTACCTCACGTCTAACAAAGAGCCGCAATTAAGAAAGTTGAAACTGCATTGAAATCCAAGTTAGACCAGGGTTTCTTACGCCTACATTATACACGATATTTAGACGTAGTCTGCCGCTCAAGTAGCGTCTGCATTTGTCACGCCCACGGAACGCCCACGTCCAGATATGCAGACGCGACTATGCTTTCTATAGACGTCTGTCCGTCGTCTATCTTTTGGGGATGTCTATCTGCCGTCTAGCTACGTCTAACTCTCAATTAACACTAATTAAGACCCTTAACTCCATAATTATCCACTTACTTCGGACGTCTAAAGCACGCCTAAGTTTAGACATAGTATAGAGAATTTACCCCTTTATTTCTTAAGACCTAAAATGGCTGCCATAAAAATATGTTAACTGATTTAGAATTAATAACATTTTGAATAAATAAAGACTCTAAAGGATTAATTGAATACTTGCTGACGTCTGGAAAAATCTGGAATGGAATGTTGGATTGGATCTAGGTTATGAAAGGATTGAAATGGATCGAGAGGAAGGAAGTAATATGGATGTTGAATTAGAAGGATTAAGTATGAGCAGATATGCGGAGGGCTGTAAAGAGAATAGGTTTTATCGAAGATGCTGGGAGTCTATTGAAAGGAATATAAAAATACTTTAAAATTTGTTTCTGTGGAGGATCCAGTACAGTAACGGGGGCTGATGAGTTGGAAGTAGGAACGGATTAAGAGAAAGGAAGGTTGGAGACAAGTGATTGAGACACCTCCGACTTTTTACTTCCTGTTTCCAGGGTGGTCTGTATAGACTGGGATATGCTTGCAACGAAGAAATTTCTGCAAAAGGACTGCCCTCTGTTACGGTTTCCTGTCTGCTAGTTGCCATGTGTGCTTTTCCCCCTGTCAGGCTCCGCTCTTGTGCCTCTCTCCCAATCATGTCCGAAAAGCTGCCCTACAAAGTTACTGATATCAGTATGGCTGGATGGGGCCGGAAAGCCTTTACAGATCACAGGTTACCTCATAGGTGGGAGAATTTGTCTGACTTGTGAAGCCCTTAATACCAGCTCCTGAACTTAGGCTTAAGAATCATTCCTGGCTACCAAAGGGATGGTTTTCCTGAACTTGGCCAGCAGCTGAGGACCCTAAAGGAAGGAAACATTCAGAACTAGTTCTGTGGAGTTTCGCCTGGATGAGCTTAGCATAGCAGAAACACAAAATTAACAAGAAATATTTTTTTTGCAAATTGTATTGTCTCAATGACACCCCCCAGCTTGACTTGTTGGGTTTTTTTTTCTGTGAAGCCTGCACATTTAGTCCCATGTGTGCAAGACAGGAATAGGAAAAGACCTTCCCTTTCCTCTGTCCCCAGGAAGGTGAAGATTACACTCTCCCCTTTAAAGTAAAAAGGAGTTTTTCAGCGTTGAATTGAGAACTCTTGGCTAATATGTACAGCTGTAATGATATGTTGTGTGCTGTCTGAGAATGACAGGGCTCTCTGCACTGGCTCTGGGTTAGGTCCTGCCTCTGACTCTGGTCCAACCCCTCCACCAAACTGAGCCTTGCTTTTTAGACTCCAGTATGCTGCTGCACCCAAACCAGAAGGATCCCACAGACCTCGGTCCAGCTCTCTCCTCCAGTGTGCCTGGGTAAGTGCAAAGAAACTTCCCTTATCTGATTCCTGTTGCAAAGCACAAGAGGGGCTTCAGCTGTGGTTGCAAGAGAGATGAAAAGGTCTTTTAAGGGGGATTACAAAAAGGAACATACTTGAGGGGGCTGAGTAAAGAGGTTCTTATAACGGAATATTTCCTTTAGGGAGGAACATGTCAGGGACTGTGTAAAGATACTCTTTAAAGGGAGAGAGGAATCTCTTTTTTATTTTTATATATTCTTTATTCATTTTCAAAATTACATTAAGTGTTATATATATTCATTCACATTAACAATAAATACATCACTTACAAACAATCATTGGTACATTTCATAAATTATTATCCCTTCCCCTTTCCCATCCCTCCCACCCATATAATTTCATAATCATATACAATATATATATAATAATAAAATTCCCCCCTCCCTACACCTTAAATTGATAAATAAATATAAGGGAAATAATTTCAATTAATCTTTACAATATTTTGTTAATGGTTTCCACACATCCTGAAATTTCTTAAAATATCCCCGTTGTAGTGCAATAAACCTTTCCATTTTATAGATATGGCATAAAGAATTCCACCAAAAGTTATAGTTCAATCTCCTCCAATCCTTCCAATTATATGTGATTTGCTGAATTGTACCACTGGGCGGCCTGGTGACCCAAGAAGTCTGTCTGAAAACAAAGAAACTCCATACTATAATGATTATTAAGGTTTTTCCAATCAGGGAACCCCGCCTGAATGGCATGCTTCAGTTGCAACCATCTAAAATTTTCTGAGTTATTAAGACCAAATTTATGTTGCAACTGTGAAAATTCAAGCATAGTACCATTAGAAATAACGTCATCCAATATTCATATTCCTGCTATCATCCAATGCTTCCAGACTAGCCTTTCTCCGCCAATTTGGATCTTGGAGTTTACTCATATAGACTGATTTGTAGATTTATGAATTGGAATAGTTGTTAAGTTGCTTACATACCGCAATGTTTTCCATGTATCAGTTAGTATGCTATTATCTTTACTGTAGCTAGGCAATTTGATACTGAGCACATGGCACAGACGCAATGGAGACATGAGTTGCCATTCTAACCACAACCAATCAGTGAGTTTTTCCATGAGTTCTGGGAGGACCCAATACATACCTTGGTGCAAAATATAGGCTTGATGATACCTATAAAAATTTGGAAAATTTACCCCTCCCTCTGAAATTGATCTTTGTAAGGATACCAAAGCCACTCTAGGAGTTTTACCTAGCCAAATAAATTTTAAAAGAATGCTATTTAATTTTTTATAAAAGGACCTTTGAAAATATACCGGTAACATACTCATACTCGTAGGCAGATAGAAAAACTAAAAACTGACAAATCCCCGGGTCCGGATGGCATACATCCTAGGGTTCTGAAGGAATTAAAGGAGGAGATAGCAGAACTACTGCAGCAAATTTGCATCTTATCCCTGAAAACAGGCGAGATCCCGGAAGATTGGAAGATAGCCAACGTTATGCCCATCTTTAAAAAGGGATCAAGAGGTGACCCGGGAAACTACAGGCCGGTGAGCCTGACTTCGGTTCCAGGGAAAATGGCAGAAGCACTGATAAAAGAAAACATCGATCAACATTTTGAAAAACATGAACTTCTGATAACCAGCCAGCATGGTTTCTGCAAGGGAAGATCGTGCCTAACAAACTTATTGCACTTCTTCGAAAGAATCAACAAATGGATGGACAAAGGAGACCCCATAGACATCATATATCTAGATTTCCAAAAAGCCTTTGACAAGGTGCCCCATGAACGTCTACTCCGGAAATTGAAGAACCATGGGGTGGAAGGAGACGTACATAGATGGATCAGAAACTGGTTGGAGGGTAGAAAACAAAGGGTAGGAGTGAAGGGTCACTACTCCGACTGGAGGAGGGTCACGAGTGGTGTCCCGCAGGGCTCGGTGCTCGGGCCACTGCTATTTAATATCTTCATAAATGATCTAGAAACAGGGACGAAGAGCGAGATAATAAAATTTGCGGACGACACCAAACTATTTAATGGAGCTCAGACTACAGAGGACTGCGAAGAATTGCAAAGGGACTTGAACAAACTAGAAGAATGGGCGGCGAAATGGCAGATGAAGTTCAACATTGAGAAATGTAAAGTATTACATGTGGGGAGCAGAAACTCAAGGTACAACTATACAATGGGAGGGATGTTATTGAATAAGAGTACCCAGGAAAGGGACTTGGGGGTAATGGTGGACATGACAATGAAGCCGTCGGCACAGTGTGCAGCGGCCGCTAAGAGAGCGAATAGAATGCTTGGTATAATCAAAAAGGGTATTATACCCAGAACAAAAGAAGTTATCCTGCCGTTGTATCGGCCGATGGTGCGCCCGCATTTGGAGTACTGCGTCCAATATTGGTCGCCGTACCTTAAGAAGGATATGGCGTTAGTCAAGAGGGTTCAGAGGAGAGCAACACGTCTGATAAAAGGTATGGAAAACCTGTCATATTCTGAGAGATTGGAGAAGCTGGGTCTCTTTTCCCTGGAGAAGAGGAGACTTAGTGGAGATATGATAGAGACTTATAAGATCATGAAGGGCATAGAGAGAGTAAAGAGGGACAGATTCTTCAAACTTTCTAATAACAAAAGAACAAGAGGGCATTCGGAAAAGCTGATAGGAGACAGATTCAAAACAAATGCTAGGAAGTTCTTCTTTACCCAACGTGTGGTGGACACCTGGAATGCGCTTCCAGAGGACGTAATAGGGCAGAGTACGGTACTGGGGTTCAAGAAAGGATTGGATAAATTCCTACTGGAAATGGGGATAGAGGGGTATAGATAGATTACTACACAGGTCCGGGACCTGTTGGGCCATCGCGTGAGCGGACTGCTGGGCATGATGGACCTCGGGTCTGACCCAGCAGAGGCATTTCTTATGTTCTTATCTGATAACAAACCACAGGTGAAATCATCATTTTAATAGTTTGGACTCTCCCCCACCATGAAAGATGTAAAGGATTCCATTGCTCACACATCTCCGTAACCTTCTGTAATAACGATTTTTCATTTATTTTCATTGTTTCATCCAATGTATTTTTAATCCAAATGCCTAAATACTTTATTCCATCCTCTTTCCAAAGAAAGGGAAAAGAATCAAACAAACCTTTTGTACAATGAACATTGAGTGGAAGAATTTCTGATTTATTCCAATTTATCTTATACCCTGAAAATTTTCCAAAATTCTCAATTATTTCAAGTAAGCAATGGTTGTCTCAGGATTTCTCAAATAGAGCAATATATCATCCACATAAGCCGAAATCTTATATTCCCGATCTTTATGAGGAATACTCTGTATCTCCTCCGTTTGCTGAATAGCTAATAACAAGGGTTCCAATACAATATCAAAAAGCAAAGGAGACAAGGCACAGCCTTGTCTAACCCCCCTTTGCAACCTAAAACCTTCTGAAAAATTATTATTAATATACAATTTAGCAATAGGGGAGCTATACAATGCTTGAACCATTTGTATAAATCCTGAACCAATACCAAACCACTCCATCGCTTGATACATAAAGGTCCATTCAACACGATCAAAAGCCTTTTCTGCATCAAGTGATACAGAAAAAACTGGATCATTTTAAGGCTTTAGACAAATTCAACATATGCAATGCAAGCCTAGTGTTATTAGAAGAATGTCTTTGAGCAACGAATCCTGTTTGATGCATACCAATAATAAAAGGGAGAGCTTTAGCCAAACGTATAGCCAAGATTTTAGCTAAAATTTTCCCATCAACATTAATTAAAGAAATAGGCCTGTAATTTGAAACCAGTGTGGGATCTTTATTTGGCTTAGGTAAAACTATAGTTAATGTTTCAGCCATGGTACCCGTTATACAACCTTTAGTAAGCTGAGTCTGATATAAATTTAATAAATATGGTAACAGGGTAATTTGAAATGATTTATAAAACTCTACAGTAAAACCATCTCCACCTGGAGCGGATCCAACACTAAGGGACTTCAATGCTGCTTGCAATTCATTTATTAATATTGGCTTTTCTAAACTTTCTTTTATATGCTCAGGAATTTTCGGTCCCGTAATTAATTTAAAAAATTTCAAACCATCCCTTTCTTTATCTAAATAAGGCTCAGAAGAATATATATTTTTGTAAAAATTTAAAAATTGTTTTAAAATCAATCCAATTTGAGAATAAGTATTCCCTTTTTCATCTTTAATCATCACTATTTTTGTTTTCCGTTTTTTTACTTTTAGATAATTTGCCAATAATCTTCCCGCCTTATTTGAATTTCCATAATACAATGCCTGTTGAGAAAATAAATCTTTTCTAACCAACTTAGAAGAAATCTCATTATATTTTCCTTTCACTTTCATGAGGTCTTGTAATATAGAATATTCCCATTTCTCAACTAACTTTGACTAATATTGTTATATCTTGTTCCAAACTATAAAATTGTTTTTTAATTTGTTTTTTAAGATATGCCGAAAAAGAAATAATTTGACCTCTCATGGTTGCCTTAAAAGCATCCCATAATGTTTCTATAGAGATATTCAATATTGGTCGCCGTACCTCAAGAAGGACATGGCGGTACTTGAGAGAGTCCAATGGAGAGCAACGAAACTGGTAAGAGGACTGGAACACTGCCCATACGCTTAGAGGTTGGATAGGCTGGGACTCTTCTCTCTGGAAAAAAGGAGGCTCAGGGGAGATATGATAGAGACCTTCAAGATCATGAGGGGCATAGAGAGGGTGGATAGGGACAGATTCTTCAGGCTGAAGGGGACAACAGGTACGAGGGGGCATTCGGAGAAACTGAAGGGAGATAGGTTCAAAACAAATGCAAGGAAGTTTTTTTTCACACAAAGGGTCGTGGACACTTGGAATGCGCTACCGGAGGAAGTGATCAGGCAGAGTACGGTACAGGGATTCAAACAGGGATTGGACGGATTTCTGAGGGATAAAGGGATCGTGGGATACTGAGAGAGGTGCTGGGATGTAACACAAGTATAGAAAGCTAACCAGGTAATAAGTATAGAAACCAAATCAGGTCGTGCATGTGTAAGACCGGAGGGTTAGGACTCCGATGGGAAGATAGGACTTCAAATGAGAAACCAAGGTGGCAAGGGAGCACCTTCTGGTGATTCAGACAGGTCGTGACCTGTTTGGGCCGCCGCGGGAGCGGACTGCTGGGCAGGATGGACCTATGGTCTGACTCGGCGGAGGCACTGCTTATGTTCTTATGTTCTTATATCCTTCGTATTATTAATTTGAAAATAATCATTCATTTTCACTTGCATTTCTTCAATAAAATTTGGTTCCACCAGCAATGTATTATCAAATAATAATAATAACTTTATTCTTTTATACCATATAGGTCTATTATCCTCTTTATCAATTATCTCAATTTTAATCCACACCCCACCATGATCAGTTAAAATAATTGGATCTATGGAGGCTTGTGTTACTTGTTGAACTAATGAGTTTGAAACCAATATATAATCTATTCTCGAAAAAGATTTATGAACATGGGAACAAAACTAAAATTCCCGATCATTACAATGAAATATTCGCCATATATCTTTCAAATCACAATTTAGTACCAAATTATCCAGTCCTAATGATTTCATACTTCTACTAGGTTTTTTTGTCCATAAAAGGATCTATGACAGCATTAAAATCCCCAGCCACAACTAAATTTGAAGCAGCCAGTGGTAACAATAATTTTTGTAGAGTTTTTAAAAATTCAATTTGGTTTGTATTAGGTGCGTATACATTGAACAACGCCATTGTAGTATTTCCCAGATTCATGTCTACATGTAACCACCTTCCCATGGGATCAGCTGAAATAAATTTGAAAGTAGCATTACATCTTTTATTCACCAATATTGCAACTCCAGCTTTCTTCTTTATAGCTGGAGCATAAAAACAATGTTTTATCCAATTATCTTTTAATTTCAGAGACTCTAGAGCTGATAAATGAATCTCTTGAATATAACAAATATCTATATTTTGTTGCTTCAAAAACAAAAGTGTTTTCTTCCTTTTTATTGGATGGTTTAAACCATTAACATTAAGCAAAAGTATTTTAAGCTCCATTAATATAATTATTACTATCAAATATGAACTTTAACTAATTCTGCAAAACATAACTTTCCTGTAGACATTTCATTTCCCTTAAAATACTATAAGATACATCCCTCCCCTCCCTTGATTCCTTAAAGATTATATTAATAAAAACACCAAATCCCCTCCCTAATCCCTCCCTTTCTCGTAATGCGATAACTTGAAGACAAACGATCAGACTAGCCTCCTTCCCCCCAAGCAACTCACTTCACTGTTTCCTCTATATTATAAAATTGATCCATCCATATATTTAAATTCCTATTTTCCCCTTTATATATGTCTCAATTCTATTATATAAATCTCCATCAAAAATCATTCCCATACAGAATTGTATAATTTATTATTTATACTAATAAGTATTTAAAAACCAAAAGCCCAAAAGAATTAAAAAGTTCTTTAAAATTCCCCTTAATGAAATTGAATTAATTTTAAAGCTATAAGTGGAATATAACAATCAAATACATTAATTCGAATTGAGATAATATTTCACTTTACTCATTTATACAATATTCAATTTAAAAATTTTCCAAATTAAACATTTCACCTATCTAAACATCCATTACATTGAAAATTTTCCTATTTCAGCAAATTTATCTTTAAAAAACTTTATCTTCAAGAAGAAATTTTTGATATAATTTCCTCCTGTATTGTAAGTACATTACATAAACAAAATTATTCAGAAAACCAATACCTACTCCAAACATAACTACTAAACATCAACCAGTTAAACAACCACTCACTCCAACAGATGCACACAAAACATTCAATGCAATCCAATTCTGCAAACCTTTTCCTCCCTTCAATCTTACGAAGTTTCCTCCACTAATTTCCCATCTCTATTAATGGTCTTCAGCACTCAAGTCCATTCATTACTGAACAGGAACCATAATTTATCCCCCACTTGCTGCTTCAGCATATGCGCTCCAGGGACACAATATTTCTGACAATACATCAATAAACTTATGAAGTGCCTCTAATTACTGCTGCCTTTCTGGGTTAAACTGCACATTAAGGAGCTGTGAGATCTGAGTTATGTTTAGACTGAACAGGATCAATATCAGATTCCATTCACTCTGATTCAAATATAGGACTTTCTTCTGAACTATATAATCTAGCACAAACCAAAAACATCTATCTTAATCTGCCCACTATTGTTAAATTTATCCTTTTCATTCTTGTGGAAACAATATTCATCTGTGGGAAATAAATCTTCCAATCACAGCATCTGTTCCCCTTCAGCTCTCCAATCAGCTGAACACAGTAAAACCAGGATTTGCAGGATTCTCAGGATCTCCAGGATGTATGGCAGACCACCTTAAGAAAAGATTGCTCATTTTTAATGACAGCAACAGGCTGTCTTTCAGTGGGAAATTTCTCTGTAAAGTCCTGCCCCCTATGATGCAGATCTATTCTTCTGTGAGTGTGCTTGGCAGAAGATAATGATGCAAGCAAAAGGGGAGGGGACTTCCCGCCATAAAAATTGCCAGAGAGGAGAGGGAAGAGCATCTTCTGTGCCTCGCGACATTCGGGTGATCCCCTTCTTTGCACCACCAAGGACCACCCGAATAACCTGCAGGGAAAACTCCAATGATAAAACCCTGTCCATGGCAACATAAACAATGGCGATCCGATGCCATTCCTGCGACTTCCCTGCAGGCACTTTACAAAGTGCCATTAGTGCTGAAGTCCTCAATCGCCGGGTCCTCCGCTGGTCAGGGAGAGGGGCGGAGCAAAGCTCCCATGCTACCTCTCGTCAGGTTATCTCTGTGTCTCTAATCCACTGACGACGGCGAGTGGCCTTGCGCCGCCACCGCTGAAGCCCTCAAGCGCCGGGTCCCCCGCCGATCAAGAAGAGGGGCGGAGCAAAGCTCCCATGCCATCTCTCCCCAGAATGCCTCCGAAACCCACTGTCGGCGGCAAATGTCAGCACCGAAAGTCTCAAGCGTCAGGACCCCTGCTAGTCAGGGAGATGGGTGGACCAGAGAACAAAATCCATGCAAGGCCCCACTCAAACTCTCCTCTCTTCTCCCTTCCATTCCCCCGACATCAGGCAAGTGTGAGTATTTATTTGCTTACTGCTGTTACCATTCTTATATAGAATCTTCTTTATTTAATTTAATTTAAACTAGTCAATCATTCCAAAACAGTTATTAATTCAGTTTCAGCAGCCATTTTTTATCATTAAAGTATATGGAAAAATTATATTTCCTCTACATTGTCCCCTTAAATCCAAACTTTTCTCATCCATTTAAAAAAGATGGAATTAAAATTTTCAATTAAGCTTTAAATCATAGGTGATTCCAGAGATGACATAAATTATTTAAGTTTTCCAGAATCCTCGAACTGATAAGATTTTTCTTTATATGTAATTCTCATGTATGCAGGGTAGTATAAACCATACTTAGCACCTATTTCTTTCAGGGGTTGCCTTAGTTGTAAGAATTGTTTCCTGATTTGTACAGTCTCTTTAGCAAAATCTTGAAGAAAAATCAATTTAGAATCCTTGTATGAAAGATTTTTAACCTCCTTTGCAGCTTGTAAGATATCCAGTACCTGTTGAAACTTTAGTACTCTGAATATCACAGTTCTTGAGTTTTCTTTATTTTGACTTTTCTTCATTCCAATCCTATGTGCCTTTTCAATTTCTATAGGACCTTTTGTCTTTATTGGGAGTATTTTTGGTATTATATCTTCAAAGAAAGAGATCATATTTTTCTCTTCAACTCCTTCTTTTAATCCAATAATTCTTAAATTCTGGCTTCTAGATCTATTTTCCAGGTCAATCAATTTTTTGTGCACATCCATTAACAAATTATGATCTTCTTTGTAATTTAATTTTGTTGTATATTTTCAATCTTTTCCATTTTATTTTCCATCTTATCCATTCTATCATTTAATATATTAAATTTGTTGTTCATAAGATTAATTTATTGTTTCACTTCCACTAAATTGACATTAATCTTCCTTAATTCTTCTAAAACCTCAATAAAATCCAGAGCATCCATGGGCAAAGGAACCTCACTTGAGGACTGAGGCCCTGATTCTCTAAAAGTGCGTCCCGATTTTAGGCAGCTGTAGGCGTCCTACAGCTGTCTAATCAGCCTATCGGGATGCACGTTTTTTTAAAAAAAATGCTCCCCAGGCAGGCCGCCTATATTGAAGGCGAGGCCCACAAGACACCTAGGCCCTGATTCTGTATAGGACGCCCGGGAGAGGCGTCCTATTCAGAATCGGCCTAAACTAAACCCCGATTCTGTAACCGGCGTCCATGTTACAGACGCGGGTTAGAGAATCGGGTTAGATTAGACACGGCCCGCTACACTTATCGCGGCAAGGGATCTCTCTGCCGCTATAAGTATAGCGGGCCGTGGCCCCCTGACCGATCACTGGCAGGAGGGTGCCCAAACCCTCCTGCCCGAAGACGCACCCCCCTCCCCGACACTACCGACCGCCCCCCCGACACTACCGACCGCCCCCCCCGACATTACCGATCTCCCCCCCTGACAATATCAGTCGCTGCCAGGAGGGTGCCCAATCCCTCCTGCCCGAAGACGCACCCCCCCGGCGTTAACAACCCCCACTCCACCAAACCTGTTCTTACAGATGGGTCTTGCACGTCGAGCAAGCAGGCACACCTCGTCGAAATGAGGCGGGCCCGCCCCTTCCCGGCCCATCCCGCCGAAGCCTAAGGCCTGATTGGCCCAGGCTCTAGAAGCCTGGACCAATCAGGCCTTAGGAATAGCGGGTCCGCCCATCCCTACTAAGTCTAAGGTCTGATTGGCCAATCAGGCCTTAGATTAAGTGGGGATGGGCGGACCCGCTATGCCTAAGGCCTGATTGGTCCAGGCTTCTAGAGTCTGGGCCAATCAGGCCTTAGGCTTCGGCGGGATGGGCCGGGAAGGGGCGGGCCCGCCTCATTTCAACGAGGCGTGCCTGCTTGCTCGACGTGCAAGACCCATCTGTAAGAACAGGTTTGGTGGAGTGGGGGTTGTTAGCGCCGGGGGGGTGCGTCTTCAGGCAGGAGGGATTGGGCACCCTCCTGCCAGCGACCGATATTGTCGGGGGGGATCGGTAGTGTCGGGGGGGCGGTCAGTAGTGTCAGGGTGGGCGGTCGGTAGTGTCGGGGAGGGGGGTGCGTCTTCGGGCAGGAGGGTTTGGGCACCCTCCTGCCAGTGATCGGTCAGGGGGCCACGGCCCGCTATACTTATAGCGGCAGAGAGATCCCTTGCCGCAATAAGTATAGCGGCCGCGTCTACTTACAATGTAGACCAGCATTTTGCTGGCCTACATTTTTAAGCTTCTCATCTACTAGGGAGATGCGTAGAGCCGCCTAGGTTCAGCCTAAGGCCCTTAGACGAGCTTAGGCATCTTGCGGGTCTCCCTAGGCTCCCGGAGGCACCTTCAGGCCTGCCTGGGGAGCATTTTTTTTTTAAAAACGTGCATCCCGATTGGCTGATTAGACAGCTGTAGGACGTCTACAGCTGCCTAAAATCGGGACGCACTTTTAGAGAATCAGGGCCTGAGAGTCTTCTTTCAGTCTTTTTGTCTTCCCTGTTGCCTTAGAAGGAGCTTCTTGCATCTTTTGTTTATTCGAAGTCATTTCCAGGAATTTAAAATTAAATCAGAAGAAAAAAAAATTATTTAAATTCAAATAAATAATGCTCTTAGGAGGAGCTCAGCCGTTAGCCAGCCATCTGCTTATACTCCAAATTTCAGAATCGAGATGGTTTATCTCAATCTCTGCAAACACCTGATGGGGCTCTTCAAAAATCACCTTTCCTTTATGGATCACAGGTTACCTCAGCCACTAATGATATGAGAGATTCAAGGCTGAGGCACAGTGAGCTTTCATCAGTGACCATCCATATTTTAAAGCAATTTTGAAATGCGCATGTCCTCCCATCTAGTCCAGTCGCTGCTGCGCAGACTGGGCTCCCTTTGACCTCCACAGGAATGCTAAGGACATTGAGACTCTCGTTGCCCTTGAAGCTGTAACATTTTCTCCACTCAAGAAAAAGCAGCTGTTGCTATCGCAAAGACAAGGATCCTTGTATATGCCAGGAAGGGCTCACTACAAAGCATTTAAAGTTTGAAAATACAGGACTAGATAATGGTTCATTGCCCTCTACTCTGTTTCAACTTTTCAGGCTTCTTCTAGGTCTGCAATATCTACATTGTGAAAAGTAGTGGGAGTTTTATCTGGCAGCTGATTGAGCTCCTAATGTGTTTTAAGACTGGGGAAGTAGAATAAGAAATTAATCCAAATTAAATGACCTTTTTTTAGCATATCTGTGTTTAATGTTTGTATTTAAATGTACTGCATTTATTCTAACTGTTGAATTATATCATTGGAAAAACTCCTGTAATTTATTTAATTTTTAAAAAAAGGATGTTTAAGGGAGGGATGTTAGAAACTTGCCTGTTCCGATGTTTTCAAGTTATCGTAAGATTGAGTGGGAGGGAATATGGGTGGGAATAGGGTTGGGATTGGGGTTTTTCTTAATTCAGAAAATGAATATTAAATTAGGGGAAGAATTAGAAAGGGAAAAATAGAAAGATATGGCATTTTAATGAAAAGGATACAAAATAATAGATTATTTGATATGATATATATATTTATTTATAACATTCTAAATGGAGATTAAAGTATATTCACTTAATGTAAATGGCCTCAACCTCCTATAAAAAGGAAAAAGACGCTTTTATTCCTAAAACAACAAAATATAGATATTTGCTTTATCCAAGAAACTCACTTATCTTCCATTGAATCTAAAAAACTGGAATGTGATTGGATAAAGCATTCTTTGCGCCAGCTATAGGAAAAAAAGCAGGTGTAGCAATTCTAATTCATAAAAAATGTAATGCCTTATTTAAAATGAAAAATGCAGACCCATCAGGAAGATGGGTCCATGTGGATATGATAATGGGAAATAGTACCTTGGCACTGTTCAATGTATATGCACCTAATTTGAACCAAATTGAATTCTTTAAAAATCTTCAGCAATTATTAATACCACTGGCCGCTTCTAATTTAATTGTGGCTGGGGATTTCAATGCTGTTATAGATCTGATATTGGATAAAAAATCCCAGTAGATGTATGAAGTCATTAGTGTTAGATAATTTGGTACAAAATTGTGTTTTGCATGATATATGGCAAATATTTCATTTTAATGATCGGGAATTTTCTTTTTGCTCCCAGGTCCATAAATCTTTTTCTAGAATAGATTATATATTTATTTCAGACTCCTTAGTTCAACAAGTAACACAAGCATCTATTGATCCAATCATTCTATCTGATCTTGGAGGGGTATGGATCAAAATGAATTTAATTGATCAAATGAATAACAAATCAATATGGAGATTTGATAATACATTGCTTGCAGATTCAAATTTTGTTGAGAGAATTCAGTCAAAAATTAATGAATACTTTCAATTTAATAATACTGAAGATATCTCTATAGAAACAATTTGGGATGCATTCAAAGCTACCATAAGAGGACAAATTATTTCCTTTTCAACATTTACTAAAAAACAAATTAAAAAACAATTTTCCAATTTGGAACAAGAGATAAAGAGATTAGAATCAAACTTAATTAATAATTGGGACAACTCTACTTTACAAGAATTATTAAAATTAAAGGGAAATACAATGATATTTCTTCTAAAATGATAAGAAAAGACTTATTCTCTCAACAAACAATGTATTATGGAAATTTGAATAAGGCGGGACGACTATTGACAAATTATTTAAAAGCAAAAAAAAAAGGAAAAAAAATATTGTTGGTAAAAGATGAAAAAGGGAATGTATATTCTCAAACTGATTTGATGTTTTTTTTTATAATTTTCAAAATTATTCCATTACACAAAGCAAGGAGATGGATACTTAAACAGAAAAAGTTATAATTATATACATCATTTTCAAAATAATACTACCATTTAGCCCACATTTAGAGAGGTTACCATTTTCATCTAACAGTATTAATATTCAGTATTCAAGAACTCCTCAGTAATAATAAACCATTTATAATTCTAGGAAAATTACTTATTCTTAATCATTTATGCTGGTATTTCCAAATAACTCCAAATGAAAATCAGTAGTTTCAGTTATGATCTATGAGATTCTTGACCTAATAAAAATTGTTCAAGTTGTAGAGGATCCCACAAAATATAGTCTTTATCCTGAAGTTTAATTAAGCATTTGCAAGGAAACTTTAAGAAAAAGGATGCTTCAATTGCCAAGACTCGAGGTTTTAATACTAAAAAAGCTTTCCTTTTAAACTGTGTTGCCTTGGCAAAATCTGGAAATACTAGAACATTGTCTCCACAGAACTTCTTATTTTTATTCTGAAAATAAGCTTTTAGGATTAGTGTTTTATCTGACTCATTTAGACATTTTATCAGTAATGTTGCTCTAATCGAAATAGTATCTTGGTTTCAAACTACAGACCTATTTCTTTAATAAATGTAGATAGGAATATTCTGGCTAAAACATTAGCTTTACGTCTGGCTAAGGCTCTCCCCCACTTCATTGGAATGCATCAGACTGGATTTGTAGCTCAGAGATACTCTTCTAAAAATACCAGATTGGCCTTACATATGTTAAATTTATCCAAAGATATTAGTGATCCAGCCTTCTGTGTTTCGTTAGATGCAGAAAAAGCTTTTGATCGAGTGGAATGGTCCTTTATGTATCAAGC
This sequence comes from Geotrypetes seraphini, assembly GCF_902459505.1. NCBI lineage: Eukaryota > Metazoa > Chordata > Amphibia > Gymnophiona > Dermophiidae > Geotrypetes > Geotrypetes seraphini. The sequence continues at coordinate 94,295,509 of NC_047092.1, forward strand.
AATGGATTGGTTTGGAATTGGATCAGGATTCATACAAATGATTCAAATGTTGTATAGCTCCCCTATTGCAAGATTATATATTAATAATAATTTTTCATAAAGTTTCAATTTGCAGAGGGGGGTTAGACAAGGTTGCCCACTATCTCCTTTGCTTTTTGATATTCTATTAGAACCCTTGTTATTAGCAATTCAGCAATCAAAGGAGATTCGGGGTATTCCTTGTAGAGATCAGGAATATAAGGTATCTGCTTATGCAGATGATATTTTGCTTTATTTGAGGAATCCTGAAAAGACGATTCCAAATTTACTCAATTTGATTAATGAATTTGGAAAATTTTCAGGTTATACAATAAATTGGAGTAAATCAGAAGTCCTTCCACTCAATTTTACTGTACAAAAGGATTATTCAATACATTTTCTTTTGTCTGGAAAGATGATGGAATAAAATATTTAGGTATCTGGATTAAAGATACTTTGGAAGAGACAATAAAATTAAATGAAAAACATATATTACAGAAGGTTACAGAATTATGTGAGCATTGGAATCCTTTACATATTTCATGGTAGGGATGAGTTCAAACTGTTAAAATTATGATTTCACCTGTGGTTTGTTACCATATGGGAATGATACCAGTGTTTTTTCAGGGGTCTTTTTCCAAAAAAATAAATAGTATTCTAACAAAATTTATCTGGCAAGGTAAAATAGCTAGAATTGCCTTAGTGACTTTACAAAAATCAATTGCAGAGGGAGGGGTAAATTTTCCAAATTTCTATAGGTATCATCAATCCTATATTATGTGCCAAGGTATGTATTGGGTCCTCCCAGAACTCATGGAAAAATTACCAGATTGGTTAAGGCTGGAATGGCAACTTATGTTTCCATTAAGGCTGTGTCATATTATTAGTATTAAAATGCCTAGACTATACAAAGAAAATAAAATATTACTTGACACCTGGAAAACTTTAAAATTGATAGATAATTTAACTTCTAATCCAATTCGTAAATCTACAAATCAAACAATATGGCTTAACTCCAAGATTTGAATTGGGGATTTAAAATTGTTTGGAAGAATGGATAATTGCAGGAATATGTACTCTTGAAGATATAATGTCTAATGGTAAACTGCTTGATTTTTCAGTTGCAACAAAAATTTGGCTTGAATAAATCACAATGTTATAAATGGCTGCAAATGAAGCAGGCCATTCAGGCAGTGTTCCCTGAATGGAAAAATCTTAAAAATCAATATAGTTTAGAATTCCTATGCTTTCAAACAGACTTTCTGGGACACCAGGCCGCACAGTGGTAAGAACATAAGAATTGCCTCTGCTGGGTCAGATCAGGGGTCCATCGCGCCCAGCAGTCCGCTCCCAAGGCTGCCCTCCAGGTCCTTGACCTTTAAGTTCCCTTCACCTGAATTGTTTATGCCCTAATCCTGAAGTACCATGTAAAGTACCCCTCTATCTATACCTTGTAATCCCTTTCTCCTTCAAGAAGTCATCCAAGCCCTTTTTGAAACCCATTATTGTACTTTGTCCTATCACCTCTCCTGGAAGCGCATTCCAGGTGTCCACCACCCTCTGAGTGAAGAAGTACTTCCGAGCATTCATTTTGAATCTGTCTCCTTTCAGTTTTTCTGAGTGCCCTCTTGTTTTTGATGTCCCTGCTAGCCTGAAGAATCTGTCCCGCTCTACCTTATCTATACCTTTCATGATTTTATAGGTCTCTATCATGTCCCCTCTAATCTAATCTAATCTAATCTAAACCTTAAAGTCTCCATTTTTCCAGGGTGAAGAGCCCCTGCCTCTCCAGCCTTTCAGTATAAGCAAGGTTTTCCATGCCCTTAATCATTTTTGTTGCTCTTCTCTGGACCCTCTCGAGTATCACCATATCCTTCTTAAGGTGCGGCGACCAGTATTGGACGCAGTACTCCAGATGCGGGCACACCATCTCTCGATACAGCGGCAGGATAACTTCCCTCTTTCTGGTGGTGATGCCTTTTTTGATAATACCCAAGATTTTGTTCGCCTTTTTTGAGGCCGCTGCACATTGTGCCGCTGGCTTCATCGTTGTATCCACCAATACCCCCAAGTCTTTTTCAAGGTTGCCTTCCCCCAATACCCTCCCTCCCATCGTATAGCTGTACATCGGGTTCCCTTTCCCTATGTGCAAGACTTTACATTTCTCTACATTGAAGCTCATCTGCCATCTATTTGCCCACTCACCCACTCTGTAGATCTTTGCATTCCTCAATAGTTCTGACCCTACTGGAGAGTTTTGTGTCGTCCGAAAATTTTATAACTTCGCACTTCGTCCCTGTTTCCAGGTCATTAATGAATATATTGAACAGCAACGGTCCCAGCACTGACCCCTGTGGGACACCATTCGTGACCCCTTTCCAGCCAGAGTAGTGTCCCTTTACTCCTACACTCTGTTTCCTGTCCGCCAGCCAATTTTTGACCCATCTGTGGAGTCCCCTTCCACCCCGTGGCTCCACAGCTTCTTAAGTAGGCGCTCTTGGGGTACCTTGTCAAAAGCTTTTTGGAAATCCAGATATACGAAGTCTATAGGGTCACCTTTGTCCAGTTGTTTGCTTATCCCCTCAAAGAAATGCAGTAGGTTCGTTTGGCATGATCTTCCTTTACAGAAACCATGCTGGCATGTTCTCAACAGATTTTTTTCTATGTGCTCATTGATACTTTCCTTGATCATTGATTCAGCCATCTTCCCTGGAATTGAGGTTAAGCTCACTGGTCTGTAGTTCCCCGGGTCCCCTCTCGATCCTTTTTTGAAGATAGACGTAACATTTGCTATCCTCCAATCCTCCGGGATTACCCCTGTTCTCAAGGATAGATTACAAATCTGTCGCAGTAACTGCTGTTTCGTCTCTGAGCTCTTTCAGTATTCTTGGGTAGATTCCGTCTGGGCCCGGAGATTTGTCATTTTTTAATCTATCTATCTGTTTGAGCACGTCTTCGAGGCTGACCTCCAAGTATGATAACTTTCCCTCTTGATCCCCCTTGAAGATTTTTTCTGGTTCAGGCACGTTGGATGTGTCTTCTCTTGTAAAGACCGACAAGAAGAATGTGTTTAGTCTATCAGCCACCTCTTTTTCCTCCTTCACCACTCCCTTCCTGTCTCCCTCATCCAAAGGTCCCACCTCCTCCCTCGCCAACTGCTTTCCTTTCACATATCGGGAAGAATGGTTTAAAATTTTGTGCTTCCTTGGCTAGTTTCTCTTCGTATGCTTTCTTTGCATTTCTGACTACCCTATGACATTCTTTTTGCTGTTTCCTGTGCTCCTTCCAGTTTTCGTCAGTTTTGTCCTTTTTCCACTTCCAAAATGAATTTTTCTTGTCTTCTATCACTTTTTTTACTTCATTGGTTATCCATGCTGGATTTTTTGTATAATTCTTCTTGCAACCTTTCCTAAATCTGGGTATATACAGGTTTTGCGCCTCGTTAACTGTGTCTTTGAATAAAGACCAGGCTTGCTCCACAGTCTGAGCTTTCTTGGTGCTGTTTCTGAGTTTCTTCCTCACCATTTGTCTCATGGCACCATAGTTCCCTTTCTTGAAGTTAAACACTGTTGCATTGGTTTTCATCCCTTTGGGTAATCCCATTTCTACCTTGAACCAGATCATGTTGTGGTCACTGGTTCCTAGTGGTCCCACGACCTCCACACCCTTTGCGGGTCCCTTCAATCCATTGAGGATTAGATCCAGAATCGCTGACCCTCTCGTTGGTTCCCTGACAAGTTGTTCCATGAAGCAGTCCTGTACAGCCTCCAGGAACTCTGTTTCTTTAGTACATTTTGAGTTTCCAAGACTCCAGTCTATCCCTGGATAGTTGAAGTCCCCCCAAACTATGGTATTAGTATGCTTGCATTCCCGCCTCAACTCGGCTTCCATATCTGTATCAGTTGCTTCGTTCTGCCCAGGTGGACGGTAGTACAGCCCCATCTTTATCTCGGATCCATTTCTACCTGGTATTTTAACCCATAGTGACTCCAGTTGGACATTTGTCACTGCTGTTGCATCCACTCCGGCCGAGTGAATGGTGTCCTTTATGTATAGTGCTATTCCTCCTCCTTTCTGATACATTCTGTCTCTTCGGTAGAGCTTGTACCCTGGCAGTACTGTGTCCCATTTGTTTTCCTCGTTCCACCATGTTTCCTTGATCCCTATGATGTCCAGGCTTTCATTTTTGGCCATGACTTCCAATTCCCCCATTTTGTCTTTTAGGCTCCTTGCATTAGTGTACATGCAGTTCAGGTCCTGGTGTATTCTCTTCCTTGTTATGCTTCCTTCCTTTCCGCCCCCTTCCTGACTTGCTGACTCTTGATTTGTGTCTCTTTTGTCTCCCCCTTGTGGTATGTTCCTATTGTCCTTCTCGTGTTCCCTCTCTTTGTCCAATTTCATGTTGACTTCCCCATGTAGTAAGTTCCTCGTGTCCTCCTCTCCTTTGTCTTCCCCTTGTGTTATGCTTCTACTGTTCTCCTCTTGTTCCTTCCCGATGTCCAGTTCTACTTTGACTTCCCCTTGCAGCATGTTCCTCCTGACCTCTTCTTGCTTCTTCTGTTTCACTTGTTTATTCCGCTCCTGTTGTTTGCCATTTGAGTCATCCCGGCGTTTTTCCCACCCAGTATCTTTTCGGTATACTGTCTTCCGAACCGTCGACACCAGGTCAACTGTCGGCTTTCCCCTTCTATTTAGTTTAAAGCTTGCTCTATTGCGTTTCTGACATTATTTGCAAGTTCTCTAGTTCCCGCCGTGCTCAGGTGTAGTCCGTCTTTCTTGAAGATCTTGTTCTTACCCCAGAATGTTGTCTAGTTCCTCACAAAGAGAAATCCCTCCTCCTCACACCATCTCCTCATCCACGCATTTATTGATTGTAGCTCCGTCTGCCTCTTCAGTTCTGCTCTCGGCACTGGTAGGATCTCCAAAAAGGCTATCCTCTGGGTCCTCATCTTCAGTTTCCTTCCTAAGATCTTGAACTGTTCGGTCAGTGCATTCTTGCTGTAGTCTCTCCTGGTGACATCGTTGGTCCCAACATGGACTATCACTGCTGTCTCTTCCGTCTCTGCTCCCTCCAGGATTCTCTCAATTCTGTCTACGATGTCCTTGGTTCTTGCTCCTGGGAGACAGGTCACTAGCTGATGCTCTCTTCCTCCTGCTATGTGACTGTCTACTTGCCATAGGATTGAGTCTCCCACCAGGATTGCAGATTTCCTCTTTTTCAGCCTCCGCTGCGGTCATATGTCTGTGTCCTTGGTGTGCTTCGTTTATTCTCCCTCTAGGCACTGATAGATTCTTGCCTCTTCTTTCTGCGAGATTCCTTCATGGTTACCTTCTACCTTGGTGTCAGATGGATCTTGTCCTCCGTTCTGTGTCTTCCTTGTCCCTGCGCTGCTCATGTTCTTGTTCTTCCACTCTCCTGTAGACATCCTCGATGAACTTCTCAAGCTCCCTGACCTGTACCTCGATGTGCCTCTCTTGCATAGGGTCTTCGGCCGCCTGGAAGGGGTCTTCTAAGATGTAGAGTCCCTCCAGCTCCTGGATCCTGTGATTCAGACTGACCTCACTCTTCAAGAAACTCCAGTTCCCGACATCGCCCGCACACATATGACTGCCTCCCCGAGGGAAGGTAGTTGTACATGTGGCAGTCCGTGCAGTACACTGGAAAGCTCATCCTCTGGGTTCCCTCAGCCTCCATTCTTGTCTGCCTTCTGGTCCTGGTACTCTTAGCTTGTGTGCTCGCTCCTGTGCTTGGCTCTTGGGCTATCCCTTCCTTATCTTCTGTCCCAGCTACTTTTCTTCTGCGCCTTCACGTGTCGCCTCCCTGTTCGTGTGTCGCTACTCTTTGTGTGTGGGTATGGTCTCCCCTCGGCCTACTTGTTCCTTATCTTCTGTGACTGCTGCCCCTCTGCCTTACCTGGTTGTATGTGTATGCTATCCTGTGCTCTTGTTACTCTCTTACCTTGCTGTCTTTCTCGGGGTTCCTGGGTGTAGCGACCCAGCCCTTCTTTAGGCCCTTCGCAAAGGCGCTCTCGCTAAGGCGAGCGCCTTTGCCGCTCGCCTTCGCCGCGCGCCGAACGGCCATGCGCCGTTGACTCCCTTCTTGTTAAGGGGGAGTCGGGGCGATGATGCTGATGATGCAGAGGGGTGGGCAGAGCTTCCTCTCGCCGCTACCCGCTCCTCTCTGCCTCTGCTGCTAGCTGTTTTCTGCCCTTACAGGCTCTTCCCGGCTTCTCCCACCGGCTGCTCTCTCCTGTTACCGCTGCTCCTCTTCACCACGCGGCTGCAGTGGCCTTCGCACCCTGGCTCCCTTCTTGTTAAGAGGGTCGGGGGCGATGACGCTGATGACGCAGAGGGGTGGGCGGAGCTTCCTCTCACCGCTACCTGCTCCTCTCTGCCGCCGGCGGTAGCTGTTTTCTGCCCTTACAGGCTCTTCCCGGCTTCGCCCGCCGGCTGTTCTCTCCTGCTACCGCTGCTCCTCTTCACCATGCGGCTGCAGTGGCCTTCGCGCCCTGGCTCCCTTCTTGTTAAGGGGGAGTCGGAGCGATGACGCTGAGGAGTGGGCGGAGCTTCCTCTCACCGCTACCCGCTCCTCTTTGCCGCCGCTGCTAGCTGTTTTCTGCCCTTACAGGCTCTTCCCGGCTTCTCCTGCCGGCTGCTCTCTCCTGCTATCGCTGTTCCTCTTCACCACTCGGCTGCAGTCTCACCACGCGACTGCAAATTAATATCTGGATTATTGAATAAAAAACCAAGGAATGGTCTTAGAGACATTTGGAGCATTGAGATTAAGCACAAAATTTCGGCATCTCAATGGCCACGTATTTGGTCTTGGAGGATGAGATGTACAATGTCTGCATCTATTAGACAAACATGGTTTTTCCTGTTGCATAGAGCATTCTGGACCCATAGAGCATTCTGGATAGCTCTAAATCTGATAAACTAGTATTTTAGCCCGTTACATTAACGGGTGCTAGAATATATGTCTGTGTGTCTTTATTTCTGTCTCTCTCTCCCTCCCGCTGTCTGTCTCTCCCTGGCTCCCTTTGTATGTCTGTCTTTCTGTTTCTCTCCCTGCCTCCTGTGCAGAATTTCTCTCCCACCACTTCCCTGTGCAGCAGCCACAGCAGCATACCCTCCCCCTCCATTTCCCTCCCCCCATACCACTTCCCTGTGCAGCAGCAGCATTTCCCCTATCCCCCTTTCCCTTTCCGCGGTCTGGCCGGCTCCCTTAGTCCCTTACCGCCCCCCTTTCCTTTCCACGCTCCCGACTAACCTTCCAATTCCAGCAGCATCTGCAGCACTCTACACACTGCAGCTTCAGGGCTTTCTACTGGCCAGCAAATCAGGGCAGTAGAAGGCCCCGAAGCAGCGTGTGTAGAGTGCTGCAGACGCTGCTTGAATCGGAAGGTTTCAGGACCCGCAGCCCTAGCCGGACCCGAAGCGAGCTCTGGGGGGTTTTGGGCTGTTTATGCGTGCCAGGAGAAGCCTGGGAGGCAGGAATTAAAGTCCATTGGGGGAGGGGAGGAGGGAGGAGAGCCTCATCCACTGCAAGCTGAGAAAAAGCTAAGCAGTGACTCTGTTGTTCCCGTTCTCAGGAGATTCACAATTTTGAGCCGATTGGCCTTCTAAGCAGGGGAATTTGTCTCGTGTTTGTTTGGGAGGGGGAAGGGTGAAGTTCTGATTTCATTTTGTGGCACAGAACCGATATACAGTATTCAACTGTTTGCAGGATTTGCTGAGCATTGAAAAGGGCGGAGGATGATTCTTACCTCCCCTATTTCAAGAAAGAAGATTACAGAAAAGCTCAACAGCCCCAACGAAGCTAATGCTGTGGGAGAAGGGAGACCAGACATGGCAGGGAGGGAGACTGAAGTTCCTTATTTCTTTTGCCTATGCTACCCTAACTTTAAAGTCTTAGCATACTTTCCGCGCTATTGCGGCTCCTCAGCAGCCTACAGTGCATGTGCAGCCCTGAACACATAAACAAAGCCACTCTAGGATCAGGCAGTCTGCTCCTGCTGTAGACGCGGCAAAGGTTTGATTGGCATAGCCTTATATCAGGGTAGGCAGCAGCCTGTGACTAACATCACTGCAGAACCTTAAGTAGCGGTTGGTTTACTGCAGGTTTTTATCTATCCGCAGCTCGTGACGTTGTCCTGCTGGTGCACATGCGCAGAATTCTGCACCCTCCCTTTTCTTCCCACTTCTCTTGGTAGCAACGGGAGCAAGTAGGGGGAACGGTGGTACTTTCAGAACAGCAGCGCGAGTGCGATGAAAATCTTCTCCGGGCGTAGGTGGCGGAAACTTGCTTGGCTTTATCCTTCAGACGGCAAGAGCCGCCGTGGCCGACAGGCTCCGTGTCGCCGTGCGCATGCGCACTCCTACCTGCGGGTCCCTACAGCTCACGGAAAATGGGAGCACACAGGTGGGAGTGTGCATGCGCGCTTAGGGCTTTATTATATTAGATGCTGGCATTGTCATCTTGAAGCAGGGACTTTAGATCATTTGTTATTCTATTGTCCATACATATTAGAATTTTGGAAATCAATCTGGAATCAAATTAATTCCCTATTAGAGAATCATGTGGTGTTATCATATGACACAGTTTTATTTGGTATGGAAATGAGGGCAAAGAAACAAATCTCATCTAATAACAAATTATTGCTAATTTTAACAGGGGTTGCCATTCAACAGATCACTTACAATTGGAAAAATTGGAATAGACTTAATTATTGTTTTTGGTGGAACTCTGTTTGCCATGTATATAAAATGGAAAGGACACTAGCTATACTAAAAGGAAATTATAGCAAATTTCAAGATGTGTGGAGGCCATTGATAGAGTATTGTAAAGATTAATAATTATTCTTCCTTGATTAAAAATTTAAGATATTAAGGGGGGAGGAGGGGGGAATTTTTGTTTATTAATGAAATAAACCATTTTCATAAATGAATAAGGAAGGGGGTAATATTTTATATTACGAGAATTAATTACAAGACTTCAAGTATTTTTGAAAGTTTAATGGATAAATGTCATTGTTGTACTTGATTTAAGATTTGAAATGAATAAAGATTTATAAAAAATAAATAAATAAATAAAAGAAATTCCTCAATAAAGTTTGAATCTGCAAACAGGTCTGTTACAATCTTGTTCCTCAAATTTTAATTCAATCCAAACTCCAGAATGATCTGATAAAACAATTGGGTCTATGCCAGCTTTGGTTATCTGTTGAACTAACTGATCTTATATAAATACATAATCTATTCTTGAAAATGATTTATGAACATGGGAACAAAAAGAAAACTCCCAAGCATTAAAATGGAGAATCCGCCAGATATCTTTTAATCTACAGGATTGAACTCAATTATCCAATCCCATTGACTTCAAAAGTTTACTGGGTTGTTTATCCAGCAATGGATCCATAACAGCATTGAAGTCCCCAGCTACCACTAGATTAGAGGCAGCTAGCGGCAGAAGTATCCGTTGAAGAGTTTTGAAAAATGCTGCTTGATTTGAATTAGAAGTATAGATATTAAACAGCGTCAGAGCATGTTTCCCCAAGGTCATATTCACCTGAACCCCCTTCCTGAAGGATCTGCAGAAATAAAATTAAATAGAGCTGAACATTTCCTATGCACTAAAATAGCCACCCCTGCTTTTTTCCCACAGCCTGTGCAAAGATACACTGCTTGACCCACCCCTTCCAACTTCACTGATTCCCCAGCAGACAAATGAGTTTCCTGTATCATATATATATATGTATCTTGTTGCTTTAAAAATGTGAGTATTTTTTCCTCTTAACAGGGTGATTGAGGCCATTGACATTGAAAGAAAACATTTTAAAATTCATTGCAAAATTTCAAAGAAAACCCATAATAGTATACCAAAAACCCATTTATTCCCTAAAAACACCCTTGGCTAAATACACGTCCTAAACCCCTTAATAAAAATCCCCTGTTCTTCCCCCAATTCCCTATCTCCCATATAATATGATTGCTTGAAGATGCATAAGAACATAAGAAGTGCCATCTCCGGAACAGACCCTAGGTCCATCAAGTCCAGCGATCCACACATGCGGAGGCCCTGCCAGGTGTACCCTGGTATAGTTTTAGTCCCCATGTCACTTTATGCCACTCATAAGGAGATGTGTATCTAACTTACCCTTAAATCCTAGAACGGTGGATTCCACAATTACCTCTTCTGGGAGAGCATTCCAGGTGTCCACCATTCGTTGCATGAAGCAGAACTTCCTGATATTTGTCCTGAACTTGTTCCCCCTTAGCTTCAGTCCATGTCCTCTTGTCCGTGCCACATTGGACATTGTAAATAATTTTTTTTCCTGCTCAATTTTGTCAATTCCTTTCAGTATTTTGAAAGTCTCGATCATTTCCCCTCGCAGCCTCCTCTTCTCAAGGGAGAACAATCCCAGTCTCTTAAGTCATTCCTCGTATTCCAAGTTCTCCATGCCCTTTATTAGCTTCATGGTTCGTCTCTGCACCCTCTTTAGCATTTTTATATCCTTCTTTAGGTATGGAGACCAATGTTGGACGCAGTATTCCAAGTGTGGTCTGACCATCGCTCTATAAAGCGGCATTATTACTTTCTCCGATCTACTTGTGATTCCCTTCTTTATCATGCCTAGCATTCTATTTGCGTTCTTCGCTGCCACCGCGCATTGCGCCGACGGCTTCAGGGTCCTATCGATTAATATGCCCAGGTCCTTTTCCTGTTCGGTTCTTCCCAGAGTCGCACCTGACATACTATACTTGTGTTCCTTATTTTCTCTGCCTAAGTGCATCACTTTGCATTTTTCCACATTAAACTTCATCTGCCATTTATCAGCCCATTTCTCCAATCGGCTCAAGTCACTCTGGAGTTCCTCACTGTCCTTCTACGACTTGATTGCCCAGCATAGCTTTGTGTCACCTGCAAACTTGATGATCTCACTGGATGTTCCATCCTCTAGGATGTAGAAAGATTTATGGTTCACTAATCAGTTACATAAACAAATATGTGCCTGTTAGTTTCTAGGGAAGACCATAAAATTTCCTCCAGGTTCAGCTTTCTTTGCCTACTTACACGACACCAGACGCAGGCTAATGAAAAATATTTTTATTATGAAAATAGAAAAATATAATTCAAAAGCCATCAGCAATAACTAAATATTGTTCACAAAATATCCGAATACATATATGAAACTCAGTACATAATTATCACAACACACTTGCTAGATAAATAAGTAAAACTAATTCTTACACTCTATAATTCCTTGAAATAATAATTCCTGATTAGCAGCAACTATTACAGATTATCACCAAGAGTAGCTTCACTTCTCCTTATCCCGAACCACAATAGGATTCATTTATCTAACCCCAGCTGATAAAATAGAATTCTGTATTCTCACCATCCAATTAGGCCTTGGCACAAAATCAGGTGAAAGGGAAGTCATCTTCTACTCAGCACTGAAGATAAGAATTCTTTTGGTACCGGAACAAGAATTTGTCAGCCACTGGAAAGCTGTAACTTATGTTGGCAGAAAAGGTTTCCTTTATGTGATATGAAAACCAGATCTGGATAAAAGTCCTGTTCCTAAACTCCCTGGAAGAGAGCTAATCACAAGAGGTAACTTCTCAGGTCTTAATTATTATAAAAGAATTGCATGGAGAATACCTATGATAAGATGCGAGTTCACCCACATCCTAACACAGACTAAATTATAATTAGCACGTTTTCACTTGGATCTCGTCAGATGACCTCCCTGGACCAATCCAGAAACAGAACTTAGATGAATAGCCTTTCTGTATAGAGTCTCATACAATCTGGGAGACAGAGGTGCCTTCATTAGATAAGAAGCACAGGAGCATGCCGCCAGTGCTGTGAAGAACTTTTTAACATCGGGACAAGCAGTCCCGCAGCTTACTGCACCAGCCAGCTGAGAGGGTCCTTCAGGGATCTTTAAATCAATACCCAGCCGCGGAGAGAACCTGCCACCAGTTCTGTGAAGCACTTTTCAACATCGGGACAGGCAGTCCCACAGCTTACTGCACCAGCCTGCTAAGAGGGTCCTTCAGGGATCTTTAAATCAATACCCAGCCACGGAGAGAACCTGCCGCCAGTGCTGTGAAGCACTTTTCAACATCGGGGCAGGCAGTCCCGCAGCTTACTGCACCAGCCAGCTGAGAGGGTCCTTCAGGGATCTTTAAATCAATACCCAGCTGAGGAACACGGCCCGCGGTCGCGAGCCTCGGGTCGTGAGCCAAAAGGTCATGGCAAAAGGGGCCTGCCCCTTTTGAGCCCCTTCGGAGCCCAGGAGGGGCAGGGATCAAGGAGTATTGAAATTTACCAATATGGGCAAGAGGAAGGCCAAAGTAATACAACAAACATTGATGACTGGTCCGATGGATTGTCACCTTAGGGCTCCTGTGTTGTCGCAAGTGAAAGAGCAGGTAAACTTGGATACTCTTAATGCTTCTTTGTCCTCTGGGGAACCTACACCATCTCCTCAACCACCATATTCTCCAGGGTTAGAAGAGTCCCACCCAGCGTTGGAGGGAACATCTTCTTCCCCACAAACATTTTTACCTCCTGGACTAGAGAACTTAGCACAATCCTTGGAGGGACCTAAAGAGTTGACCCCAGTGCAGATGGTCATAGGGCAAGGCTCTGAAGTTCTCCCTAAGGATAAAGAGATCACTCTAAACGACGTATGGCTAAGTATTAACAGAATAGTCATCATTACAAAAAACTGTTTTGAAATTATGTCAGTTTTCCTTAGATGTAACAGTGAAAATTATTGAACATGATGTTAAACAGGGTGAAACAGCAAAAAAGTTAGAAAAAATAGACTAAGTTGTTAATACTTTACAAGTTACTGCTGTTTCCAATATTAAAGATGGTATGTTGACTCATGCTAAGTTAGAAAAACTAGAGAATTCTATAAGGGCTAAAAACCTCCGTTTATTAAATTTCCCTGTAACACATTATTTGTCTTCCTTAGAACTCTTGAAAATGTATTTGAAGGATATATTACAATATACTAAAGTGGATACTCTTGAATTAGATAACCTCTATTACATTCCAAGTGTCTAAAGAAATCCTTGAAGGTGAAATGGATAAACTTGTTTCACCTAACAGTTTGAATGCATCACAGTTCCTTGAATCCTCTAAGGACATAATTGATAAACGAGCAACTTTAATAGTGGTCTTCAAAACAGAGTTGGAAAAACAGGCTATTTTCAAGAAAGCTATATTTCTTGAAAAAACAAGACCTGTTTTGTGGCCAATGTGTGACAATTTTTCCAGATGTCTCTAGGCATACACAATTTAAAAGGAAGCAATTCATCCAGCTAAAACCTAAAGTAGTGGCAACTGGAGCTACCTTCTTTTTGAAATTCCCATGCAAGTGCTTAGTCTCGTATGGAAGTGATAAGTATATTTTTTTTGAACCAGTCCAGTTAGAAGACTTTATTAAAGGAAAACATTTACTGAAAGTTTAATTTCTATTATTAATAACTTTATATATTGTGACAAACCCAAGCCCGTTTTGGGGTTTTCCTATGTCCAACCCAAGTCCGGTCCGGGTTTTGCCACAGGGATTAGGAAGAAGTACAATATACCCCTATGTAAAAGAGCAGACCAGGTAGTATCCCTGATTTTAGACTTAGCTGACTACGGCACAGACCTGGAAGTAGTCGGGAGAGACTGAGCAGGAAAAATTTAAGCAACAGAATGGCACAGGGTTTAAACCTGTACCCAAGCCTGCTAGAGGATTACTTCCTTTCCAGCAGCCTGTACAGGCAAGGGTTAAGACTAGGAAGGAACCTGCACTTAGGCAGATGGAACAAGCCTGTGTGTGGAAGGCTGAGGGGAAGTGTCCTTCCACAGCTTAAAACGACACAGTTAGGAACACTAAGGGGGGAAGCAGCCTGGAGGCAAGGAGGAGAGAACCATCCACTCTCTCTGCACCCCAAGGAGTCTGGCTCTGCAGACTGACCGATGTTGGACACAGAGGAGCTTACTGCTGACCCTGAGAGCTGGGAAGGAACCCCAGGGGAACCCACGGAGACACAAGCTAGTCTGGTAGGACCGGAAGGTGTGCCCATGGACATTGATATGCAGTAGGGAATATATGTTTTCCTATAGCCCCATTCGTGAAGCCACCGGTGAGGCCAGTGTTTGTTTAAACGGGATTGGTGTGCCTTTCCCTTCTGATAGTGCACTTGAAGTTGGTGCTGGAGGGCTTCAGTTGTGAGGCTAGCAAATGTTTTGCATTATTTTCCTGCTAGCAGCTAAGCTGAGCCGGGGAGCGTTCCTCCACACAGCTGTGCATAATTAATTACCTGAATGGCACAGCAGGGAGCTGTGCCAGGACCCTGCACGTTCTCAGAGCTAAGGCTAAGCAGAAAGAAAACACCTTCACAGGCTGAGAGGGGCTGTGTGTACCTTTGAAATGCTGGGCTAACGAGGAATACGTTTTACAGAGCAACAGGGGATGAGATGAAACGTTAAGCCAGTGAAACCAGGTGACAGGCTGGCCGGGTTTCTTGTTGTTCAAGTTTATTTTCTGTTCTGGATTTACTTACCTTTGAACAGACACAGCTGCTAGAGCTGATGCAGCTCAGTGAATGTTGCTAAACCAACCTGCCCTGGTGAAAAGGACCGTGTAAAGAATTGCTAAGGAAGTCCAGAGGCAGGGGACTGTAGGTTAAGGTGGGACTCACCCAAAACCTGGAAACTGGATGTTGATGTTTTGCCCTGTGTGTGAGCAGCCTGGGTTTACCTCATGGTAATGAGGGCTTGTTTTGAACACTGCTGAGCTGAAGCCTATTTTCTTTTGTTGAATGAAACCTGTGCTCACAATAAAACAATTTGCTACATCCTGTCTGGGACTCTTGCCTTGCATACACGTCTTAGGCTGTGAACAAGCCGAGTAAAGTCCTGAAGGGTCCCCTGGTAGTAGGGGACATGCCAGGCCAAAGTATTGTGTCACGATCCTGGGGCTCGTCACTCAGCGCCAGAGCACGGGTGTGACAATATATTGGAGGAGGGTGTATGATTTATATAGATTAGCCAATTACTACCTGCGATGTTAAAGATTGATGGATTTAAGTTTCCAATTGATACTGGTGACCATTATAATGTGGACTATATCACTGTTGATTAATTTCCTTTAAATGTTAAATTGTATTTTATATACAGAATTTAGTGGATATTTCTGAATATTTGTTACTGTAATGAATAATCAAATAAAGAATTAAAGTTAAAAAAGAAGCACAGGAGCAATAACTCCCCCAAGATTCATATAGGCAGAGTATGAAGGCATAGCTGGATGTCCTTAACTAGAATACAGTTCTGGTACATACCCAGAATGCATCAGGCAGAAACAGCAAAGATGTATTCTTCTTTCTCTTCTTGCTAGGTTTAGGCTGGAATGATTTCTTGTAAATAATGGTTCAGGCTTAATCATGTCAGAGAGGCCTAACCTTCAGGTGCATAAAAGGAAACACCCCTACAGCCCCCCCCCCCCCTTGAAGGAGAAATAACTTCAATGGAGTCTATTTCAATTTCAACCTAAATAATAGGAAAGGATCGTCAAGACCCAAGGTGATACTAAAAATGCATAAACATAAGCAATACCATATAAATCAGCAATAAATCACAGATATCAATAATCAATGTAAAATAATCATAAAGGCTAGGGCTAAAGTATAAGAAACCCAAGCCAAATAAATGATAACAAAATCACTGATAAATGGCAATATATGATAAAATCAAAAATCATAACTAAAAAGCAAGGCACAAAGGGTATGCCAAAGCAAAAGTTAAGACAGAAAAATCAAAATCAAAAATACAGCTAGCAAAAATTACTCATTCATAGCCACAATGTAATCATGCATTCTTAAGTCCAGAGGTGATAGTCTACGATGAAGCAGACGTTGTATCTGGATGGTCTCATAGATTGCAAAAACAAAGGCACAAAACAGGATAACCTTCAGGATGGTAAAAAGTGGAATAACAGTGATCAGAAGGTCAACACTGTAGATACCAACAACTTCATGTACATTGGAGGAACCAACATAATAGTCTGCAACACGAAGGTTATCATTATCAACTTTCAGTTCAATAGTATGGGAAGGTTTAGACAACAGAAACTGTTCCATTTCAAGGGTAAAGTTGATGGGATGTCCACAGAAAACATCCAGGATTTCCAATTCAGTCTCAGTAGGAGTAGAGTCCAAATAGAATAGAGAAACATCGAAAGAAGATGTGCTGGAGAAAGATCTGGAATGGGAAGAGTAAGAAACTAGGAGAATCTTGGAGGACAACACAGGACTGCGGACTAGGATCGATTACTTTGGTAACAACTCCAATCAGCAGGGTAACCAGGAACAGCATCTGCAGAACTCTTTTCGCCATCTGAAAAACAGAAAAGAGAGAACAGCCTAGGCTGTTGCTAGGTTAATGTCATTCATCACTACAATGGTTTCATCCTGGGCAAATTTACTGGGATGACATGGTCTCAGTTGATTAATGTGGACCCATTTAAGGACATCTTCACCTTGAGAATTTGACTTGGTGTGAATTTGATAGGCCACAGGTGAAGCTTTTTCCACTATAGAGAATGGACCATGCCAGCTTTGCAAAAATTTACTTTCTTTGGTCTTGGTTTTGCCAAAATTGTAATAGAATGCCTTGTCGCCAATTTGGTATTTCTTTGTGGTAGTCCTATGATCATAGTAGGCTTTTCTACATTTAGCAGCAGTTTCCAGATTTTTCTGGGCAAAGGAAAATGCACCCTGTAGATGTTGACGTAAATGGGTGACAAATTTTCTACATGTCATTATTTCAAAAGTTAGCATTAGTGTCTCATAGGTAACTTCTTCACCTCTATGTCCAGCACAAGGTTCATCATGGGCATGTTGCAACATGATTCCTCGATATGCATGGGGTACAACCCACTGCACGATACCATGCTTACTCGTCCAAGTGAGCAGGTCCTGGTGAATCGAGAATTTCTCTCTGGAGGTGTGGATTATCCTCAGTTCTTCATCCTTCTGGTCATCTTCAGACAATGGATGTTCCTGTGGATTCTGTATGAAGTTATAGAACTTTCCCAGGATAGGATCTACCTTCTGAGCAGTTACAAGATCAAAGGAAGGGACATCATTGCCCCACTGCAATACAGGTGTTTCAGCTACCTGTTTCGCTTGGCGTCGAGTAATTTCATGCACCGTCAAGAACTCTTCAGGGCATTGCCATAGTTCACCTGACAAAGCACCTTCTTTGGCCAGTTGATCCGCAAGGTCATTTCCGATCTTGTCAGGACTATTAACCTTGGCATGACCTTTCACTTTCTTCCAATAGATGGTCATGTCATTGTCTCGTACCAATTGATCTAAGGCTAGAATGAAGTCTCCATGATGGACAGGCTTCCCTTTGGAATTTAACATGTCCTTCTTTTTCCACACGGGTAAGTGAGACACAAAGTTCTGATGCACATAATCAGAATCTGTACAGATAATCAGTTCTGGGATCCCCTTCTGTACCACAGACTGTACAGCGACCAAGGCTGCTACAATCTCCACGTATTGGTTGGTTTTAGCACCCAATCTATACTTCAAGGTTTCAATAGGTGTGTCTGCATTCCATACTACACCTACTCATGCGACCAAATCATGGTCCGAGGCCTGGTGGAAGGCACAGCTGTCCACATAAACCTGAGGTATATTGGTACAGAGCAGTTCATCATAAAGATGATGACGATGGGGTTCCTCATCTTCTGGTGGAACATCAGGTTCCGGTATACCTGTAAGAGAATCTTGTTCTATACAATCATGCAATTCTGCTATTCCTTGGGCTACTGTGTTACGATGTTTCAGAGCACACTTTACCTGTAAAGGCAATCCTTGGAGAGCCAAAGTCCATGAGACTATTCGGCTATTGGAGACATGACCAGTCTTGATCCTGTCACTACCCAAGAAACTAATGGGTTGATGACAAGTCTCTACAATGAGTTTTTCTCCTTGGATGTAACTCCGAAAATGTTGAAGAGCGCAAACATTGGACAGTAGAGCTTCCTCATAGTCGGAATACTTCTCTACATCGGTGAAGCCTTTGCTTGCATAGGCCACCACATGCTTGTCAGAGTTGTATTTCTGGTACAGGACAGCACTCATAGAGTGTTTGGAGAATTCCAGGTCGATGAAGAATTCATGACCACTCTCGGGGTAGGCAAGACAAGGAAAGCGGCTAGCTGATCTTTCATCTCTTGCATAGCATCTTCCTGTTCAGGACCCCAAGTCCAAGGTATATCCTTCTTCAGTAAGGCGACCAAAGGTCTAGAGATCTCGCATACTGATCTATGAACTGTCGAGAATAGTTACATATCCCCAAGAATGAACAAAGTTCCATCAGATTGGTAGGTCTCCTCAACTGTTGTAGGGCCTGTATCCTTTTCTTCTGTGGTCGAACACCTTCAGAGGAAATTTCATACCCTAGGTAGTTCAGAGATGTTCGGTACCATTGACCTTTAGCAAGGGTCAATTTAGCTCCTGTATTCTGCAATTGTTGGAACACATGTTCTACCTTTTCCAGGTGTTTCTGAAAGGTGGGACTCTTGATCAGGATGTCATCCACATAGACTAGAGTTCCTCGAGCTTCGGCATCTGGAAGGGCTTTATAGAGAAATATGTTGAACTCTGCTGGAGAGTTCAGAAACCCAAAAGGTGTTTTATTCCAAGTGTACTGTTTCTTCCCAAAGATAAATGCTAGTTTGTATTGATCCGGTGGATGTACAGGAACTGTCCAAAATCCTGACGCTAAATCCAAGCTGGTAAAATTCTTAGCTCTTTTAATGGTAGTCAAGTTCTGGTCAAGATGGGCCATAGGCCACCTAGACAAGTCCAAGGCAATTCTCCAACTGTTATTCTTCTTCAGGATTGGCCACAAGGGTGAGTTGTATGTACTGTTACAAGGTCCAATGATATCCCTAGCTTCCAGGATATCAAGTATCTCTTGCATGGACTCATACGAGGCCAAAGGAATCCTATACTGACGCATGAAGATGAGCTTACTGTGAGGATCTGTAGGAATCTTTGTCACATGTAAGTCGGTCAGACCAGTGTCGTAAGAATCCACTGCAAACAGGTCTCGATACTTGTACAACAACTGTGCTAACTGAGCCTTTTCTTCCTCAGAAGAGCACGTATCAGTTAGGTCCACTTGTTCCTTTACCATGTCATCAAACTCAGAAAAAGGTTGGTTGGAGGAGATTTCCACTTGGTCTTCAATCTGTTCTTGCAGAGATGAAGATTCAATGGTATTCACCGCTTTGGATTGGTCAGACAGCGCTAACTTCCTGGATAATATCAAACTGTCATTCTCCACTGTTACATGGGATGTCGATGCATTATATAGCCAGAGGAAGTCCAGTGAAATGAGTCCTTTAGGTGAGGTAAGAATACGGTCCGGCATGTCCCCCCCTGGTTTTCTTAAGAGATACTTAACTGATAATTTCAAAATACCTCTAAACAATATTCCTCCTATTAATAAAATCTATTTGCCAAACAGAAAGGCTTCACAAAAGGAATCAGGAAAAAAGAATGGTCGAGCCTCAGATTGACTTTGAAAATGTGTCTTTACTACTAGAACAAATTTTAACAGCTGACACATAGAGAGCTACTCTGTTGGTGTCTTTTGTTTTTGAACAGGATACAAATATGATCTTGAAATGATATTTCAAGAATTCTCAGAAATTATTTGGCAGTCAGAAAATATGGCTGTATCCTGATGTTTCTAAAACTACTCAGGAGCGAAGAAAGGATTTTCTTTCACTACGTCAAGAGACAATTAAGTTAGGAGCTACATTTCTTCTTGTATATCCCTGTAAGTGCCTGGTCAGGTACTTGGGTGTTAAATATACATTTTACTCTCCAGAACACTTGAAGTAGTTTCTAGATATCAAGAAAATCATCAAGGAATGATTGGAAAAGGAGACTTTTTAGAATAATAGTCATTGGTTCACGCTAAGCCTTTCCCCCAAATGATTGTGTATTGAATTTCTCATTATATACGTTGACTACCCCTATTATTATTGTGGTCTAAGAAAGGAGATTAGATTTGGATATACTATAAGAATTTTCATTGTCTCCTTAGCCACTTTCTGTCTTTCTGTCTTTCTTTCTTTTGGCTGTCCACCACCACCCCTTCACTGCTCCCCTTATCCAGCAGCAGCCCTTCTCCCTTTGTTTTACCTCCCCCCTGTCCATCAGCACCTCTTCCTGCTTTCCCTGTCCATCAATAGGCCTCCCTTCCTTTTTTGATTTACTTCCCCCCCTGTCCATCAGCACCTCTTCCTGCTCCCCCTGTCCAGCAGGCCTCCCTTCCTTTTTCCCCCCTCTCTTCCTGCTCCTCCTGTCCAGCATTCATGCTCTTTCTCTCTCTCACAATACCTAAACAGTTTACAATATTTTTACAATGAAAAAAACAAAGCCAATGCTTAAAAGAAACAAAAAAAGTAATATTGAATAAAATACTTTTAAATTGTCTGGCCCCTTGCAGCCGCGCGGCGGCTCCTCCCACACGGAGAGTCCCTCCTCCCTTCCTCAGCCCTGCGCGCCTTCAGCTGGCCACGGCTTCACACCAGCGAGAGCTCATTCTTCCAGCGCAGGAAAAAGAACCTTTTTGGAAGCGGGCTCTGCTGACAGCCGTAGCGGCCTGCAACCGGCGACAGCCACCGCGGCCGACATCCGCCTCGGGGAGGGGGGCAAATCAGGGCAGTAGCCGGCCACGAAGCAGCCTGTTTAGAATGCTGTGGCCCTTGCTGTAGTAAGGATGTTTGTCGGGGCGGCAAGGGACTAAGGGAGCCGAAAGGAGGGTCGGATGGGAGGCTGAACGGGGGTTCGGGTGTGCCGGGGAGAGGAGCGAAGAAGACGTCAATGACCAGCCAGAGAGATTCGCGCGCATGCGCACTCCTACCTGAGGTGCCCTACATCTCAAGGAAAACGGACGCACGCAGTGGGAGTGCGCATGCGCGGCTTACCGTTTTATTATATTAGATATATACACATACCTCAACTGGTTCCAGGGGTTCCTTAGAAATAGATCTTACAGGGTGATCAAGAATGACTCTTTCTCCCACAGCTGGGCCAATTCCTGTTGGATTCCCCAGGGCTCACCCCTATCCCCCACCCTGTTTAACGTCTATCTCGTTTCCCTGGGAAACCTCCTACACAGCTTCAATCTTAAATTCTTAATTTATGCAGATGACATCACGATAATCATCCCACTAACCAGTTTCACTCTAGAGCTGCTCAACTTACTATCAAACTTACTCAGGCAGATAGAACTCTGGATGCTATCCTATAGATTAAAACTAAACTCTGACAAAACCAAATTAAGGTTCAGCTTTCTTTGCCTACTTACACGACACCAGACCCAGGCTAATGAGAAATACTTTTATTATGAAAACAGAAAAATATAATTCAAAAGCCAGCAGCAATAACTAAATATTGTTCACAAAATATCCGAATACATATATGAAACTCAGTACATAATTATCACAACACACTTGCTAGATAAATAAGTAAAACTAATTATTACACTCTATAATTCCTTATAATAATAATTCCTGATTAGCAGCAACTATTACAGATTATCACCAAGAGTAGCTTCACTTCTCCTTATTCCGAACCACAATAGGATTCATTTATCCAACCCCAGCTGATAAGATAATAGAATTCCGTATTCTCACCATCCAATTAGGCCTTGGCAACTTCTTATGTTTTTATCTTAAATAAGACTTGAAAATTATTACATTTTCTGATGTCATAATATTAAAAAGAAAATCCTTATTTGTTTTATTTTAAATCGTTGATATTTAAATAATCTTATAGATCTGATGGAGTTTAAAATAATTTGAAGATATTTATGAGATGGTTAATTATTATTTAGGTGCTTAACATACCTAATAATAATTTATTTTATAAATTAATTAAATTGAACTCTTAACTTAATTGGAGTTGATACATTGAAATATGGTAATGCAATAATGGTTTCTAAATCAATTTACCACTATTAGGAGGGTTTGTAAAGGAAATTCTAATGTATTTCTGATATTTAGAATGATTTTGTTAATATAATGTAATTTTGAATTACACATTTCTTTACTGAATCGAATTCATGAAGATTTTAATGTAAGAAGTATGGTATATAATTAAAAGGGGAATTAAGTGGTTTTTAAATATATTGATTGATCAATTTTTATAGTAAAGGAGAAATAGTTAAAAGAGATGCTTATGGGAGGGATAGGGGTGCCAGTCTGTGCTTATGTCTTCAAGTTATCGTAATATAAGGAGGGGTGGGATATGGGAGGGTATAGGGAAGGGTTTTTGGAATCATAGAATTATAATATTTAAGAAATTAAGAGAGGGGAGGACTGTTTTATATAGTAAATTGAGGGAAATGAGTTATGTGCAGGAAAATTATTACAAATTGAAGTATTTGTTGAAGTTCACAGGTGATGGAAATAAATATATTTATGGAGCTTAAATTACTTTCGCTAAATGTTAATGGCCTCAACCATCCAATAAAAAGAAAGAAAACACTTTTATTTTAAAACAACAGAATGATATATGTTACATTCACGAGAGTCATTTATCAGCCTTAGAGTCTCAAAAATTAAAAAGAAATTGGGTGAAACATTGCTTTTATACCCCAGCTGTAAAGAAAAAAGCAGGTGTTACAATATTGGTGAATAAAAGATGTAATGCTACATTCAAATTAATTGCTGCTGATCCTTCAGGAAGATGGGTACATGTAGATATGAATCTGGGAAATACTACCATGGTGCTATTCAATGTATATGCACCTAATTCGAACCAAATTGAATTTTTCAAATCTCTACAACAATTATTGTTACCACTGGTTGCTTCTAATTTAGTTGTTATAAAAAGTGTATACTGGATAAGAATCTTAACCTTGCAGACTCATGAGTGGATAAATGAAAAAGCTTCAGCCCCACCACTCCATCGCTGTAATATCTTGTTACTGGGGGAAGAAATTACGTGGTGCAATCATCACTGGCTATTTCATTCATTTATAAGTGCTTTTTGTTGAAATAGTATGTTTAAATAAATAATTTATTAGGTAATAGTAAGAAATATTGAGGTTCAGTGTACTTATCTTATGCCAGCTAAACCCTGGGAACATGACCCGACATGTTTCGCACCGTCTGTGCTGTATCAAGGGTCCCCCTAAAATAGTAACAGTAAGGTGACATTAGTGCTTATTCTATAACATCACCCCACCCGCTAAGTTTTATAAGTAATTCCTACCCAACTTTAAAATCCAAGTGTCTTACCGGGTTGCCTATGTCATCCGACTCTGTCTATGTTTGTAAAAGAGCAAGATGGCGTCGGCGTGTACACCGGTGTTTATATGTCCTCCCATTCGTACCAGTAACTCCTTCCCCTAAGTCCTATTGGTCAGAATCGGTCAAAACAATGGAGCCCTATTGGTCAGAATCTATCAAAACAATGAAACCCACTCCAACTCACAATTAAGTCCATAAGGTTCGACTGTATTAAGAAAAAATATGTTTCTCTGCTCTCGTTCATTCAACTTAATTAAATCTTTCCCACCATCCCTCCCCACAACCTTCTCGATAACTCTCCATCTCATGTCCTCAACTTTATGGTTATGAACCAGCCAGTGGTCAACCAAAGGGGCTTTTTCAACCTTATTCAAAATCCGAGATTTATGTTCGGTCAATCTAACCTGTATTGGCCTTGACGTGCGTTCCACATATATTAGATCGCATGGACAAATAATTGTGTATATGACATCACTGGTGTTGCAGTCAGTATCACTCAAAGATTCCAAGAATTTGTCTCTTCCTGGGACTTTCTACGACCTCTCCTCAATCGTAAGGTGGCACCATTGACATCTCCCACAAGCTGTATGCTGTCCTCCACTCTTTGTTTTCCTACAATCATATTTTTGGAAGTTGCATTTTTGCCCCAACGTTGTCCCCCTCGAGTATGCAATTCTCAGAAAATTGTACAAGGAGAAATATATGCCAGTGTCTCCTCATGGCCTGTACTAGAAAATTAACAGCTTTAGAAAAGGGAAGGACGCACGTGAGGGTCTCACTCTCCTCCTCCTCTGTGGTGTCGGATTCGTTAAGAAGGAGTTCACGTTGGGCAAATCTTGCCCTCGTGTAAGCCTGCTTAATGGCTCTATTTGGATAGCCTCTCACCCGTAGCCGGTCAGATAGTAAATCGGCCTGCCTCCGAAATTCTTCTACGGATGAGCATATCTGCCGTATCCGTAGAAATTGCCCCACTGGTAAGTTAAAGCGTAATTTGTACGGGTGGAAGCTATCAAAATGTAGAAGTGTGTTACGGGTGACCGGCTTCCTAAAGAGGGAGGTGTGGACCTCATCACCAGTAATGGTGATAGCAATATCCAAAAATTGGATGTGTGTTTGATGGCATGCCATTGTAAATGTGATATTAGGATCAACTGAATTCAAGTATGAAAAAAACTCATCAAGACGTTCCCTGGTGTCCTCCCAAATTAAGAAAATGTCGTCGAGAAAGTGTCCCCAAAAAGATACATGGGTGTACCACCTAGATGTATAGACAAATCTATCCTCAAATCTGGCCATATAGAGGGCAGCTACTGAGGGGGCCATAGTAGCCCCCATCGCAACCCCCTGGGTCTGTTGGAAAAATTGGTCCTGGTATTGAAAAAAATTATCAAGAATGACCCATTGTGCTAGTTTCAACAAAAACTCCGTTGAAATTCATTGGGGAGTGGGCCTTTTGTCTTATACTTCTTGTATCACCTCAAGTGCCTGAAGTTGGGGGATTTGGGTGTAAAGGGAAGTTACATCTAAAGTGACCAACCATCTATCATGTGTACATATGTCAGCCGAAGCCAGTTTCCTCAAAAAGTGGGTGGAATCCCTTATGAAAGATCTAATCTTAAAAACCTCATCCCTAAGGAAAAAGTCCACAAATTTTGAGAGGGGTTCAAGAATCTATTGACGGGTATTAACAATCGGAAGTCCGGGCGGGGTGTCCAAAGTTTTATGTATTTTAGGAACGAAAGAGATTTTTGGAGTCCTAGGAATTTTCTCAAACAGAAAAAGATACTCTTTCTTTGTAAGAGTGCCCACTTTTAAGTTGTCATTAAGGCATTGCATTATAGCCCCTGCTAGATCTTGTGTGGGGTCCTTTTGAAGTGCCTTGTAGGCTTTTGTGTCGCTAAGTTGGCGTCTAGCTTCATTCTCATAATCAACTCTATTCATAACCACCGTGGCACCCCCCTTATCTGCTTTAATAATGATAATATTGTCATTATCTAATAGTTGTTGAAAAGCCTGTTGTTGTGTTCTAGTAATATTGTATAACCCTCCGTTATACCAATTCAATTGGATATCTTTCAATTTCCTAACAACCACATCTCTGACAGCAAATATCAGGGGGTCCATGAGGCCTGGGGGCACCCATCTGGACTTAGTTTTACAGATCGAAATGGAGTTTACAGTATCATATTCATCTTACTGATTTGTGTCAGGTGATAGTTCATGAATTGTTGTTGTATCCTTGATCTGAGAAAAAAAGACTCTTAGTTGCATCTTCCTTATAAACACATGGAGTGCTAGATGTAATTTAAAGAAGTCAGGAGGGTGTGTGGTAACAAAACCAAGGACCCGATCCAAAATAGAGAGTTGGTCTAATGACAGTGAAGTATGTGATAGATTTATCACTGTCGATTCTGGGTCTGAGAGGGTTGTAATTGCTGCTGTTGTTGGGGTGTCAAACCCCTCCCCCGTTGGCGGGTTCGTCCTCTGCCTCTGTCTTCTCTGTTGGGTAAATCCCCTGATTTTACAGTTGTAGTTTCAGTGGACACCTTGTTAGTAGCATCGGAGTCCGGGGATGTGCTATCAAAAGCAACCCTCTTGCGTTGAGGGGGGGTAGAAGTATAGTTTTTACGCTGCCAGGAATAAACTCGGTCCAGTTGGTAATCCCTCTCGTCCCTCTTCCATTTCTTGATCTTCATTTGCTTGATTTCATCCCTAAATTGTTTCATAGAGGTCTTGAGATCCAAAAGCTTTCTATCAAACTTCTCTTTGTTGTGGTGTAATTGCAACTCAGCCTCCAATTCGCCGGCCTTCTTGCATAATTCCCCTTCTGTCCCTTCAGCTGTCTCCACCAAAAGGATCATTAAATCTCTAGAACATCTGTTAAGGATGGCAGTCCATTTTTCCCCAAATGTTCTATCGGACGATACCATCTTGGGTTCCTTCATACATTCTTAATACAGTCGAACCTTATGGACTTAATTGTGAGTTGGAGTGAGTTTCATTGTTTTGATAGATTCTGACCAATAGGGCTCCATTGTTTTGACCGATTCTGACCAATAGGACTTAGGGGGAGGAGTTACTAGTATGAATGGGAGGACACTATATAAACACTGGTGTACACGCCGACACCATCTTGCTCTTTTACAAACATAGACAGAGTCGGATAACATAGGCAACCCGGTAAGACACTTGGATTTTAAAGTTGGGTAGGAATTACTTATAAAACTTAGCGGGTGGGGTGATGTTATAGAATAAGCACTAATGTCACCTTCCTGTTACTATTTTAGGGGGACCCTTGATACAGCACAGACGGTGCGAAACATGTCGGGTCATGTTCCCAGGGTTTAGCTGGCATAAGATAAGTACACTGAACCTCAATATTTCTTACTATTACCTAATAAATTATTTATTTAAACATACTATTTCAACAAAAAGCACTAATAAATGAATGAAATAGCCAGTGATGATTGCACCACGTAATTTCTTCCCGCAGTAACAAGATATTACAGCGGTGGAGTGGTGGGGCTGGGGTTTTTCATTTATCCATTCATGAGTCTGCAAGGTTAAGATTCTTATCCAGTATAGAAACATAGAAAAAGACGGCAGATAAGGGCCGCGGACCATCTAGTCTGCCCACCCCAATGACCCTCCCCTATATATCTCTGTGCAGAGATCCCACGTGACGATCCCATTTCTTCTTAAAATCAGGCACGCTGCTTGCCTCGATCACCTAAAGTGGAAGTCTATTCCAGCGATCAACCACTCTTTCGGTGAAAAAGTATTTCCTGGTGTCGCCGTGCAATTTCCCGCCCCTGATTTTCCATGGATGTCCTCTTGTCGCTGTCGGACCTTTGAAAAAGAAGATATCTTCTTCTACCTCGATACGGCCCGTGAGGTATTTGAACGTCTCGATCATGTCTCCCTTCTCTCTGCGTTCCTCGAGTGAGTATAGCCGTAATTTATCCAGCCGTTCCTCGTACGGGAGATCCTTGAGTCCCGAGACCATCCGTGTGGCCATTCGCTGGACTGACTCAAGCCTCAGTACATCCTTGCGGTAATGATGCCACCAGAATTGTACGCAGTATTCCAGATGAGGCCTCACCATGGATCTATACAATGGCATAATGACTTCAGGCTTGCGGCTGACGAAACTCCTACGTACACATCCTATGATCTGCCTAGCCTTAGATGAAGCCCGCTCCACTTGATTGGCAGTCTTCATGTCTTCACTGATGATTACCCCCAAGTCCCGTTCTGCAACAGTCCTTGCTAGGATCTCGCCATTTAGGGTGTAAGTCTCGCATGGATTTTGACTGCCAAGGTGCATGACTTTGCATTTCTTGGCATTGAAGCTCAGTTGCCAGGTCCTAGACCATTGCTCCAATAGGAGTAGGTTGTGTTTCATATTGTCTGTTGTGTTCTTGCTTGTTATGTTACACAGTTTGGCGTCATCGGCGAATAATGTTATTTTACCGCGAAGCCCCTCAGCCAAGTCTCTTATAAAGATATTGAAAAGGATCGGGCCCAAGACCGAGCCCTGCGGCACTCCGCTGATCACTGCCGTCGTTACAGAGGGGGTACCGTTTACCACCACCCTCTGAAGCCTACCACCAAGCCAGTCCCCCACCCATTTAGTCAAAGTGTCACCTAATCCTATATAACTCATTTTGCACAATAACCTGCGGTGAAGGACTATCAAATGCTTTGCTGAAGTCCAAGTAAACAATGTCCAAGGACTCTCCAATATCGAGCTTCCTCGTCACCCAGTCAAAGAAGCTGATCAAGTTGGATTGGCAGGATTTCCCCTTGGTAAATCCATGCTGACAGGGATCCCGCAGATTCTCCTCATCCAGGATCATATCTAATTGGTGTTTGATTAGAGTTTCCATTAGTTTGCTCACTATTGATGTGAGACTCACTGGTCTGTAGTTCTCAGCCTCTGTCCTGCAACCTTTTTTGTGGAGTGGAATGACGTTAGCCGTTTTCCAGTCCAACGGGACTCTACCTGTACTAAGGGAGAGATTGAAGAGCACGGATAGTGGTTCCGCCAGGACGTCCCTTAACTCCCTTAGCACCCTGGGGTGTAGGTTGTCTGGCCCCATTGCTTTGTTAACCTTGAGTTTTGACAACTCACAGTAGACACTGCTTGTTGTGAACTTGAAGTTACTAAACGGGTCTACTGAGCCATCCTTTTTTTGTAGTTGAGGGCCGGAACCTGGCGCCTCGCGGGTGAAGACCAAGCAGAAGTATTCATTTAACAGTTCAGCTTTTTCCGAGTCTGCTTCTACATAGGTCCCGTCTGGTTTCTTAAGGCGTACTATCCCGCTTGTGCTGCGGTTTCTGTCGCTAATGTACCTGAAGAAGGATTTATCGCCCTTCTTGATGTTCTTTGCTAAAGTTTCCTCCATTCGGATTTTGGCCTCTCTAACTGCTGTTTTGACGGCTCTTGCCCTAGTCAAATAGAGTTCTCTAGAGTCCTGAGATCCTTTATGTTTGTAGGAGATGAACGCTTTTTTCTTCTCTTTTATGAGGTCTGAGATCTCCGCAGAGAACCATTGTGGCTTATTGTTCCTACGCCGTTTACTCACTGATTTTATATAGCGATCGGTCGCCTCCTGAATGGTAGCTTTCAGAGTTGACCACAGTTCCTCTACGTTATCTGTTCCTGCTTGGTTTTGTAGTGCTTGATGGATGAAATCCCCCATACCCTCAAAGTTGGCGTTCTTGAAGCTAAGGACCCTGGTCAATGTGTTAGTTTTGGCGAAACCCTTCCTGAGTTTGAACCATATCATATTGTGGTCGCTGGAGGCCAACTTGTCGCCCACTGAGACCTCAGTGACACTTTCACCATTGGTAAGCAATAGGTCCAGTATTGCCTGTTCCCTCGTTGGCTCCAATACCAGTTGCCTCAGTTTAGCTCCCTTCATAGAGTTCAATAGTCTCCTGCTGCTGCTGGATGCAGAGGAAAGTGTGTTCCAATCCACATCAGGCATGTTGAAGTCTCCTAACAACACTGTATCCCCACGTAAGGTGATATTCTCTATGTCACTGATTAGTTCTATATCTATGTCATCCTGTTGCCTTTGGGGTCTGTAAACTATGCCAAGATACAGGCATTTGTCATTCCCCCTGGCCAAATTTACCCAAATGGATTCCCCTGTGTACCTGATATCTGTGATTCTGGTGACTTTAATATCATCCTTAGTGTATAATGCTACACCACCTCCCATTCTGCCCTCCCTGTCTTGGCGAAGGAGGTTGTATCCTGGTATCACCATGTCCCACCCGTGGGAGTCGGTGAGCCAGGTCTCAGATATCGCCACCACATCCAGGTCAGCGTTTCTCATTTCAGTCTCAAGTTCCAGGATCTTGTTGCCCAAACTATGGGCATTGACGTACATAGCCCTCCATGTATCATGTTTGCTATGCCTCCCTGGGGCTGTTCCTGCTTGAGCTGCGTGGACCTTTTCAGTACTACTTGTAGTTTGTGTACCTTCCCTAGACCCAGTATTGCAAAGTGTACCTACCCTAGGTTCGAAAGTGTTTGTACTCTGTGGGGGAATAACTGCTTGAGCTACTTTAATTCTTTTAGTACAGCTTGCAAAGTGTTTACCCTCCCTAGACCCGGAATTACAGTGTGAACCTACCTTAGACTTAGAAATGTGTGTACATGCCCCATACTTAGAAATGTGTTTACTCATCACAGTCCCAGGTTCAAAATTGCGGTGTTTGCTTACCCCAGTCTCAGAGAAATATTGATGACATAGCTCGTCAGATAGGTTGTTTGTGTTTGTGCTTGTACCCTCCCCCAACATACCTAGTTTAAAGCCTTGTGAAGTAGGCGGGCCAGTCGGTGTCCAAGGACGTTCTTCCCTCTTCTGGTCAGGTATAGCCCATCTGGTCCCTGTAGTCCTAGTAGTGTCTCTCCAAGTTGCAGGAACCTGAAGTTCATCTCCTTGCACCAATCTCGCAGTCAGTCGTTAGTCCTCTGGATGCGATCCTCCCTGGCTCTGCCCTTGCCCCTTACAGGGAGGATCGAGGAGAAGACCACCTGTGCATCCATCCTCCTCAGCTTCTCACCCAGGGCTCTGAAATCTGCTGGTATGCTATCCTGGGTGCTCCTGGCAGTGTTGTTTGTTCCGACGTGGATAAGGATCATGGGGAAGTGGTCCTGAGGTTTGATGAGTCTATCCAGGCAAGCGGTTACACTATTATAAAAAGTATACACTTTTTATAATAGTTCTGGACTAATACTGGAATAAGGACTACTGAAACTAGTGCCATAGTTCTAGTGAGCTCTAATTTAGTTGTGGCAGGGGATTTTAATGCTGTTATAGATCTTTTAATGCAGTGTTCTTCAACCACCGGTCCATGAACCAGTGCCGGTCCACATAAATTTCCTGCCGGTCCACAGGGCCAGCACGTGCATCAGGCTCAAAACAGTGCTCTTCAACTGCTGGTCCACGGTGCGATTGATGCGGCGTTATCTTCGAGCCAGCTCCCTCTTCCTAACTGATTCAGTGCACAAAGCCACGGGCAGTGGCTCTTATGGGCATCCTGCGCCTGAACCGGAAGCCTTCTCTCTGACATTGCAACGTCAGAGGGAAGGCTTCCAGATGAGGCAAGGGACGTGCAAGGTACAATTAGTACTATTATGGGGGCGGGGTCTGGGGTGGACATTGGGTAGAGATGGGCGGGTCTGGCCCACGACTTAGCCCAGTGTTCTTCAACCGCCAGTCCACAGACCGATGCCGGTCCACAGAATAATTTTTTAAATTTCTGCCGGTCCATAGGTGTAAAAAGGTTGAAAAACACTGCTTTAATGGACAAAAAACCTAGCAGAATTATGAAATCATTAGGGTTGGATAATTTGGTTCAAAATTGTGATTTAAAAGATATATGGCGAATATTTCATTTTAATGATCGGGAATTCTCGTTTTGCTCCCATGTTCACAAATCATTTTCAAGAATAGATTATATATTTGTTTCAAATGCATTAGTTCAACAAATAACACAAGCCTCCATTGATCCATTTATTTTGTCTGATCATGGTGGAGTGTGGATTAAAATTAAAATAAGTGACCAGGAGGATAGAAGATCTGTGTGGAGATTCGATAATGCATTGCTTGTAGAACCAAATTTTATTGAGAAAATTCAGTAAAAAATAAATGATTATTTTCAAATAAATAATACGGAAGATATCTCAGTGGAAACTTTATGGGATGCTTTTAAGGCAACCATAAGAGGTCAAATTATTTCTTTTTCAGCATATACAAATTAAAAGTCAATTTTCCAGGTTAGAACAAGAAATTAATACATTGGAATCAAAATTAATGGATAAATTGGAATATTCTATATTACAGGATCTCTTGAAAGCTAAAGGGAAATATAATGAGATTTCTTCTAAAATGATAAGGAAAGATTTATTTAAGGAAAGATTTATTTTCTCAACAGGCATTGTATCATTCAAATTTTAAAAAGGCAGGAAGATTACTGGCAAATTATTTAAAAGCAAAAAAACAAAAATCAAATGTAGTGGCGATAAAAGATAAAAAAGGAAATGCTTTTACACAAATTGATCTTATTTTAAAACAATTTTTACATTTTTATAAAGATCTGTATTCTTCTGAGCCTTATTTAGATAAAGAAAAGGATGGATTGGAATTTTTAAATTTAATTAAGGGGCCGAAAATTCCTGAGCATATAAAAGAAAGCTTAGAAAAGCCAATATCAATAAAAGAATTGCAAGCAGCATTGAAGTCCCTTAGATTTGGATCTGCTCCAGGTAACATAGTAACATAGTAGATGACGGCAGATAAAGACCCAAATGATCCATCCAGTCTGCCCAACCTGATTCAATTTAAATTTTTTAATTTTCTCTTCTTAGCTATTTCTGGGCAAGAATCCAAAGCTCTACCCGGTACTGTGCTTGGGTTCCTACTGCCGAAATCTCCGTTAAAACCTACTCCAGCCCATCTACAACCTCCCAGCCATTGAAGTCCTCCCCAGCCCATCCTCCACCAAATGGCCATATACAGACACAGACCGTGCAAGTCTGCCCAGTACTGGCCTTAGTTCAATTTTTAATATTATTTTCTGACTCTAGATCCTCTGTGTTCATCGCAAACTTCTTTGAACTCAGTCACAGTTTTACTCTCCACCACTTCTCTCGGGAGCGCATTCCAGGCATTCACCACCCTCTCCGTAACATTGCCTTTGAATCTACCACCCCTCAACCTCAAATTATGTCCTCTGGTTTTACCGTTTTCCTTTCTCTGGAAAAGATTATGTTCTATGTTAATACCCTTCAAGTATTTGAACGTCTGAATCATATCTCCCCTGTCTCTCCTTTCCCCTAGGGTGTACATATTCAGGGCTTCCAGTCTCTCCTCATACATCTTCTGGCGCAAGCCTCCTATCATTTTCGTCGCCCTCCTCTGGACCGCCTCAAGTCTTCTTATGTCCTTCGCCAGATACGGTCTCCAAAACTGAACACAATACTCCAAGTGGGGCCTCACCAATGACCTGTACAGAGGCATCAACACCTTCTTCCTTCTACTGGCTACGCCTCTCTTTATACAGCCCAGCATCCTTCTTGCAGCAGCCACTGCCTTGTCACACTATTTTTTCGCCTTTAGATCTTCAGACATTATCACCCCAAGGTCCCTCTCCCCATCTGTGCATATCAGTTTCTCTCCTACTAGCATATACGGTTCCTTCAGATTATTAATCCCCAAATGCATTACTCTGCATTTCTTTGCATTGAATTTTAGTTGCCACGCATTAGACCATTCCTCTAACTTTTGCAGATCCTTTTTCATATTTTCCACTCCCTCTTTGGTGTCTACTCTGTTAGAAATCTTGGTATCATCTGTAAAAAGGTACTTTTCCTTCTAACCCTTCAGCAATGTCACAAACATATTGAACATGATTGGCCCCAGCACCGAACCCTGAGGGACTCCACTACTCACCTTTCCTTCCTCCGAGCGACTTCCATTAACCACCACCCTCTGGCGTCTGTCCAACAGCCAGTTTCTAACCCAGTTCACCACTTTGGGTCCTAACTTCAGCCCTTCAAGTTTGTTCAATAGCCTCCTATGAGGAACTGTATCAAATGCTTTGCTGAAATCTAAGTAAATTACATCTAGCATATGTCCTCGATCCAGTCTCTGGTCACCCAATCAAAAAATTCAATCAGGTTCATTTGGCACGATTTACCTTTTGTAAAGCCATGTTGCCTTGGATCCTGTAACCCATTAGATTCAAGGAAGTACACTATCCTTTCTTTCAGCAACAGTTCCAGTATTTTTCCAACAACTGAAGTGAGGCTCACCGGCCTGTAGTTTCGTGCTTCATCCCTGTGACCACTTTTATGAATAGGGACCACATCCGCTCTCCTCCAATGCCCAGGAATCACTCTCATCTCCAGAGATTTGTTGAACAAGTCTTTAATAGGACTCGCCAGAATCTCTCTGAGCTCCCTTAGTATTCTGGGATGGATCCCGTCTGGTCCCATCGCTTTGTCCACCTTCAGTTTTTCAAATTGCTCATAAACACTCTCCTCCGTGAACGGCACAGAATCTACTCCATTTTCTCGTGAAACTTTGCCAGACAATCTCGGTCCTTCTCCAGGATTTTCTTCTGTGAACACAGAACAGAAGTATTTGTTTAGCACATTTGCTTTTTCCTCATCACTCTCCACATATCGATTCCCGGCATTTTTTAGTTTAGCAATTCCATTTTTCATCATCCTCCTTTCACTAATATATCTGAAAAAATTTTTGTCTCCCTTTTTTACATTTTTAGCCATTTGTTCTTCCGCCTGTGCTTTCGCCAGACTTATCCCTCTCTTGGCTTCTTTCAGTTTCACCCTGTAGTCCTTTCTGCACTCCTCTTCTTTGCTTTTTTTATATTTCACGAACGCCAACTCTTTCGCCTTTATTTTCTCCGCCACTAGTTTGGAAAACCATATTGGCTTCCTTTTTCTCTTGTTTTTATTGATTTTCTTCACATAAAGGTCCGTAGACATTTTTATCGCTCCTTTCAGCTTAGACCACTGTCTTTCCACTTCTCTTATGTCCTCCCATCCTAACAGCTCTTTCTTCAGGTACTCTCCCATTGCATTAAAGTCTGTACGTTTGAAATCTAGGACTTTAAGTAACATGCGGCCTCTCTCCACTTTAGCCGTTATATCAAACCAAACTGTTTGATAATCGCTATTTCCCAGGTGTGCACCCACTCGAACATTAGAGATACTCTCTCCATTTGTGAGGACCAGATCCAATATCGCTTTTTCCCTTGTGGGTTCTGTCACCATTTGTCTGAGCAGAGCCTCTTGAAAGGCATCCACAATCTCCCTACGTCTTTCCGATTCCGCTGACGGAACATTCAAGTCCGCATCCGGTAGGTGGAGATGGTTTTACAGTAGAGTTCTACAAATCATTCCAAATTACCCTATTACCATATTTGTTAGATTTATATCAGACTCAACTAACTAAAGGTTGAATTACAGGTACCATGGCGGAATCATTAACTATAGTCTTGCCAAAGCCAAATAAAGATCCCACACTGGTTTCAAATTACAGGCCTATTTCTTTAATTAATGTAGATGGAAAACTTTTAGCTAAAACTTTGGCTATATGTTTGGCTAAAGCTCTCCCTTTTATTATTGGAATGCACCAAACAGGATTCGTTGCTCAAAGACATTCTTCTAACAACACTAGGCTTGCCTTGCTTATGTTGAATTTGTCAAAAGCCTTAAATGATCCGGCTTTTTCTGTATCCCTCGATGCAGAGAAGGCCTTTGATCGTGTGAAATGGACTTTCATGTATCAAGCGTTGGAATGGTTTGGTATTGGTTCAGGATTTATACAAATGGTTCAAACATTGTATAGCTCTCCCCTGTTGCTAAATTGTATATTAATAATAATTTTTCAGACGGTTTTAGGTTGCAGAGGGGGGTTAGACCAGGCTGTCCCTTATCTCCTCTGCTTTTTGATATTGTATTGGAACCCTTATTAGCCATTCAGCAAGCGAAGGAGATTCAGGGTATTCCTCGTAGAGATCGGGAATATAAGGTCTCGGCTTTTGCGGATGATATATTGCTCTATTTGAGAAATCCTGAGACAACCATTCCTTGCTTACTTGAAATGATTGAGAAATTTGGAAAATTTTCAGGTTACAAGATAAATTGGAGTAAATCAGAAATTCTTCCACTCAATGTCCATTGTACAAAAGGTTTGTTTGATTCATTTCCATTTCTTTGGAAGGAGGATGGAATAAAGTATTTAGGCATTTGGAATAAAAATACGATGGAAGAAACAATGAAAATAAATGAAAAATCGTTATTACAGAAGGTTACAGAAATGTGTGAGCAATGGAATCCTTTACATCTTTCATGGTGGGGAAGAGTCCAAACTATCAAGATAATGAATTTTGCTTGTGGTTTGTTATCAGATGGGTGTGTTGCCGGTTTATTTTCAAAATTTATAAAAAAATTTTATAAAAATTGAAAAATATATTTTCAATTTTATAAAAAATTAAATAGCATTCTTATAAAATTTATTTGGCTGGGTAAAACTCCTACAGTGGCCTTGGTATCTTTACAAAGGCCAATTTCAGAGGGAGGGGTAAATTTTCCCAATTTATATAGGTATCATCAAGCCTATATTTTATGCCAGGGTATGTATTGGGTCCTCCCAGAGCTCATGGAAAAATTCCCAGATTGGTTGTGGCTAGAATGGTAACTCATCTCTCCATTATGCCTTTGCCATGTGCTCAGTATCAAAATGCCTAGTTACAGTAAAGATAACAGAATACTAACTGATACATGGAAAACATTGCGTTATGTAAGTAATTTAACAACTATTCCAATTCACAAATCTACAAATCAATCTATATGGCTGAACTCCAAGATTCAAATTGGCAGAGAAAGGCTCGCCTGGAAGCATTGGATGATAGCAGGAATACGTTTATTAGATGATGTTATCTCTAATGGTAAAATGCTTGAATTTTCACAGTTGTAAAATAAATATGGCCTTAATAAATCAGAAAGTTTTAGATGGTTGCAACCGAAGCAGGCCATTCAGGCAGGGTTCCCTGACTGGAAAAACCTTAATAATCAATATAGTATGGAGCTCTTATGCTTTCAGGTGGACTTCTTGGGTCACCAGGCCGCCCAATGGTATAAATTGCTGACTGGATTTATTAAGAAGAAACCAAACACTGGTCTGAGAGACATTTGGAGCATTGAAATTAAGCATCAAATTACTGCGTCTCAATGGCCACGAATTTGGACTTGGAGAATGAGATGTACAGTGTTGGCATCTAAGAGACAAATTTGGTTTTTTTCTGTTACATAGAGCACTATGGACCCCTGTTCGGTTACAAAAATTGGATAGCTCTAAGTCTAATAAATGTTGGCACTGTCGTCTCAAAGCAGGGACTTTAGATCATTTATTATTCTATTGTCCATTTATTATGAATTTTTAGAAATCAATTTGGGACCAAATTAATTGTTTACTAGACAACCCAGTGGCATTATCATATGATACTGTGCTGTTTGGTATGGCAATGAGAACAAAAAGTTAGATTTCTACAAACAATAACAAATTATTACTTATAATGACTGAGGTTGCCATTTAACAAATTACATATAATTGGAAAAATTGGAGTAGATTAAATTATAATTTCTGGTGAAATTCCTTGTCATGTTTATAAAATGGAGAGATTTATTGCAATACAGCAGGGATGTTTCAGGATATTTCAAGATGTGCGGGAGCCATTAACAAAGTATTGTACTAATTAGATGACATTTTTTCCCTTAAATTTACAAGTTCAATCGTGAGAGGGGGAGGGTAATTTTATTGTTACTTATTATATAAGGTATTGATTATATGATAGGAAAGGGTTGGAAGGGTGGGAGATAAGAGCATATCATTTATACCATTGATGATTATTAAGTGATATATTTATTGTTAATTAGTTTAGACATATTGTCATAATTATTGTAAGTTTGAAAATGAATAAAGAATTAAAAAAAAAATATTGCAAAAGAACCCACAAGCAGAGTCCTAATCAGGAATATCAATCAAGTGTTGGCCTTTTAAGAACCCAGAATGGATTAACAAAGGTGCAAACTTTAATGTCAGTCAAGTGTTGGCCGTGTAAGAACTCACAAGCAGAGTCCCAATCAGGAATGTCAGTCATGTGTTGGCCTTTTAAGAACCCAGAATGGGTTAACAAAGGTGCAAACTTTAATGTCAAGTGTTGGCTCAAAAAAATGAGATGTAGAATAATACATTATATTATAATTCAGAATGTTCTACATAATAGATCATTAATGTTTAGCTCAAAGATTTTATGGTGTTGATATAATGTTTGAACATAGATGTGTATTACATGTTGCTCACATATGTTGTATGTTAATAAACATTGAACATTGTTGAAAAAGTTTTTTCTCTTGTTTTATCTTGGTATGAAATAAATAACCATGGCATTTATTGTTACTTTTAAACGTGCTATCCCACTAACTAATAAGGTATACAATTTAAACAATGAAGTAAACACATACAATGGATTCATTTAAACTCTTCCCTTGATTTTCAGCTGTTAGATGATTACTTTAATAAATTATAAAGACAAGAATTGACATGGTAGGTAAGTGAAATAAAGTGATCACATAACAGCTGTGCACATCCGATTAAACCTATATATAATTGGGTAATTATTAAAATTGGTTATTAAACCTTTTAAACAAATGTGCACATGGTAACACTACAAATGTGGAGTTCTAAAAAATCTAACTACTCCTGTTCACGTTAGTGTGGTTGCACTCCCTTATATTCAAATGTTACTATAAGCATTCTCCATCAACATTCAAGAAATGTACATACATAGCCTATACAGTCCTCTCCATACATATGGCAGTTTGCTTATCTATCACCCCCTGTATTGACAATTATAATATATCTCCCTCTTATCCCATTGTGGGTAGTATATTCTGCCCTTGCCCAATAGCCCCATGTCCAGCTTGCAGGCGCTATCAGCCCTCTTAAACTGTATGCCACATATCATCATGCAATCACTCCAAAGCCATGCCCAAATTTTCACCCCCATGTATCCATGTCCATCTGTGCAAATGTTTTAACTACTACACTATTATATTTACTGTTTAACATATTGTGCTTTCCCTTTTCATACACTTTCTTCTGAGCATGCGCAGATGCGTCAGTCTCTGTCACGCACCGTCATTATTGCCAATGTTCTGCTCCATAGTTATCTTATTGCGTCTTGAACAAATACAGCAGATAGGATGGCAGTACTATGAGGTTATGAGAGGGGTGTGTTCCTGTATGTCTTACTTCTGTGAGTTTAATATAATGTTAAACTTATCCCATATATATATCATGCCTCACTCATTGCTGTCCATTATATATTAGGTTGAGGATTTAAAAAAAAAAAAAAAAAGCATGGGAACTCAGGCTCCACCATCTTGCCTGGGTATGGTCCGTGTGGAGAAATTTGGATAACACTCCAGATATGTTACAGTAACCTAAAGGTGGTGTGTAAGGTGTGCAGTCATAATATCTCTGTGGACTATTAATTTTTTTTTAAGCATTAACAGTTCTTTCAAACATATATTTCACACACTACATGCATTTATTTATTTCTTCAGATGACAGTGAGGAGGAATAGGAGGAAGCTGCTGCTGGTGCCCCTACCCCTGAGCGCCCATTTATTCTCCCCCGAAGATGCCCCACTTCCCAACCCCATTCCACCTCCACCCAGTCCCGTCCCTCTACCCAGCCCCCTTTCACCTCCGCCCAGTCCCATCCCTCTACCCAGCACTTCCGCCCACAGAACCATCCACCGATGCCCTCTCCCACCCCCAACCAAGATCCCTCTCTGAAAATGCCCCAAACCCAGCCCTGCCCCTTCATTCCCAATTCCCGGTTCCCCCTCCTTCCCACGCCTTACCCACTGTTTTACAATTTAAATTTCCCCCCACATCCCTCCTTCTTCCATTAGCCTTCCTTCATCCCCATTCTCCAGCGCTTCAAAGACCTCTCTGTGGAGAGTGGTAAGTGTTCCCCATTCAGATATTTTGACTATGTAATTGTCTTTTCAATTTCAAACTGCTTATAATGCTCTTTGTCATTGCAGCACACGGAGATATATTGGTATCCACCTCCTCTCCCACCCTATCCTCTGTTTCAACCCTCTCCCCATTCAAAGTCCCACCCGGTGTCCCACATGTTCAATCCCCCTCCGCCGCTCCACCTGTGACTTTGGGACCAACCCCTCACCACCAACCACCCCTGTTGTAGCTACCACTATTGTGGCTCATGCTGCCACAAACACATATCCTCCACCCAATTCTGTAACAGCGGAGGACATTCAGACGGTGGTGGGAATCCTGAATACGGGTGTGGGAAGCATACAGGACCTGTCCTAGGAGGCGGTACGAACGGTCTGAACCATCATAGGGGCACTGTAGACCATCATGCACAAACTTGGTGGTACTCCTCCACCCCTTGAATGTCTCCCGCTGTTACCGAGGGAGCTGCATCCTCTTCCCCCTTACCC
The DNA here is from genome assembly GCF_902459505.1 of Geotrypetes seraphini. Taxonomy (NCBI): domain Eukaryota; kingdom Metazoa; phylum Chordata; class Amphibia; order Gymnophiona; family Dermophiidae; genus Geotrypetes; species Geotrypetes seraphini. The sequence goes on from NC_047092.1 coordinate 94,335,480, forward strand.
CTCCTAGAAAAAATACAAATAAAGAAAAAAACAACTCCCACATCATCTCCCTTCTCCTTCCCCTCCTGCCCTTACCCCTCCTAGAAAAAAATACAAAAAGAAAAAAAACAACTCACACTCCTCCTCCCTTTCCCTTCCACACTCCCTCCCCTCTTCATCTACCCCCCTCCACATCCGTTCCCCACTTACCCATCCTTTCACACATAAAGCCATCTGTCCTCCAGCATCAGGACTCGCCTGTGTCCCACCGTTTCATCTCCCACGTCTGGACTCCAACCCTCCTGTGAATGTCTCTCTTGCTTTGCCTGTCCTTGCGCCTCTCCTGTGTTGCAGCAGTACTCAAGCCACCACTCACTACTACCTGCAGCAGCCATCTATCCTCCAGCATCAGGACTCGCCTGCATCCCACCATCTCATCTCCGTCTGGACTCCAACCCTCCTGTGAGTGGCTCTCTTTCTTTGCCTGTCCTTGTGCCTCTCTCTCTCTCTTGGTCCCAGACTGGTGCTTCCTAGCCCTCACAACTGTGCTTTCTTCCCCCTCCAGCCTCCTGTGTTGCAGCAGCACTCAAGCCGCCACTCACTACTACCTGCAGCAGCCATCTATCATCCAGCATCAGGACTCGCCTGCGTCCCACCGTCTCATCTCCCACATCTGGACTCCACATGCCAGCTCTCCTTTATCAGAAAAATGTGACATCATGTCTCTGATACTTTTAAAAAGACATTTTAATATACAGTTTTTTGAAAAGGAGCCACAACTGTGTACAGGATAAATGCAAAACCTTATCAAACATAAGTGTTAAGTTTATATGGCTGTGTCATGCCCAGAGACAGCAGCACAGCTCCCGTGGACAGAACTAAAATATGTAAAGCTACAAGTTGGAAGGCTTATCTTGTTTACAGAGCTTTTTAATAGATCAGAACACTTATCCTTCCTACTCATTTAAGTACAAATTAGATGAAATGTATAGAGGTGTTATGTTATCATCTTTCCTATCATGCTAACACAATGTGATTTCTGTATTTTGTAAAAAATATGATAAACTATTTATCATTAATAAAACAGGAAAACAGATCTCCTGACGAATAATCTTTTTCAGGAGGTATAAAATCACTCTCCCCAAATGCCCTCCTTCATCCCCTCATGCTGCCACGCTCACTGATCCTCTGCCCAGTTCTGTAACAGCAGAGGATATTCAGACAGTGGTGGTAATATTGAATAACAGTATGGGCATCATACTAGACCTGTTCCAGGAGGTGGCTGGGATACTCATGTACATCACAGGTTAGTTGTTATGTGATCATCTTTCCTTTCATAACCTAACAATGTGATTGCTGTATTTTATTTAAAAAAATGATAAACTACCTATCATTAATAAAACAGGGAAACAGGTCTCCTGAAGTAATAGCATGAGAATAATCTTTTTCAGGAAACATATGATTGGTATAAAATCCCTCTCCCCAAATGCACTCCTTCATCCCCCATAATGAAGTGGTTCAAAGACCTAACAGTGGAGCGTGGTATTTGTTCCCCATTCCTATATTTTTTTACAATGTAAATGTAATAGGTACTTACAGAGCGAGGGGGTCAAAGCACTGGCGTTGTACAGGCACTGGAGTTTTCTCCACTTCCTGTCCATTTGTACGATGTTCCTGTGCTTGCCCTTGATGGGGAACAATACTTTCTCATTGAATGAGAAGTACTCTGTTAAACAGAATACTTCTCTTTCCGTGAAATTGGGCTTTCGCCCTCATCGGCAGCCTATTCCTATATTTTATTAGAAGTCATTGTCTATTCCATTCAAACTGTTTGAATGCTCTTTTCAATTGCTGAACATAGTGACAGTCATATTAGTCTGTCACCACCCTTACTAGTTTAAGTGATCATCTTTCCTTTCATTACCTAGCTTTCTACAATCGGAGGACAAGGACATGGAATTAATTGAAGACATAGAGAATATCACTCTATGGGGGGACGCTGTTCTGCTAGAGGACTTCAACATGCCTGATGCAGATTGGAACACACTCTCAGCGACGACTAGTGATAGCAGGAGGCTATTAACGTCCATGAAGGGAGTACGGCTCAAACAAATGGTATTAGAGCCCACTAGGGCCCAGGCAAACCTGGACCTGGTACTTACGAACGGTGAAAGCATCTCGGAGGTCTCGGTGGGAGAAACGCTAGCCACCAGCGACCACAACATGGTATGGTTCAACCTTAAGAAAGGCTTCCCTAGATCGCAAACAAAAACAAGGGTACTCAATTTCCAAGGCACTGACTTCGCACGCATGGGAGATTTCGTCCATCGGACACTGTAGGACCAAGCTGTGACCGGTGATGTGAAGCTATGTGGTCAACCCTGAAATCATCCCTACATGAGGCAACTATCCGCTACATAAAATCAGTAAATAAACAACAAAGAAACAAGAAACCCCAATGGTTCACCGATGAGGTCTCGTACCTCGTTAAGGAGAAGAAAAAAGCATTTCTCTCCTACAAATGTACGGAGAAAGGAAAGGCTAACATAGAATATAGGACCAGGTCTGCAGCGGTCAAAACAGCAGTTAGGGAGGCCAAACTTTGAGTGGAAAAAACTCTAGCAAAGAACATTAAGAAAGGGGACAAATCCTTCTTCAGGTATATTAGTGATAGGAAAAAGAACACAGACGAGATAGTACGCCTTAGAACACCGGACGGGAATTATGTGGAAGCAGATTCCAATAAAGCCAAACTACTGAATGAATACTTCTGCTCAGTCTTCACCCGCGAGGCACCGGGGCACGGTCCACAGCTGGAGGCAAAGCCAAGCGCGGAAGACCCGTTTCAGAATTTTGTGTTCACACCAGTTGATGTTTACAGCGAAATGTCAAGACTCAAGGTGAATAAAGCCATGTGACCGGACAGTTTGCACCCAAGAGTGCTCAGAGAGCTCTGCGATGTCCTGGCGGAACCGTTAGCCATGCTCTTCAATCTCTCCCTAAGTATGGGGAGAAACCCCCTGGACTGGAAAGCAGCTAACGTTGTTCCTCTGCACAAAAAGGGTTGCAGGGCAGAGGCTGCGAATTACAGACCAGTGAGTCTCACATCAATAGTGTGTAAACTCATGGAAACACTACTTAAACGTAAATTAGACACAATCTTGGATGAGGGGAATCTAAAGGATCCCAGTCAACATGGATTCACCAAGGGTAGGTCCTGCCAATCCAATCTCATCAGCTTCTTTGACTGGGTAACAGGAAAGCTAGATTCGGGAGAGTCTCTGGACGTCATGTACTTGGACTTCAGCAAAGCTTTTGATAGCATCCCACACCGCAGACTGTTAAGCAAGATGAAATCGATGGGGTTAGGTAAGACACTAACTGCATGGGTCAAAGATTGGATGAGTGGCAGACTTCAGAGGGTGGTGGTCAACGGCACCCTCTCTGAAACATCGGAGGTGACCAGCGGAGTACCGCAGGGCTCAGTCCTGGGTCCGCTCCTTTTCAACATATTCATAGGGGACTTGACTCAAGGGCTTCAAGGTAAAATAACATTATTCGCTGATGACACCAAACTATGTAATATAGTAAGTGAAAGCAATTTGCAGGATAGTATGGCGTAGGACCTGCTTACGTTGGAAAGCAGGGCTTCAACGCTAAGAAATGTAAGGTCATGCACCTCGGTAGCGGAAATCCATGCAGAACTTACACCTTGAATGGAGAAACATTAGCTAGGACTTCAGCAGAACGAGATTTAGGAGTAATAATCAGTGCAGACATGAAGACTGCCAAACAAGTGGAGAAGGCCTCATCTAAGGCAAGGCAGATGATGGGTTGTATCAATAGAAGTTTCGTCAGCCGGAAACCTGAAGTCATAATGCCACTGTACAGAACCATGGTGAGACCTCATCTGGAATACTGTGTGCAATTCTGGAGGCCACATTACCGTAAAGACGTGCTCAGAGTTGAGTCGGTTCAGCAGATGGCCACCAGGATGATCTCGGGGCTCAAAGGTATCTCGTACGAAGAGAGACTGAACAAATTGCAGCTCTACACTCTCGAAGAACGTAGGGAGAGGGGGGACATGATTGAGACATTTAAGTACATCACAGAACGTGTCGAGGTGGAAGATGACATTTTCTTTCTCAAAGGACCCTCGGCCACAAAAGGGCATCCGTTCAAACTCAGAGGCGGGAAATTTCATGGCAACACCAGGAAGTATTTCTTCATGGAAAGAGTGGTAGATCACTGGAACAAGCTTCCAGTGCAGGTGGTCGAAGCCACCAAAGTGCTTGACTTTAAGAATAAATGGGACACCTATGTAGGATCCCCACGAGGGTCGAGTTAAGGAATTAGGTCATTAAGGCACAGACTTAAGGGGGTGGGTCAGTAGAGTGGGCAGACTTGATGGGCTATAGCCCTTTTCTGCCCTCATCTTTCTATGTTTCTATTTCTAACAATAAATAAAACTGCATAAGTGCCATTGAGCAAATTGGTGCAAAAATGATGAAGGAATCTCCCTGACCTGATAAGCTTACCAGCACATATAATTTAATTTGTAAACTATTATGTGGTGGTCATATGGTAACATTTCAATGTTATTATTCACTGTTCATGTCATGTTTAATTGTGTTCATTAATACTTACGTTGTATTTAACTTTGTCCTGGGGGACCTGTTTTGTCCATTCTATATGTTCACTGTATTATGCTTTGTTAAATGACACAGTTAACCAGAAATAAATACATTATTATACAACTACTGAGTCCAGAATTATTTTAACCTCAAAAACTACAATGAGAAAATGAACTTCATAAACACTTTAAAAATATATTCTGTCATGTACAGATTATCATGCAAATGTAATTAGCCATTAGCTTTAACACATTTTGAGAATTCATAGAACAAAAATATCCTGCAAGACAAACACAAATAAATGATTACAGGTGGTAAACTTAGAATAATGTAAATAACAGAACTTACTGAATGTTACACACCTCTAGTAGGAGGCCTGGTTAAATTAGCATTTGACTATGAACTGGGAGAGAGGAGGGATGAATCAGGTTAGCTTGGATCAGAGGACTAGACACTGCAGGCATAAGAAGGCACTAGGGGCATCAAAACACAATATGTAAAGCACAATATGTCTTGCACCCATTTGACTATGAACCCACTGAAAACACAATAAGGACCTACTACGCCCATTTACCTTACACTACAAGATCCTGTGCGCTATTGTCTGGTGATGGGACAAAAGCACGGGGGTCAAACTATGAACCTGTCTGGTGACAGGACAAAATTGTGCGGTCAAATGCGCACCGACAGTGTTCACGCTGCCGTGCCGTATCTACTGAAAACTGAACTTTTCCCCTGAAAAATAGGCAAAACGTTAAGTTTCCTCTATAATGGGGGGTTACAATCTCCCAAAACCACCCCCAACGGCAGCACCAACATTAGTTTTTGAGGTTAAAATAAATGTCGGCGCGCACATTTGTCCCCTATGTCTTGCTAACACAATCACGCGCAAGACGTTGACGTAAGGATGTCATTTATGTCATTGTCATATGTGACTGTGTTTTGCAAATGCATTTTTAATCAGTATAATTACCTAACCTCTTGTTGCGCTCACTTGTCTTGCACTCACTTGTCGGCACTCAGATGTCTTCGCCCAGTTGTCTTGCACTCAGAGGTCCTGCTCGTGCATTTTACTATGAACCATTCGCGCTGAATTGTCTTGCGCTCAGATGTCTTGCGCTCACTTATCTTGGCGCTCAGACATCTTGCACTCACTTGTCTGCGCCCATTTGTCCGTGCGCTTATGTCTTGCGCGCATCTGACTATGAACCGTCTCTGACATTGGTCTGAGGAAAGTTTGGCCCATCCCTCAATGCAGAATTCATTCAGCTGTGAGATGTTTGAGGGATTTCTTGCATGTACAGCCCGTTTCAAATCACCCCAAAGCAGCTCAATGGGATTAAAATCAGGGCTTTGACTCGGCCACACCAGGACACTCCATTTCTTAGTTTTCAGCCAGTATGTTTTGGGTCATTGTCGTGTTGCAGGGTCCAGTTCCGCTTCCGCTTTAATTTTCTTACAGGTGGTCTCACATGTTCCTCAAGCACCCTCCGATACATGGTAGAATTCATGGTGGATTCTATGATGGTGAGCTGCTTCAGCAAAGCTTCCCCAAACCATGACACTTCCACCTCCATGCTTCACAGTTGGTATGAGATTATTTTCCTGGAACACTGTATTTGGTGTACACCAAACATGTCCTCTTTTCTGGTGTCCAAATAATTCAATTTTAGACTCATCTGGTCCATAGAAAACTATTCCAGAAGACCTGGTGTTTGTTTACATTCTCTCTGACAAACTTCAGTCTGGCCTTGATATGTCTCTTAGAGAGCAAAGGTTTCCTCCTTGCACACCTCCTATGCAAGTTAAATTTGTGCAGTCTCTTTCTGACTATAGAGGCATGAACTTTCATATCAACAGTAGCAAGAGCCTGCTGTAGTTCCCGTGATTACATTTTAGGGTTTTTGGAGACTTTTAGCATCTTGCAGTCTGCTCTGGGGGTCAATTTGCTTGGACAGACAGACCTGGGCATGTTGGCAGTTGTTTGGAAAGTCCTCCACTTGTATACTATTTTCCAGACCATGGAATGGCTAATGTCAAATTCTTTAGAGATCTTTTTAAATCCCTTACCAGATTTATAAGCTGCTATAATCTTCCTTCTGAAGGCCTCAGCCAGCTTTTTTGATCTCACCATGGTGTTTCCTGAAAGCCTCAGCCAGCTTTTTTGATCTCACCATGGTGTTTCCTCTCACCGCAGCAGTCATGAGCACACCAAACTAAATGTCTGAGGTTTAAGTAGGGCAAACCTCTTTCAAAATGTTGAATAATGATGTTCTAATCATGTGCACCTGATGTGATATACCTGTGTGTGATTTGAGCTACTTTAATTGGGAGGATATGTGGGGGTGTCCTAATTTATTCCTCAGAATACACATTTTTGTGGATATCTTTTGTTCCATGAGTACATCAAGGAAATTTTTGTTGTTTACCTGCAATTACATCATTTTCTTTTCCAAAGATAAATGAAAAAAAAGATTTTCTGCAAGATGATTTTTCGTTCATCTTAGTAAGCTTGGATTTTGCTTCACTTTACAAATCAATACTCCTAGATGGTGCTTTAGGAGTCGAAGAAGACTTTTTAGAACAGAGATCCAGACCAGTGATGATACCAACAGATTTTCTCATGAAATTGAGTCGGATTGCTATGAAGGAGAATTTTTTCATATACAATCATCAATTGTACCTACAAGTTAGTGGAGTAGCAATAGGAGCGACTTTTGCTCCCTCAATAGCTAACCTTTACATGGGAACATTTGAGAGAGAATGGATCAACTCACCTTTCCATAAAGCCATATACAGTACTTCCCCGAAATTTATGGGGGTTCTGTTCCAGGTACCCCCGCGAATTTTGAAAAACCGCGAATATGGTTTTTAGGCAGGGGAGACAGGAGAGGGCAGCTGAAGAAGCAGTAGAGGGTAGCCGGAGTGCCAGCAAGTGAAGGAAAGCACTCGCTGTATGCTCCTACTGCCTTTTCCTATACTAAAGTCAGGCCTCACCAATCAGGAGCTGCTTTGACACGCAGCTCCTGATTGGTAAGGCCCGACTTTAGTACAGGAAGAGGCGGTCAGAGCATACAGTGAGTGATTTCCTTCACTCGTTGGTGCTCCGACTGCCCTCTCCTGCCTCCTCTGCCCGGTCATTCGCGGTCAGAAAATACCGCGAATGACCAGGACCATGAACCGCTGACCGCGAATTAGCGGGGGGAGCACTGTACAGTCAAACCTCAGTTTGCGAGTAATGTGGTTTGTGAGTGTTTTGCAAGATGAGCAAAACACTCCTGCAAATCGTGTCTTGCAAGACGAGTGTTGACTCGCAAACCGAGCTCTCAGTTATGGTGATCCAGGGGTGGGTACCTGCCTGTGGGTGCTGCAGCCCCTTCAGCAGGGTGGCTTCCTTTCCTTGGGGGCTCTGTGCGGCTGCCCTCCTGCTTCAGCCGATGCCTCTGCTGTCTGCCAGTACCTCCCAGCTCCCGATTCAATCTGGCCGCCATCCTGTAGAAGCATGCGCACGACCTCTCAGCTTCTGAGCTAAGCTGGCTGCTGCCCCGACAACACGCACGCCACTCACAGGCAGGTACCCACTCCTGGGCCACCATAGCAAACTTTGGTTGTGGAAGGAATCATCTGAGTTTGCATTATGGCCTATGGGGAACTTTGCTTTGATATACGAGATATATGAGCATGCTTCTGGAACGAATTATACTCGTAAACCAAGGTACCACTGTATATGTGGAAATGTTATATTGATGACGTGATTGTGTTATGGAAAGGGGATGAATTGCAACTGTTGTCTTTTATCCAATGGATCAATATGTGTCATGAACATTTAAAATTTTCAGCCAATTTCTCTGTTAGTGAATTAAGGGGTCCTTTTATCAAGCTGCGGTAGGAGTTTAACGAGTATAATACTGTGCATTAAACCACCTGCCACGCTAGCCGCTAACGCCTGCATTGAGCAGGCATTAGAGTTTTAGCCGGCTGCGGGGATTAGCGCGTGATGAAATGTTCGACATGCTAACTCCGCTAGCGTGGCTTGATAAAAGGAGCCCTAAATTTTTTGGATTTGAAAATTAAACAACACAAAAATTGTTTTGCAATTTTGACTTTTATCAAACAAACAGACAGAAATACTCTCTTACAATACAGAAGATGCCATCCGTCCAGTTTGAAAAAAAGTCTACCTTTCTTGCAATTTTTGTGGGTAAGGCAAAACTGTTCTGTTTCATCATTCAAAAAATAAGCCAAAGATTTTCAAGAAAAATTTACCTTGAGAGTTTATCCACCAAATGTTATTAAGAGAGCGTATAAGAGAGCATTACATTACAACAGAGATTTCCTATTATCCCTGAGGATTAAGTACAATGATGAACAGATACAAACTTGTGTTTTATAGTTTGGTCCAAATAGTATAGAAGTTTCCAACATCATTAAAAAGTACTGGCCAGTTGTTTGTTTGAATCCAGTGTTCAAAGATTCCAATTTAAGAATCACTTCTTCTCGTCAACGTAACTTAAAAGAAATTTTAAGTCCATCTGAGTTGAAAGCAGGAGGGCGACCAAGAGACATATCTGGACACTATAAGTGTCAACCTTGCAGTATTTGTGAGCTTACTTTAGAGTTAAAATTTTTCATCAACCCGGTGAATAACAAAAAATATGTTCTGCATCAGTTCACCGATTGCAAGACAACGTTTATTATTTATATCATTCAGTATCCGTGTTCCAAAATTTACGTTGGAAAATCTATTCGCTACTTGCGAACCAGAATAACAGCATAAGTCTAATTTGAAACTGGGTAAAATATCTGAACCATTGGTTGCACATTGCATGTATCTGAAACATAATTTTTTTGGACCTGAAATGCTTCTGTATTGATATATAACCCATTAGAGAGAGAGGTGGTAACAGAGAGAAATTTCTACTTCAGAGAGAAGCGAAATGGATCTTTAAGTTTGGCTCTCTTCATCCAGCAGGTCTCAACAGTGCCGTCAATTGGATATCATTTTCTAATTTTTCTTATTCCTCCAGTGTCTTTTTCTAATCTCTCCAGTTTTTGCAGTATTCATATTTTATAATGAGAATTTTTTATACCTATATGATTTAGTGGGGCGCTTGCGCTCAGGGCTCCTTGATGGCTTTGCTCTTTATTATTCTGAGCAGCCCAGTAATTGCTTTGTCAGTCTTTACAAGTGCGCTTGCACTAGGGGCTTGTATGTCATTTGTATTCCCCTTGCAGCATTAGCAGTTGAGAACTGTGCGCCTGCACTTTAGTATTTCATTTAGCCCATCGAGAGATTTTTTGAGTAGTTTGAAAGCCTGTTACGTCAGCTTTAAGCTGTGTGCATGTGTATTTCATTGTGTATTTTTGATTTATTGAAATGATTAATAAAAAAATGAAAAAAACCCAAACATCTATAAATAGAAAATGGAAATAAGATGATCCTTTTTATTGGACTAATTTTAATACATTTTTGACTAATTCAGAGACCAAAACCCCCTTACTCAGGTCAGGACAGGGATATTGTAAGCAGTATATTTTTCTGACCTGAAGAAAGAGGTTTTGACCTCTGAAAACTAATTGAGAAATGTATTAGTCCAATCAAATGGGCACTAAATTTTCTTCCCACCATGCCCCACCTACTCAAATGCAATATATAAATAGCTAAGTTGGTGGGTTTCTCAAAGTCCTGCCAACTGAAGATGACCTCTTCCTCTGGTTCAGCAGCCAGATCTCTTCAAGCGTTGCAGCTGGAGGCAGCTCAGAGACACTGCTGCTAGCTGCAGAGCTTGGAGATTAAAGCTTCCAGACTGGAGGAAGTGGTCTTCAACTGGCAGGGCTTTTGTATCCCCACCAGCCACAGCAAGGGAAATGGCTAATTTTTGGTGGACTTGGGTCTGGAATCCCTGTGTGTTCAGTACAGAAAGAAGTGCATATCTGTTTTTATTTCTCCAGTGTTGTAATACTTGCTGAGTTTAATTTCTTGGGGTTCCCAGTTCAATTTCTATTTGTGATTCTTTGGTAAAAGTCTGTCTGTGTTTTGTATGTAAAGAAGTAATTTAAAGTTGTATGTGTGGTAGTAATGGGAGGATATGAGGGTGGGTGGGTTATGTGTGGTATGTGGGTGGTTATGTGTGGTAGTAGTGGGGATATCAGGGGAGGGAGGAGTACAGAGGAGAGTGGATCAGGGGCCCCCCCTCCTTTAATTTCTGCCTGGTCCCCTGCATGTCTAAAACCAGACCTGCATATAGAACTTTTTTTCCATTGCTGCATTCTTTGGATATGAATAACACAGTGGCATACCAAGGGGGGGGCGTGGGGGGCGGTTCGCCCCGGGTGCCAAGCCCTGAGGGGGTGCTCCCGGTCTGGTCCGGTTCCCCCCCCCAGTGCCGGGTGTCACGTCTGGAAACAGCCTGCAGCAAGATCGTGATGCCAGCGATCTTTGCCTGCTTCGGCTGTTTCCTCCACCACGGTCTGACGTCAGAGGAGGGGCGGGACCGCGGCGGAGGAAACAGCCGAAGCAAGCAAAGATCGCAGGCATCGCGCGATCTTGCTGTAGGCTGTTTCCCCAGGGAAGTGAAGCGGGGAGGCCGGGGGAATGAGCAGTGCTTCGTGGTGGTGGTGGTGGGGCCGAGCGGTCCTTCGAGGTAGTGGGGGGGGGGGGCAGCAGGCCTTCAGGGTGGGGTGGGCAGGCAGACCTTGTGGAGAGGGGGGGGAGACAGGCCTTCAAGGGGGACAGGCAGGCCTTCGGGGGGGGTGACAGGCCGTTGGGGGGTGCAGGCCTTCGGGGGGGGACACAGGCCTTCAAGGGGGGGACAGGCCTTCGAGGGGGTGTAGGTCTTTGGGGGGGGCAGGCCTTCAAGAGGGGGCAGGCCTTCGAGGGGGGTGTAGGCCTTTGGGGGGTGCAGGCCTTCAGGGGAGGCAGGCCTTCAAGGGGAACAGGCAGGCAGGCCTTCAAGGGGGGGCAGGCCTTCAGGGGGGCAGGCCTTTGAGGGGGTGTAGGCCTTTGGAGGGGTGCAGGCCTTCGGGGGGGGTGCAGGCCTTCAAGGGGGGAAAGGCCTTCGGGGGTGCAGGCCTTCAAGGGGAACAGGCAGGCAGGCCTTCGAGGGGGGGGACAGGCCTTCGAGGGGGGTACAGGCCTTCGGGGGGATGCAGGCCTTCGGGGGGGTGCAGGCCTTCAAGAGGGGGACAGGCCTTCAGGGGGGCAGGCCTTCAAGGGGAACAGGCAGGCAGGCCTTCAAGGGGGGGGGACAGGCCTTTGGGGGGGTTCAGGCCTTCAGGGGGGGTGCAGGCCTTCAAGGGGGGGGCAGGCCTTCAAGGGGAGCAGGCAGGCCTTCAAGGGGGGGGACAGGCCTTCAGGGGTGGGATGCAGACCTTTAAGGGGGGGACAGGCCTTCAGGGGAGGGGGGGCACTGGTGTAGAAGTACACGGAGGGAAGGGGGAGGGGTTCAAAGAGATGTGCATATGCCGGACTTTGGGTGGGAAGAAATAATGGGTTTGAAAATAGAGGAGAGAGAGAGAGGTGATGGACATGGGTTTTAGGGAGGGAAGGAACAGAAAGGGAGAGAAGTTGGACACAAGGGATGGTGTGGAAGGGGGGATAGAGATACTGATTAGGAGGGTAGTTGGGAAAAGAAAGGGAGAGATGGTGGATCCTGGAGTGGTGGGGAAGGAGGGAGAGCTGCTGGATGAAAGGGTAGTTAAGAAAAGGTGGATCTGTGGAGGGAAACAAAAAAAGGAAAGATGCCAGACATCCGGGGGAGGGAAGGGAAACGGAAGGGGAGGACAGAGATGGCAGATGGATGGTTAGCACGGAGAAAGAAGAAAGAAGGAGACCCTGGCAAGCAAGTTATCAGAACACAACCAGAGCCTTGGACCAACAAGATTTGAAAAATAACCAGACAACAAAAAGGTAGAAAAACTAATTGTATTTTCTATTTTGTGATTACAATATGTCAGATTTGAAATGTGTATCCTGCCAGAGCTGGTGTTAGACCGCAAACGTGAGCTAGGATTTAACAGAGAGAGGAAAAGTCCTTTTTGTTTATTTTATTTACACCACAGCGCCAGTGTGGTTAGGAGAAGCCAAAGGGGGGCGAAAAAGCTATAAAATAAACCCACCAGGATGTTTGAAAAAAACACCCAATTGGGCAGGAAAATCGAATCGATAAACCAATTCAATAGGCTGAATCGAATCAAAATTTTTTTTCCTGAATCTGGCAGCACTAGTTTGCGCTACTGTCTTAGACTTTAGGACCTGGGATTGGGGAGAGATGGCATCCTCAGTACTTTATAATGCAAGTGAAATGAGGATTTGGTCAGATTTTTGAAGGGTCTGCACTCTGCAGAAGAAAAATATTGTATAGGCCGGGGACATGAGACAGCAGGAAATGGGAACTTTTCTTCCTTCTATTTTTGTGAATGGCAAGGCTGAGGATGTCAGAGAGTTCAGTTAAAATATGTGCTTTATAAGAAAATATAATGTGTTTTATAAAGTTTATAACATTGCTGGCCTACCCGATGAGGTGTTCCTAGTGGTGGTGGTGGCAGCGTGTCAATGTGTTGAGAGGAAGAGGTGATCTGGGAAATTCTGCTGAGCAAACTCCGGGCCCATTTCCACCCCCCAGTTAGTCCACTCCACTCAACTGGTTCACACACTGAGTGGGTCTTTGGGTGTTGTTCCTGGGTAGTGGTTTTGGGATCTCTTCTAGTGGTTGTCAGTATCTCCTTCTGGTCCAAGGAAGGAAACTTTGTTAACCTTAGCACTGACCTACAGAATATGTTTGTAACAGCGCTGCTTGTGTGGCATTAGTCTATGTAGTGATCGAAAGAAAAAACCAGACCTTTGCACATTTTTGCACCATATGGTGGGTGTATGAGGAGATTCACATTTCCTGCACAGCTAAGTCCGTGTGAAGTTACCTTGTGCTGTATTTGACATCTAGCAAAGTCTCTGTTTGGAAGGAAAGATCTCAGCTTAAAAATGAAGTGGCCAGAAGTTATGGTAAAAGCAGATAGCGTAGCTGGTTTTAAGAAAGGTTTGGACAAATTCCTGGAGGAAAAGTCCATAGTCTGTTATTAAGACATGGGGGAAACATCTGCTTGCCCTGGATCGGTAGCATGGAATGTTGCTACTCTTTGGGTTTTGACCAGGTACTAGTGACCTGGATTGGCTTCCATGAGAATGGGTTACTGGGCATGATGGACCATTGGTATGACCCAGTTAGGCTATTCTTATGTTATGTTCTCATCTGTAGGGGCCTTTGTTTTCACTTCTTATTTTAATGTATTTTTTTTCTGAGAACTTATCAGTGTTTTTTATAATGGGAACAAAAATGGAAGAAAATTAATGTGTGTGGAATGGGGAGGTGTGACAAACCCAGCACCAGCACTAGTCCGGTCCCTGATAGGATCGGATGCAGAAGAGCAGACCAGATCGATTCTGGCACTCACCTTGAGGCTGACCTCCCTTGCCCCCATAACCAAAGAGATAGTGAACTGGAACAGAGGCAGGCAGATTGGCAACAACAGCCTCCTGGCTTTAGAGCAGCTAGTGAAGCCACGAGTAAGGTAGCTGCAGTAGAAAAACCTAGGCAGAGAAAAACTGCTGTAGAGCCAAAACCCATCCCCCGCTACAGGCTGAAGGGGATTGGCTCTGATCTGTTTAAAAGCAGGCTGAGTCAAGCAGGAGGAGGAGGAGCGAGTGACCAGGGCGAGTCACTCCCACAGCTCAAGGCAGGTGAAGAGCTGTGGAACAGAGCAGGAGAGGAAAACGTGCTGGATTATCCCATGCAGGATTTGGAGGAAATCCTGCCTACTTCAAACTACCAGGTTCTAGATCGTGTGGATGGCATGGAGATAGAACTGGCTGGCCCTATGTTAGAAAGCCAGACGGAAGGTATGGAAGTTGCATGAAAGAATGCAGCAACTGAGAAACCATTAGTGGTTTGTGTTTCTTTCTTTCTTTTGCTGATGTCTGGTTTGTTTCTGCTGTGCAAACTATGCCTGCAGAAGTTAAGATATGTTTGAACTTTATAAGTATTTTGAGAGTAAGAATAATACTTGCTTCAAACTGAGGAATGGATTTAAAAGCAAGTTTGTGAATCTGAAGCTCAAACTGACATAGTTAAGTTTGGGTTTTGGAACTTTAGAAATCCTGCTGTGACTCCCGTTCTGAAAGCTAATTAGATTATCTGTCTCAGCTGTGTGATGTTGCCTGCATGTGGGAGCTGAGAGAAAAGCTGAACTGTTACCAGAGTTTGCTATGGCTAGGTTTGCCTAAGGAGTTTTGATTTATTTTGAATTTGCAGTAAAGCTTTATTTTTGCAAATCTACTATTTTTGTTGAATGACCTGCAAAAGTGATGTTCGTTTCCTGTTGCATACTTTTGACCTGTGGGTCAGAATAAACAACTTATTCTTTCCTAAAGAACTTGTGTTGGCTGGTGATATGGTGAAACCTTGTTACTTACCTTGCATCTCTTAGGCCCAGGCAATTGCCTAGGGCCACCTGAAAAAGTCCTGAAGGTACCCCTGGTTGTAGGGGACACGCCAGAATCCCTGTGTTTGTCACCCGGCAGCCCTACACCACGGAGGGTTGGTGACAATTTGGTATCAGGAGTGCGGATCTGGTACCTCTTCAGGTGAAGATTAGGGAGTGCAAAGGTGGAAAATTTTTTTTTTTATTTACTTTCTACAATTGTGTGGTTCAACGGAACCAGGATTACAACTGCTGTTGAAGGGAAGCGGCTTAAACAGTGCAAGGATATTGGTTCCAGTGTCCTGAGTTTGGCGGCTGCAGGAGGTGCGGATAGCAGACCGGGAGACGAGGCCATCGTCCGGAGCTGGCGAGGAACAAAAGGGGGACCAAGAGGTCTCTGAAGAAGGGTGGTGCACCCTGTAATGAGCACGCAGGCGATGATTCATCAGTATCTCTGGTAAGCATATTTTACAGAGGGTCTGGTGAAGATAGTTCTGGGGGGAAAGAAACTGAGTGGTATCGCACTTGGATTGTGTGTTTGTGATTCCCCTACAGAGCCTACATGGAGCCGGCGGCGTTAGCAGTGGTGGCTGGAGAACGACAGCGGCAAAATGAGGACTTAAAGAAGGTCCTGGAGACTAGTCACGGACTATGGCAGGCAAGCCAGAAGGCTAGTGAACGTCATCACAGTGACTTTATGCGAGCCATGGAGCAGCAGTCTCAGTTAATGGCGCAACTATTGAAGCCTACATCTGGTGGACAGATACATATACCGGTATTGGGGACTGGTGGTACTCTACCTACGGTAGGACAAAACTCACTAAATTTATTGAATTTAAGTAAAATAACACCACAGGATGCCCCAGATGATTTTTTAAACTCTTTTGAGAGAGTTGCTGCTGCAGCAGGTTGGCCTCCAGAGCAGTGGGCGGTTCGCCTTCTGCCATGTTTGGCTGGCGAGACCCTTGCGGCTTTTCAGACCATTGCTGCGGAGCAGGCCAGTAGTTACCCAGCTGTGAAAGCACATATCCTAGACTTTCTGGGGTATACAAGAGAATATTACAGGCAAACCTTTCGTGCTCTCCAGTTAAAGGTTAGAGAAAGACCTAAGGCGCTGTTACAACGCCTAACGAAAGCTGCAGAGAGGTGGTTACAGCCTTTCTTGGCAGATCCACGAGCGATGTTCGCTGAGTTAGTCAGGGAACAGTTCCTAGAAGCTCTGCCCCAGAACATAAAGGGGTGGATCCAGAAACAAGGATGCCAGGATCTGACACAGACATTATCTGTGGCAGAAGCTTATCTGGACGCCCAGGGACTTCCCGAGAAACCAGGCCCAAGTTATAGACCCCAGACACAGTTCCAGAGGGACACTACACTTCAGGCTCCTACTAATAATAACATGCCACCCAGGAACCCTCAGAATCGTATACAGAAACCCCTTAATCCAGCTCCCATATATTGCTTCAGGTGTGGGGGAAAAGGACACCGTCAAAGGGAATGCAGGGAAAGAAGGGATTTTACTATTGCATGTGGGGTAAAGAGAGCTAGTCACGGAGAATATTTTCAGAAAGTACAAGTGGCTGGTAGGACAGTGTCTGCCCTAATTGATACGGGGGCAGAACAGAGCGTTATGGCACAGAAATTATGGCATCAAATTAGGGGTGCCAGCCCCAGTGATAAAGGGTTGGATACAGTGAAGGTGTGGTGTGTGCATGGTGATATGAGAGAGTATCCCCGTCAGCAGGTGAACTTGAGAGTTGGGGGAGAAATGATTGAGCTAAAGGTAGCTATTGCTAAGAATATACCTCATTCCTTGATCCTGGGTCAGGATTGGCTCAGAACCAAGGTTAGGGGTGATTATAAGACCCCTACCGGATGCAGGAGGGGGGAAGAGACCCAGATTAAGGGTAGACTGATATTGGGAGCATGGTCTAAGCAATATCAGTTCCAATCCAGGAGGGCCAGAAGAGCAGGGGACTGGCGAGCTAGAAATGGTGGAAAAGAATGGCAGCCCACAATCAGATGGGTACCCTTATCTGAAAAAGCAAAGGCCCCTACACGTGCATATGGGAAGGCTGCAGGATATGATCTTTATGCCGCACAGGAACAACTGATTCCCGCCAATGGGAGAGCCCTGGTTAATACTGATTTACAGTTGTCTCCGCCACCAGGCTCGTATTTAAGGATTGCGCCTCGCTCAGGTTTAGCATGGAAAGCTTCGGTAGATGTAGCAGCAGGAGTAATCGACCCTGATTTTCGGGGTAATGTAGCGGTCCTATTGGTAAATCACGGGTCTGTACCATTCCAAGTACAGCCTGGAGATTGCATTGCCCAGATAGTGTGTGAACGTATATGGGTGGCAAGACTGGAGAGATGGGTTTACTTCCCTGAGACTAAGAGGGGTATGAAAGGCTTTGGGTCATCGGGGAACACACACCCTAGTAAACACAGACAATTGACTGACCAGGATAATATACCTCCTCAAGTGACAAGTAAGGTAACGGAAAACATCCAAACACAGAGTTCTGAAACGCATACTCCGGCAACCTTCCCGGTTCCTGGAGACTCACACAAGGGGGAACACAGTGAGGGGGCTGAATGGAGGAAGGATATGGAGGAATTACAAGCTCAGATAAGAGCTCTGACAAAAGATAAAGAGGCTCTGGGTAAAGAGATAAAGCTGGAACTGGAAGAACAAAATCAACAAAATATAGGGTCCTTTAATAAAGCTCTAGAGGACTTGACCAAGCAACTTTCTCAAGTGGGAGAGCAGGTCGTAGGAAATCAGCAACAGCAGGGTGAGCTTAAAAAGCTTATGGAAGGTTTGGCAGGAAAATGGAATGACAAGGAAGGTGAAACATGTAAATGGGTAAAGCAAAACCAAACATTTGAAACCCAGCTAGGCCAGTATAAATCTCAGTTGAACAGAGTGGAAGAGGTGTTGGGTGACTTACAGGCTCAACTGGAACAGACAAAGGAGGGTGGTATGGAAGAAATATCAGAGGCTGTAGCAGCCTTAGCCCACAGAGTATTCAGTCTAGAGGGGTTGGAGTGTACAAAGGGTTTAGAGGATGGTGAGTCAAACAAGGTCCCAGTGTTACGGTGGCCTGATGACTTCTGTGATACAAGCCCTAGTCCGAGCCCTTCTGATAAAAGAAACAAAAATAGGAAACGCCATTGAAGTTATTTAGCCTGTCACATATTCCCGAGAATATAGGGACTCCTCAGGGTACAAGCGAGGGTCATCCTTTAAGGGTGGGGGAATGTGACAAACCCAGCACCAGCACTAGTCCGGTCCCTGATAGGATCGGATGCAGAAGAGCAGACCAGATCGATTCTGGCACTCACCTTGAGGCTGACCTCCCTTGCCCCCATAACCAAAGAGATAGTGAACTGGAACAGAGGCAGGCAGATTGGCAACAACAGCCTCCTGGCTTTAGAGCAGCTAGTGAAGCCACGAGGAAGGTAGCTGCAGTAGAAAAACCTAGGCAGAGAAAAACTGCTGTAGAGCCAAAACCCATCCCCCGCTACAGGCTGAAGGGGATTGGCTCTGATCTGTTTAAAAGCAGGCTGAGTCAAGCAGGAGGAGGAGGAGCGAGTGACCAGGGCGAGTCACTCCCACAGCTCAAGGCAGGTGAAGAGCTGTGGAACAGAGCAGGAGAGGAAAACGTGCTGGATTATCCCATGCAGGATTTGGAGGAAATCCTGCCTACTTCAAACTACCAGGTTCTAGATCGTGTGGATGGCATGGAGATAGAACTGGCTGGCCCTATGTTAGAAAGCCAGACGGAAGGTATGGAAGTTGCATGAAAGAATGCAGCAACTGAGAAACCATTAGTGGTTTGTGTTTCTTTCTTTCTTTTGCTGATGTCTGGTTTGTTTCTGCTGTGCAAACTATGCCTGCAGAAGTTAAGATATGTTTGAACTTTATAAGTATTTTGAGAGTAAGAATAATACTTGCTTCAAACTGAGGAATGGATTTAAAAGCAAGTTTGTGAATCTGAAGCTCAAACTGACATAGTTAAGTTTGGGTTTTGGAACTTTAGAAATCCTGCTGTGACTCCAGTTCTGAAAGCTAATTAGATTATCTGTCTCAGCTGTGTGATGTTGCCTGCATGTGGGAGCTGAGAGAAAAGCTGAACTGTTACCAGAGTTTGCTATGGCTAGGTTTGCCTAAGGAGTTTTGATTTATTTTGAATTTGCAGTAAAGCTTTATTTTTGCAAATCTACTATTTTTGTTGAATGACCTGCAAAAGTGATGTTCGTTTCCTGTTGCATACTTTTGACCTGTGGGTCAGAATAAACAACTTATTCTTTCCTAAAGAACTTGTGTTGGCTGGTGATATGGTGAAACCTTGTTACTTACCTTGCATCTCTTAGGCCCAGGCAATTGCCTAGGGCCACCTGAAAAAGTCCTGAAGGTACCCCTGGTTGTAGGGGACACGCCAGAATCCCTGTGTTTGTCACCCGGCAGCCCTACACCACGGAGGGTTGGTGACAGAGGTAACTAATTTCTTCAGCTAAATAATTCAATCCACCTCAACCAGACATAGGAGAACTCACGCACCATTCACACACCCTCCAACCAAAAACGTCAAAAGAAAAAAACAGTTCGACAACCTCCTAGGCATTCGAGCTGCAACACTCGACCCCCAACTCTACAACCTATTAACCTCGACCACAAACTACAAAACCTTCAAAAAAGAAATAAAAACCCTTCTATTCAAAAACACATAAAACCGAACTAACACAATCAGAACTGTCCCAAGCATCACCTGCAACTACTCCATATGTACTTCTGATGTCATGACAATTCAGACATAATTTATGTTATGTTATGGTATGTTTGGAATAATGGTTACATATATGAGGTTCAATAAAAGAAAATTTTCACTGCCTGTTTCTATTATGACCATTTATTCAGTTTCATGGTTATTACAAAAAATATTTTTTTACATGGGGGGGGGTGTCAAAAAATTATGGGCCCCGGGTGCCACATACCCTAGGTAAGCCACTGGAATAACAGAAATGTTTTTTGCAGTTCAAAAACTGTTTCAAACACAGAGTAAATGTGGACTGAATTAGAGCGCTTCTTTGTTATAGATAGAGATTTGTGTTTTGATGTCCCCTTCCCTAGCTGTATTTATCAGTGCTCAGTTTGGACAATAACCCCCATATTCTACGAGGGTAAATCAAAAAGTAAAGCCAAATATATTTAATGGCTTTAATAGAAGTAACTGTGAGCAATTGAACATATCAATTTTTCACATAGTCCCAATACAAGCCAACGCATCTGTTGTATTGTTCAACTAGCTGGTCACAGTGATGCACCCATGTTTCGTAACCAGTGACAATTCTTCATACCATCTCATTGTGCACAGACTTTCCTGTATCCCAAGTCATCATGCATTATGGAAAATGCAGATTCGTAGCTGATATCCAAATTTGCAGCCAATTATGACACCATTATCTGTCGGACTTCTCTAATCAAGGCATCTGCCCTCTCAATGTGCTCTTGTCTGCACGATGTTGATGGGCGACCAGAATGGCCTTTGTCGGTTATTCCTCTTCTTCCCATTTAAAACATTTTTACCCACTCATAAACCTTTCATTGATTCATGGTGCTAGGTCCATACTGAGTCAATATCTGATGGTGAATTTCTACAGGTTTCACTATTTTTTGAAGGTGAGGCTACTACATTCAAGTTGAAACTTATCACTGTTAAAATAAATCTGCCGCTGTTTTGGACTCGCTATGTCAAGAAGTTTGACGAGCTTAGAGCTTTTAATTTGGGGAAGGACTTTTATGTTCAGTGCTTGTTTTTATTGTGTTTTGCTTGAATGTTTTGTATTTGGGTTTTGGTCTTTTGTACACCATTACGGACTGTTTGGGATATGAGCAGTGTATTTATATGAAGCATTTCTTTGATAAATTAGATTGGTTTTCAGTGGCAATTGTTTGGGCTATTTTTTTGGCTACTCCGAGCACGTTGGGCTACTTTTTGCCATGAGTTTAGCTGGAAATTTTTTTGCCATCTGGCAACCCTGATCATCAAGCTTCTTTCTCTCAGCAGTCCTCATGTTGCCCTCACTATCTGGTTCCATTAATTTTCTTTAGCCCTTCCCAATGTCACCTGGGCTCCATTCCTCCCCTACCCAGTTTGAGCTCCATTTTCCCCCCTTTGCTCTTATGCTCTCCCTTGTTGTCCTTCCCCAGGCATCTTTCTCCCCATTCTATTTTTCAGGCCCTCTTAACTTCTTCCATCCTTTTTCCTCAAATCCCTTTTGCTCCCTGCCACATTTCTGCTTATCTCTTCACTCATTCCCTAAGTTTATGATTTTCTACTAAACATCCCAGTCCCAGCTCAACTACCTCCAAACATCTGTATTAATGCCCTTCTCAACATATGCCTCCTTTTCTTCCATTAATTATCCCCATTTGCATTCTGCCTAACACAGCATAGATTTTTCTCTTTTTGTGGATGTATTATCTCTACTGGATATCTTCAGCAGGAGATTGTGCTGCTGTTTATTTTTCCTCTCTTCTTGCATGTAATTGGTAGGCCCAGTTCTCATGCTAACCTCATGATGAATGAGATCAGCTTTAGAGTAGAGCATGCCTGCATATTTTGAGCATACTCACATGCAAAGAGCAGGAATAAATGACCATGGATAATGTTGAAGCAAGATTTCCTTTAAGTTATATACAGCTACAGCTGTCCCATGATTCAGAAGAAACATCAGGATTTCAATAGAAGAGGAAACTTGAAGCACAGCAGGACACACAGATTGAGAATTGTTCCAGTAGAATATTTTTTATTGCTTTAAAAACAACTACAATCAGACTGATTTGCTTATTCTTAACAAAAACTAAGCAGAAAGGCAGAATGAAGGAAGAAATTTAAAATTTCAATAAAACCAACTCCCACCACATTTTACAATATAATGCTTCAGAAGCAATCATAAGTGTACCCATCTATGGAACCGAGGGCTGAGTAGCACATTTCTGGTACTTAGCCTACATGAAAACTTCCAAAGGAGAGAAGGGTAATTAGAGAATTAAATTATCCTAACTCATGTTCATCACTGTAGATAATGCAAACTTTCATTTAACTATCAATTACAAAGGTTATAAAGAAAGAATTATTTGCAAACTAACATTATATACTGTGAATAATAAATGTAATGAAAAACGATCTCCTTGTTCCACGCTGGCACTTATCTGGATAGAACCAGGGCAGTTTGTCATGATTTTCAGTGCCAACTGAGAATCAGTGGATGGCCCAGTCAGCAGCAAGTACTGCTAGCCAGATTAATGTAACAGTTTAGTGGACCAGCACCATTTATTTCCTTTCCAATGTATGTGATTTGTACCACCCCAACTTCTTATCATCCCCAACACAACTAACCCCACATATGACTGCATTGTAGCATTGTGATCCCGCAGCAGGGCGATGTTTTTCTACTTGTACATCACATAAGGGAGAAGGTGGCACTATACAGGATACTGACTGGTTTTCTCTGGGGGGAGAAGAGTTTATCTGCAGGCTCCTTGGAGGTGGCTATTAGAATGCATCTTCTGCTTACACAGGATGTTAGTGTGCCTCTATTGAGAGCCACTAAAAAAGGAAATCAGTATGCTTGTCCAAGGGAGAAACAAGAGAGAGCTTGAAGGAGGATGGGATACTACAAAGGGATATTAGCATGCTTCTTCAAGGGATTGTTCTGCTTTTTGCTTGCCAGCATATCCAGGTCACGACAAATTCGCAAACGGGTAGTAGAAGGCTGAATGATGTCGTCAACAAATCCTGTTTACCCCACACCCAAGAAAAAAAAAATTTCAGGTCAATAGCCTATTCTCCTATTTTGTATCTTTACACAGTAAACTTTTCTTTCTCCTATTTGCCCCCTATTCAGTACAGTAAGTTTTGATGATGCCCTGTTTGATTAAGATAACAAGGCCAGAGCCTATTTCCCTTTTATTGAAAATCAGATAGCTATTCTAGACCATTGTTTTTCTTCCCGTCTCTCCAAAGATAACATAACCACATACCTTATCTATTCTCTGTTTCTGTCCACTTCTTCCACAAATGCCCACCCCTGCTTTCTGGATAAATTCACAACTTATTTTCCCCTCACCCAAATAAACCTACAGCATTGACTCCATATGGAACAAGAAGGGTTTACTTTGTAGACAAAAATAAAAATAAATTGTGGGGCTAGGGGGACAGGGTGGGAAAGCTAGGGAAGGAGCAACAGAAAAGGGGCTGGATGAGGGAATGCTGTAACTTCTGTACTCTGTTCCAGGTTCACCCTCCTCCTCCTTGGTAGCTGCCTGGTGCAGAACACCTCTAAAAAGAAGTCCATTCTGCAATTAAGCTCTAGAAAAAGGTTAGCCTCCCACAAAATCATTTAAAGAAACTGTAGGATATGGATTATGTCTAGGGTTTTGAATCTCTTATTATTAACAGAAAAAAAACACCAAATAAATTATTCCTTCCAATGGAAAAAAATCTAATATGTGTTTATTCCATTAACCCTGAGAAAACTGCCACCCAGGTCTCTTTTAGCTCCAGCAATAAAATACCTAGTGGTTTAGTGGGCCTCATGATCTACCTACCTTTGCCCCATCATCAGTACAAAAATCCCTAATGGTCTCCCTTCCACCTAAATAAATAAAACCTTCCCTGGTGTCTAGTGGCACCCCCTAATCCTTTTTTTCACCCCCACCCTCAAGGTACCTTATGGCGATGTCATCTACAAAATGGCGGCAGAATGCATTGGGCAGGGCTAGTTTACCATATAAGAAAGAAATTCCTTACTGTGAACCAAAAAAACACACCAAAATGTTTTTTGTCGTATCTTCCTCAGAACTTGACCAATTCTTATGAAATTTAGTGTGTCGTGTCCTGAAGGAAGTTGGTGTAAAATGCTGTAAATATTTCCCACCACATAACACTGATAAAAACAAAAACAAAAAACTGTGGATATAGATGTTCTGGAGATAATTTATTATATACTGACATATAAAAATTCAATTAAAAAAGTACAATGATACTGTATTTTTTATCATTGTACTTTTTAAATTGAATTTTCATGGTTTTATATGTCAGTGTATAATAGAACATCTATATTCACAGTTCTTTGTTTTCATCGGTGGATTGTTTGCACTGTGGATCATTGGGTCTCCCCATTTTTCTTTGTTGTCCACCGTACAACACTACCTTGTGAAAATGAATTGTTGCCATGGGAAATGCTCAGAAACTCTACCTTGTGAAAATGATTTGTTGCTACAGGCAGTCCCCAGGTTAAGAATGAGTTACGTTTTTAACATAACAATAACATAACACAATATGATTGTATACCACAGCTACCTCTCACTTCTGTGCATTTTAAAGAGTAAAGAAACTGGACATTCACAGAGAATTACAATCCATTAGTTAAAAAATTTATCAAACAAGTATGTTTTTAACAATTTTCTAAATGCCAAATAGGTGTTGGAACTTAATATAAAATTACCAAGTTGTTTATCCCATATACAGGCCTGATAAGATAGAATTCTGCCAAAGAATAATTTATAAACACATCCTTTAATAGTGTTTCTCAACCTTTTGAAGCCAAGTACCCCCTAAGCCTAACAAATACCAACCGAGTACCCCCGCCCAAACTCCACCCCTGACTCCACCCCCATAATAATAATACTACTAATTGTAATGCAATTTTTCCATCCATTTTTCATATACACACAATATAATCTTATTAATACATAATGGTAACCACAAAATTAAAAAAACACAAAGCACATTGTACGCAGAGAAAATGTTAATTATTTATATTCGGGGGTTTTACAAAGATGTCAAGGCAGATGACTTTAAAATATGCAATGTCACCTCAGTAATGCAAAATATAGACAGCAGATAAAAATTCTCTAAACTGACACATTTTGATCACTAAATTGAAAATAAAATCCATTTTTCCTACCTTTATTGTCTGGTGATTTCATGAGTCTCTGGTTGCACTTCCTTCTGACTGTGCATCCAATATATATTTTTCTTTCTTCCCTCCTTCCTGCATGCTTCCTCTCCTCCACACCTCGTTCCATTCCCTCCAGGAGTCCAACTTTTCTTCCTTTCTCATCTCCCAGATCAATTTTCACCACTGCCCATTTCTCCTTCTATCACCCCTCTCCAACACCATGCTACATCTCTCCCTCTCATCCTTCTATTCCCCACCTCAATCCTCTCTATGTCCAATTTTCCTCCTCCTTTCCCCATATACACCATCTCTTTCCCCTCTCACACACTCAGGCTCAACAATTGGCCCTTTTTATTCTCTCCCTCCCTTCTATGTCCCAAGTTTGTGCCCCCTCCCCCTCCACTGCCTTCCAGCCTTTGTCCACCCCCCTTCCTCCCTCCCCCAAAGCTGACCCACACCAAAATCTTGGACTAAATCTGGTACTCAGGAGCACAGGGTTATGTGGAGATCAAAAGGAAAAATCTACAAAAACCTCTCCAAGGAAAAACGAAAAAATTTATAAGCCCAAAAAATAGGAAACGTTACAAACAACAGTAGAAACCTTTTCAACCTGGTCAACGACCTCTAAAACCTCGAGACACTCACTAACACCCAGGAGGAATCCACTCTAACAGCCAGCACCCTAGCAGACTTCTTCAATTCCAAGATACAAAAATTAAGATCATCAATAACTGCCCCTACCAATCCCCACGGGTACTTTCCAATCCTCCATGACACAAACACATCCAACTCTGATCCAGGGTCCAGAACCGACCTAAGTTGGAACCACTTCACATCCATAGACTGGCAATCCTTTAACAAATACTACAACAAATATAATAACTCCTACTGCAGACTAGACACTTGCCCCCCAAATGTCATGAAAAGTGCCCCAATCGACTTCAAAGACAACATGCTGACATCGGTCAATGCTCTACTATCCGCTGGAAACTTCCCAGCAGAGCAAGGCCACATCTTGATAACTCCAATTATAAAAAACTCAAAAGAACCTCCCAACATCCCATCTAATTACATACCTATCGCCAGCATCCCGCTAGTCACCAAAATAACTGAAGGGGCGGTAAATGCAGAACTCACCACATACCTGGACAAATTTGACATCTTACACGACAACCAATCGGGCTTTCGCTCTGGCCATAGCACCGAAACCATCATAGCCTCTCTACTCGACTACCTGCACTCACTCTTCAGCCAGGGTTCCAGCGCCCTAATCTTGCAACTTGACCTAAGCAGTGCTTTCGACCTCGTCGACCACACTATTCTCCTAAACTGCCTAGCACACATCGGCATCTCCGGACAGGTTCTCAGCTGGTTCCATGGGTTTCTAAGTAATAGATCTTACAGAGTGATCAAGAATGACTCTTTCTCCCACAGCTGGGACAATTCCTGTGGGGTTCCCCAGGGCTCACCACTATTCCCCACCCTATTCAATGTCTATCTCGTCTCCCTGGGAAACCTCCTGCACAGCTTCAACCTCAAATTCTTCATTTACGCAGACGATATCACAATAATCATCCCACTAACCAGTTTCACCCTAGAGCTGCTTAACTCTATATCACACTTACTCAGGCAGATAGAACTCTGGATGCTATCCTATAGACTAAAACTAAACGCAGACAAAATTAAATTCTTCCTGGCCTCCCCCAACGATAAAATCAAAGATACCTCAATTCAAGTGAATGGATCGGACTTCCCCCTAGAACAAACCCTAAAAATACTAGGAGTCACCCTAGACAAACACCTATCTCTTGAGAAGCACACTGATCTTACCGTCAGGAAAAGCTTCTTGGTGCTCTGGAAACTCCGCACCATAAAAAAATACTTCGACGACAACTCATTCCGACTGTTAGTACAATCCTCCATTCTCAGCATCCTGGATTATTGTAACATCATTTACCTAGGGTCCATGAAGAAAACCACCAGGAGACTAAAACTGATTAAGAACACTGCCGTCCGACTTATATTTGGCTTAAACAAATGGGAACATATCACTCCTTTCTACCATAAACTGCACTGGCTACCATTTGAATCCAGAGTACTATTCAAGTTCGCATGCCTCAGCTACAAAACTGTGTTTGGTCTATCCCCAGGCTACATCATCCCCCACTTTAAATTAAATCACAACAATAAGAACTCTCGCAGAATTCATCTGTTCGCCTTCCCCTCCCTAAAATTATGTCACTTCAAAAGGTTCCTTGACAAAACCTTCTCTTTCCAGGTGGCCAAACTAAACCCATGGCTTGCCCAAATTGTACTTGACGCCCCCACCTACCTTGACTTCAGAAAAAAACTCAAAACTCACTTATTCCACGGACAGAACCCGTAACACTCCCACTCGTTGCTTCTACTCCCTTCAATACACATGAACCTCCACCTTCCCCTCCTACTGTACCTTCAATACATATGAACCTCCACCCTCCCCCAAACCCACCAAACCAATTAACTTCTCTGACTGGTATTTTTTCCCTGTAAATAAAAAAATTTACCCTCCTATTGTACACTCTTGTATATTCCTATTGTACACTCTTGTATATTCCTATTGTACTCTCTTGTATATTCCTGTCAACTTCATTGACCTATACACTCCAAAAATTGTTAATTCCTGTCAACTTCAATGACATGTACATTCCAACAACTGTTAATTCCAATGTTATCTCCGTTTGTAATCTTAATTAATTGTTGTGAACCGCCTAGAACTCTCTGGGTATGGTGGTTTACAAAAATAAACCTGCAGTTGTTATACTAGGTAAAAAGGAACCATTACCACAAATAGGTAAAAGAGGCATAATCCTGAAATCAAACTTTAATCGATTGAATATTCCTCGCCAGGTGGATCTCAAAGGAACAATTAAAAAATAATAAGGATTTCTCAGACCACAGTCTTCATCTTGGAAGTATGTAAAAGATAACTAAAGTGATAAGGTCTCCATAATTTTAACTCTACCAAAGTCCAGGAAAAATAAGACGTTGAGAGAAACCAATCATGGATGCGACGAATATGACAAGCCTCAACAAATTGTCTGAACTGTAATAAACCCAATCCAACTTTTACTATCGGCAAAGCCACTTGATTTAATGAAATATGTGGCTTTTTCCCCATCCAAAGGAATCTACGAATCAATTTATTTAATTGGCATTCCACAGCTTTGGAAAAAGACAAAGGTAACATTTGATACACATAAAGCCATTAGGGAAGAATTATCATATTATAGAGAGCAATACGACCCATTAAAGAGATAGGAAAATGTCTCCATACTACTAAACATGATTTGGTCTTATTCAACGACGGTTGAATATTAAGATCATTTAATCAAGTAAGATCTTGTGGAATAATGATACCTAAATAAGTGACTGTTTCACTTGCCCAAGTTAATGGAAACATTCCATTCCAATGTTCCTTCAAATACTGATTAAACGGAAGGGCTACAGATCTCTGATAATTCAAATGAACCCCCGAATGAAATCCAAATTCAGATAGTGCATCAATAAGATGAGGTAAAGAATGGTCAGAATCAGTCAAAATAATCATCAAATCATCTGCAAAAGCTAAAACTTTCAAATCTTGGTCTATCACCCGAATCCCAGTAATGTGAATACCTTGTTTCAAGGTACTTAAAAGAGGTTCTAGATATATTATAAACAAAAGAGAAGAAAGAGGACATCCTTGTCGGGTCCCACGAGAAATAGTAAAGGGAGATGAGCGAGTTCCATTAACCAAAATAGACATCTCATTAACTGTAAGAAGTCTCAGGTAAGTTCGTTTTGCACATTGAAACTGGCATTCGAAAGAGATAATTTTAGCAGCAATACGTCGCTTCCGCCAAGCGACATAAGCAATGATATCACCTCTAAGAACTGCTTTAGAAGCTTCCCAATAAAGAATCAGTTCTGCTGCATATTCATCATTGAAGTGAGCATAATCTGCCCATCGCTCTACAAGATATTGCTGAAAATGCAGATCCTCACATAGATTTGAAGGAAACTACTATCCACCTCCTCTACAACCCCCTAACTCAATATCTACGAACACCAGAGCATGATCTGAAAGCATTTGCGGTCCAATAGTAGAAGAAAGAACCTGAGAAAACAACAATTGCGAAACAAGAATATAATCAATATGGGACCAAGTAAAATGAGAGCGTGATAGATGCGTATAATCTCTTTCAATTGAATACAACAATCTCTATGGGTCAACTAAATTTAAAGCAGAACATGAATAAGGTATTCCCTTGTGAGGAACAGAAGACTGCTGTCCTGAAGATCTGTCCAAAGAAGGATCAAGAACTTGATTCAAATCTCCCACCAATATCAGAGGAACAGAATCAGATTTCAAAGCTGTCTTAACCAAATTTTGAAAAAAAAAACCCATAGATATTAGGAGCATACACCACCAACAAATTAAAAGTAAGTGTACTTAATGTCACTTGCAAATAAACAAAACAACCATAACTTGATTTGGGATTGAAGATGTTTACTAATAAGCACTGTTACACCACCTTTTTTACAATCAGCAGAGGAACAAAAAACTTCCCCTACCCATCCAGGTTTTTTTTTTCTTAATCTTTATTGATTTTCAAACTTTGATAGTGCAATACAAATTGTAAATCAGAAAAACTGCACAAAACACACTATTAACCATACAATTATTACATTAAACAATCATTTTCTCCCATTCTCATCTTAATTCTTAATATAATCATACATATGATGTGTTTACAAATTATAATTAAATAATTTAAATATTCAAAATACATTTTTCCCTCCCCCCACCCACCCATCCTCCCTCCCTGGATGTGTAAGGAAGTCTAATGAAAAAGAAAGAAACATGACCCATATTATAACGCAATAAAAGTAATCAATGGACTCCATACTTCATCAAAGGACTTACTAGTCCCCAAATGTTCCACCATCATCCTTTCATACTTATATGTGGTACACACATTTACCCACCAAAAAGTATAGTTAATCCTATTATGGTTTTTCCAATTCTGTGTAATCAATTGAACAGCTATTCCCATCATAATCAGGAAAAGGTGACTTTTATACTTATCTAACGTAGGCTTAATATGTAGAAACGTACCACAAATCACAGCCTCATAAGATAAGGGAATACCTGCTTCAAGAATGAGATTAATTTGTCCCCAAATTGGCTTCCAGAAACCAAGTATTAATGGACAAAAATATAACAGATGATTCAAAGTCCCTATATTAATATGACAAAATGCCAGCATCTATTAGATTTAGAATTGTCTAATTTTTGTAAACGAACTGGGGTCCAAAAAATCCTATGTAATAAAAATAACCATGTTTGTCTCATAAATGCTGACGCTGTACATTTCAACCCCCAAGTCCAAATTCGTGGCCACCGAGACACAGAAATATACTGTTTTATCTCGATGCTCCAAATATCTCTAAGGCTATTTTTTGGCTTTTTATTAAAAAATTCAGAAATCAATTTGTACCACTGGGCAGTCTGATGCCCTACTAGATCTGTCTGATAGCAAAGGATCTGCAAGCTGTAATAAGTTTTTAAGTTTTTCCACTCTGAATAGCCTGCTTCAACTGCAACCACCAGTACTGTTGAGACTTTGATTGTTGCAGTCGTGAAAATCAAGCAGTTTCTCACTAGATATAACATCATCCAATGTCCGAATACCTGCCTGCATCCAATTTTTCCAGGCATTCCCAGCACCGCCTATACGAATCTTGGAGTTTAACCATAGGGATTGCAAAGTAGATTTCATTATAGGAACTTCTGTTAGTTTGTCAATAAATTTAATTGTTTTCCATGTATCCAATCTTATATAATAAAGAGCTAGCCGCGCATGTGCACTCTTTTTGCTGTTCTGTGCGCTGTAGGTCTGTGGCCGCAGGAGTGCGCATGCGCGAATCCCCAGCCTTGACCGCGGCTTGAGGCGGCCGACAGGAGCGGCGGATAGCGGGAGGAGGGCTCATGGTCCTGCCGCCGCTGCCGCTCCTGTTCATAGCGGCCTGCACGTCGCCGACTCTCCCGATCCCACAACAACTGCTAACGCTCCTGTTTTTCCCCTCCCTCCAGTCACCGCTGCCATTCCTATTTAAAACGGCCTGCTGAGGTTCGCGGCCGGCTGTAGCGAACCTCGCAGGCCGCTCTCCACATGGTAGTACTGAAGTCAACAGCCTCTACTTACCTTGCCCGACCAACACAATAAAAAAACTACAGACCATCCAGAACACAGCCCTCAGACTCATATACTCACTCAGCAAACACGACCACATTACCAATGCATACCTTGAATCCCACTGGCTACCAATAAAAGCAAGAACACAATTCAAACTCTACTGTCTCATTTTCAAAGTAACCCAAGGCACGGCACCCAGTTACCTAAATAACCGTTTTCACCACTACCTCCCACCAAGAAGAAGGAGAACACAGAACCTTTTCACCTACCCACCACTCAACGGTACTCGTCATAAGAAACTTTACGATAACCTCCTGGGGACACAGGCAGCTAAAATAGACTCTGACATCTCAAAATTACTGACCAAAACAACAGACATAAAAGAGTTCCGCAAAGAAATAAAAACATTACTGTTCAAAAAATATCTCCCATCACTCTAACCACCACCCAATGAGCTCCCAATCAACGACTTCAGAAATACCCACCTATATTATCTTTTTATCTGTGATCTAGAATGTACTGTAATTCTTCTACACTACACCCGATCTAACCGATCGAGTTGACATGTATTACCTCTGTAAAATGTATTATCTTCTGTTATATGTATTATCTTCTGTAAAGCACAGTTACTTACCGTAACAGGTGTTATCCAGGGACAGCAGGCATATATTCTCACATGTGGGTGACGTCATCTACGGAGCCCCGGCGCGGACAGCTTTTCAAGCAAACTTGATTGAAGTTTCAAGTTTGCACACTGCACCACGCATGTGCATGCCTTCTCGCCCACTAGAGGGCGCATCCCACCTCGTGGTCCTCAGTTCCATAACTAGCAAGGAAGCCATCCCCGGGGAGGCGGGCGGGTTGTGAGAATATATGCCTGCTGTCCCTGGATAACACCTGTTACGGTAAGTAACTGTGCTTTATCCCAGGACAAGCAGGCATGATATTCTCACATGTGGGTGACCTCCAAGCTAACCAAAGTAGGGCAGGTGGGAGGATGGCAATTTAGGAAAACAGATTTTGCAAAACTGACTGGCCAAACCGGCCGTCACTCCTGGATAGAGTGTCCAGACAGTAATGAGAGGTGAATGTATGAACCGAAGACCAAGTGGCAGCCTTACATATGTCCTCCATTGGAGTGGATCGGAGAAAGGCTATCGAAGCTGCCATTGCTCGGACCTTGTGCCCCGTGACTCGACCCGGGGGAGGAAGGCCAGCCTGAGCGTAGCAAAAGGAAATGCAAGCGGCCAACCAGTTAGACAGAGTGCGCTTGGAAACTGGATGCCCTAATCGATTGGGATCGAAGGACAAGAACAATTGAGGAACCTTCCGATGAGACCTGGTGCGTTGAAGATAATATGCCAACGCCCTCTTACAGTCAAGCGTGTGAAGCGCCGTCTCGCCAGGATGGGAGTGGGGCTTCGGGAAGAACACAGGAAGGACAATGGACTGATTGAGGTGGAAGTCAGAAACAACTTTAGGTAAAAACTTAGGATGGGTGCGGAGAACCACCTTGTCGTGATGAAAGACAGTGAAAGGAGGGTCCGCAACCAAGGCTTGCAACTCCCCAATCCGCCTGGCGGAGGTGAGGGCGATCAGAAACACTACCTTCCAAGTCAGAAATTTCAAGAGGGACTTGTTGAGTGGCTCAAAAGGGGGTTTCATCAGTTGAGCCAGGACCACATTCAAATTCCACACGACCGACGGAGGCTTAAGAGGGGGACAAACCCTGAGTAACCCTTTCATGAAGCGTGTCACCAAGGGATGGAGTGACAGAGGGCGTCCATCCAGAGGTTGGTGGAAAGCAGAAATCGCACTGAGATGAACCCGCACCGAAGTGGTTTTCAAGCCAGAGCGCGACAAATGGAATAAATAGTCCAAAACCGAGGATACCGGGACTGATACCGGATCCAGGTGAAAAGACGAACACCAGGTGGAAAACCTGGTCCATTTCTACGCATAGCAAAGCCTCGTCGAGATCTTGCGGGAGGCTTCCAACACCTCCCTCACCGATTGAGACAGGTCCGGAGGAGTCAGGGAACAAGAAACCAAGCTGTCAGGTGCAATGACTGCAGATTGGGATGTAACATGGATCCTTGACTCTGAGACAGCAGAGAAGGAGATACAGGCAGGGGAAGAGGCTCCCTGGCACTGAGCTGGAGCAGCAGGGAGAACCAGTGCTGACGCGGCCACCGAGGTGCTATGAGAATCATCGTGGCCGTGGACGATTTTAGGTGTACCAACGTTCGCATGATCAGGGGAAACGGAGGGAATGCATACAGGAACCTCCCTTCCCAGTCTAGTAGGAAGGCATCCGCTTCTAGACGGTCCCGCGAGTACATCCGAGAACAATATAGTGGTAGTTTGTGTGTCTCCGGAGAGGCAAACAGATCCACCTGTGGCGTTCCCCAGCGAGCGAAAACCTCGCGCAGAACTGCTGAGTGTAGGCTCCACTCGTGCGGTTGCAGAAGTTGACTGAGTTTGTCCGCCAGGCAATTCCGTTCTCCTTGGATGTAGATCGCCCGGAGGAAGATGTTCCGGGAGGCCGCCCACTCCCACAGGCGGAGAGCCTCGGAACAGAGGGGCCAAGACCCCGTTCCCCCCTGCTTGTTCACATAGTACATTGCCACCTGGTTGTCCGTGCGGACGAGGACTACCTGGTCCTGCAATATGTGAACGAAGGTTCGAAGTGCTAGGAAGATGGCCCGCAGCTCCAGCACGTTGATATGACAGCGACGGTCTTCTGCCGACCACAGGCCCTGCGTGCGAAGACCGTCGAGATGGGCTCCCCACGCGTACTCCGAGGAGTCCGTGGTCAGGACCTTGCGGAAAGGCGGAGTGCGGAACAGTAGCCCCATGGACAGATTTGAAGAGTCTGTCCACCAACGCAGCGATTTCCGCAAAAGCGGAGTCACCGAAATGAGGCGAGACACCGGGTCGCACTCCTGACGCCACTGGGACGCGAGGGTCCACTGAGGGATTCTCAGATGTAGCCTCTCAAACGGCGTGACATGTACCGTCGAGGCCATATGGCCCAGCAGCATCATCATGTGCTTGGCCGACACCCTCGATAGTTGGGAGACCTGGCGGCTCATCCGTACCAAGGCTTCCAACCGCTGGGTCGGCAGGTAGGAGCGCAGGCGCACCGTGTCCAGCACCGCACCTATGAATTGAAGAGACTGAGACGGCCTCAACTGAGACTTTGGAAAGTTTATCTCGAACCCGAGAGTTTGCAGGAAGGCAATAGACTGTCGGGTCGCTGAGATAACCCCCTCCCTGGTCGGGGCTTTGATGAGCCAATCGTCCAGGTAAGGGAACACATGGAGTCCACGTGACCTCAGGGCTGCCGCAACCACCACCATGCACTTCGTGAATACTCGTGGGGACGCGGCCAGGCCGAAGGGCAGTACCCTGTACTGGAGGTGGAGGTCCCCCACCTGGAATCGTAAGAATCTTCGGCAGGCGGGGTGCACCGGAACATGGGTGTATGCTTCCTTCAGGTCGAGGGAGCACATCCAGTCCCCTTCCTCCAAGAGAGGATACAAAACCGGGAGAGATAGCATTCGAAACTTCTCCCGGGCCAGGAATTTGTTGAGCTTCCTGAGGTCCAGTATGGGGCGCAGGTCCCCGGTCTTTTTTGGAACTAAAAAGTAGCTGGAGTAAAACCCCGTACCCCACTGGTCCTTGGGGACCGGCTCGACCGCCCGAAGCTTCAAGAGGGCTTTTGCTTCGGTTATAAGGGTCGGTAGCTGCGAACGATTGCAGGGGACTAAACTTGGGGGACTGTCCGGCGGCGAGGACACAAAGTTGAGCGAGTAGCCCTCGGAGACGATCCGGAGCACCCAAGCGTCTGAGGTAATCCCGGTCCATGCCTCCAGGAAGGACCGAAGACGGCCCCCGATAGGAAGGGGTTCCTGTGAAAGTGCGGAGGGGAACCCGCCCCGTCCGCTCAGCCCGTCAAAAGGAAGGCGCGGGCTTAGAAGGGCCCTGCGCCGGGGCTTGGGTTTGTCCCCCTCTGCCTCGCTGAGACGGACGTCTCGGAGGCGGTCTCGAGAAAGCCGGGGTCGACTTCTGAGGGTATCGGCGCGGCGGAGGCCGAAAGGGTTTCTGCGGCGGGGGCCTAGGTTTGGGGCGGACCAGGGATGCTAGAGAGCGCTCCTGCTCCGACAAGCGCTTGGTCGCCGCATCCAATGACTCGTCAAATAACTCGGACCCCACACAAGGCAAGTCTGCAAGGCGTTCCTGCAGGTTTGGGTCCATGTCGAGGGTGCGAAGCCAGGCCAAGCGGCGCATGGCCACTGCGAGGGCCGACACCCTCGAAACCAGCTCAAAGGCGTCGTACACTGCATGGAATAGGTACAACCGCAATTGGGACAGGTTGGACATAAACTTATCGAATCCTGCTCTTTGGGAGTCCGGTAACGAGTTTCGATATTGAGGGAGGTCCTTCACCATACCACGCAAATAGGAGGAAAAGGTGAAGGCGTAATTTAGAACCCTGGTGGCCATCAGGGAATTTGAATAGAGGCGACGGCCAAACTTGTCCAGGGTCCGCCCCTCCCTGCCTGGTGGAACCGCCGCAGAAACCCGTGAGGGCTGTGATTTTTTTAGAGCAGACTCCACCAGAAGAGACTGGTGTGAGAGCTGCGCCTTATCGAACCCTTTAGGAGGAATCGTCCTATACTTCGATTCCATTTTTGAAGGTACAGACGTGACTGTAAGAGGGTTTGACAAGTTCTTCAGCCAGGTCTGCAAAAGGACACTGTTGAGAGGGAGTCTAGGCACCTCTCTAGGAGGAGTGGGGAGGTCCTGTTCCTCCAAAAATTCTTTGGAATACCGAGAACTTACCATCAGGTCAATCCCCAGGGCTTGGGCCATGTCCTGAACGAAGGATGAAAACGAGGACGGCCTAGCCTGGGGAGACGGGGTTCTCGACCGCCCCACCGAGGAGAGGGGGGAGGCCTCATGGGAATAATGAGGATCCCTAACAGATCCCGAGTCCCAGGATCCCCTCTCGAGGGCCCTCGAGGGGGAAGGGGAAGTTGTCCTCCTCGCAGAACCCTTGGGTGAGGACCCCGGGGTTCGTGGGACACTCTCCCGTTTCCTCGGCGAGGCGGCCCGGGAAGACTTCCCACGAGGTGAGCGGAGGAGCCTCGGGTTGTCGAGGCGCAACTCCGACACCTGCAGCGCCTCGCCCCCGAACGACGAGGAACGGTCGCGCCGAGGCGAGCCTCGGGGCCGCTTAGACTTCCTCGATCGACGCCCCGTCCGAGGTCGCGTCGAGGGCGAGGCGTGTCTGGAAGACCCGGAGGAAGAGGAGGAAAGACGGCGCACTCTGCGCAACTTTTCTTTGGGCCTTACACTCCGCTCAGGGGGTTCCCCCGAGGTCGAGGTCCGGGGCGGGGCCGAGACCGAGGTGAACGGGGCCACAGTACCTGAGACCGAGGTCGCCGAGGCCGGGGCTCCCGTGGTCGAGGGAGCCGAGGCCGGGGCCTCCGAGACCGAAGGCGCCCCGGCCGAGGTCGAGGCCGCCGGAACCGCAACACGTTGCAACACTTCCAGGGCTCCCGACAGCTCCGATGAGATCAGAGCTCGGAGGAGATCCTGGAAGGCCGGAATCCCCACGAAGGTGGGGAGTTCCGAGTCCGGGGCACACTCCCTGGAGGGCGACCTCGGTCTCGAGTATTCCCTCGGGGTGTGCGGAGTCGAGGTCCGATGCGGGGCCGGGGTCGACGCACCCGCTTTGGCCTGACTCGAGGATGGCTTCTTTGCTGAAGGGGATGGAACAGAGGACTTACCCGAAGCTTGCTTCACGGACGACGCCTTCGAGGAGGATGGCCGAGGCCCCCGAGGACGCCGAGGCCGAGGTCAAGGCCGGGGCCGAAGCCGAGGCCGACGTCGAGGCCTTAGGCGGCGCGTCGACGGCGAACAATTCCGCCATTCTGGCCTTGCGGCGACGGAGGGCCCTGTTTTGGAAGGTAGCACAGCGATCACACGACTCTGTCGGATGTTCGGGCCCAAGACAGACAATGCACCACCGGTGAGGGTCAGTGATGGAAAGCAACCTCTCACACCGGCTGCACTTTTTGAATCCCGTAACAGGACGGGACATCCACGAAGAAAAAGAAGAGGGCCGGGAACGTACCGACGTCCCGCGGCCACGGCTTCCGGGAGCCCCCGGAGCCAGACGAAAAACGAAATACTTTTTTTTTTTTTTTTTTTTTTTTAAAAGAACCGAAAAGAAAAACAGCACCGCGAACTAGTTCGAAGGGAAAACAAACTAAACGCGGCAGCTAGAAGGCAAAAACACTGGAGCTCAGATCCACAGGGCTTTCTTGCTCCGCGGAAAAAATTGAACTGAGGACCACGAGGTGGGATGCGCCCTCTAGTGGGCGAGAAGGCATGCACATGCGTGGTGCAGTGTGCAAACTTGAAACTTCAATCAAGTTTGCTTGAAAAGCTGTCCGCGCCGGGGCTCCGTAGATGACGTCACCCACATGTGAGAATATCATGCCTGCTTGTCCTGGGATAATAAGTATTATCTTCTGTGAAATTGTAGTATCATAACTCATTACTGTTCCTGTAACTTACTCTTACCCTGAAATGTAACTCTACTGGAATGTCCCAGATATTTTCTATATTGTAATCCGCCTAGAACCACAAGGCACAGGCGGAATAGAAATCCCTAATGTAATGTAATGTAATGTAAAGATACTAGAGCAATTTTTGCTTTTTTCCCCAGCCAAATAAATTTTGTCAGAATACTATTTAACTTTTTGTAAAAGGACCCTTGAAAAAAAACTGGCAACATACCCATTTGGTAGCACACCACAGGCAAAATCATCATCTTAACCATTTGAACTCTCCCCCACCAAGACAGATGTAGAGGGTTCCATTGCTCACACATTTTCAAGACCTTCAGCAATGATTTTTCATTTACTTTCATTGTTTCTTCCAATGTACTGTTTATCCAAATACCTAAGTATTTTATACCATCATCCTTCCAACTAAAAGGAAATGTATCAAATAATCCTTTTACACAATGTACATTTAATGGAAGAACCTCTGATTTACTCCAGTTTATTTTGTAACTAGCGAATTTTCAAAATCTATCTATCAAATCCAGTAAATGTGGAATGGTCGATTCAGGATTCCTCAAATGAATCAAAATATCATCTGCATATGCAGAAACTTTATATTCCTGACCTGCATAAGGAATACCTGTATCTCCTCTGCCTGTTGAATAGCTAATAACAAGGGTTCCAGAACAATATCAAACAGCAAAGGAGATAATAGACACCCTTGTCTAACTCCCCTCTCCAGACAAAACCGCTCTGAAAAAGCATTATTTATATACAATCTGGCAGAAGGGGAACTATACAAGATTTGAATCATTTGTATAAACCAAGAACCAATACCAAACCAATCCATTGCCTGATACATAAAGGTTCATTCTACTCGATCAAAGGCCTTCTCTGCATCCAAGGATACAGAGAAAGCCAGATCATCCATTTCTTTTGTCAAGTTTAACATATGAACGGCCAATCTGGTATTATCGGAAGAATGTCTTTGAGCAATGAACGCTGTTT
This sequence comes from Geotrypetes seraphini, assembly GCF_902459505.1. Classification (NCBI taxonomy): domain Eukaryota; kingdom Metazoa; phylum Chordata; class Amphibia; order Gymnophiona; family Dermophiidae; genus Geotrypetes; species Geotrypetes seraphini. The sequence continues at coordinate 94,374,354 of NC_047092.1, forward strand.
GGTACAAATCAATAATATAAGGGAGAGCCTTGGCTAGACATAAAGCCAATATTTTAGCTAACAATTTTCCATCCACATTAATCAAAGAAATAGGCCTATAGTTTGAAACCAACGTAGGATCTTTATTTGGCTTTGGCAAAACTATTATTAAAGATTCTGCCATAGTACCTGTAATACAACTTGTATTCAGTTGAACCTGATATAAATTTAATAAATAAAGCAACAAGGAAATTTGAAAAGATTTATAAAACTCTACAGCAGGGGTGCCCAATATGTTGATCGCGATCGACAGGTTGCTCGCTCAGGCGACCCCAGTCGATCGCAGAACGGGTTCCCTTCTTCCCTTCTCTTTGTTCCCCTCCTGACTGGCCCGCTCCTGAATTCTGCTGCTGCCGCCGCTGCTCAACATTTTTTTAAAAAACGGCTTGGAGAACTTATGCTCCGGGGGCTAACTTGTGCTTGTATTCGCTTCCCTTCTCTTCCCTCTGAAACCGGAAGTTATGTCGGGGAGGGGGGGAGAGAAGGGAAGCCGGCACGCACATGTTAGAGCCCCGTTTGCGGGCTAAAGCGGGAGACAGGTCAGTGAAGCTCGTGATTTGCTCTTCTTGCTGCCAGGTCCTGCCTACTTTCTGTTTCCTCAAAGGCAGGACCCGGCAGCATTTCTCCAAATAGGTCGATCTTGGGCCGATCAGCCTTCCTCTCCCCGATGTCAATTCTGCCGTCGGAGAGGAAGTTCTGGCCAGCGGAACTTCCTCTCCAACGGCAGAATTGACGTCGGGGAGAGGAATGCTGGTGGGCCCGAAACAGGGAGAGCTTGGCCAGTGGCGGGCGGCTTTGGGGGCCTGTTATCCGATGGCAGCAGCAGTGGCAATGGCTTGGGGAAGGGCAGGGAGGGAGACAGAAGGAAAGAAGAGAAACAGAAAAAAAGGGGGCATGAAGAGAGAAAGAAAGAGAGGGCAGGGAGAGAGGAAGAAAACGTTGGGGGGGGAATGAGGTCAGGAGGAGAGGAAGCATACAGGCTAAAAGAAGGGAAGAAAGATTGGATGCACAGTCAGAAGAAGAAAGTGCAACCAGAGACTCGTGAAATCACCAGACAAGGTAGGAAAAATGATTTTATTTTAAATTTAGTGATCAAAATGTATCTGAATTTATATCTGCTGTCTATATTTTACACTGTGGTCCCCTTTTACTAAAACGCAATAGAGGTTTTTAGCGCAGGGAGCCTATGAGCGTCGAGAGCAGCGCTGGGCATTCAGCGCAGCTCCCTGCGCTAAAAACTGCTATCGTGGTTTAGTAAAAAGGGAGGGGGGTATTTGTCTGTTTTTGTATGGTTGTTAGTGAGGTGACAGTGCATAAAGTCATCTGCTTTGACCTCTTTGAAAAACCCTGGAATAGGAATGATGATTACAGTGTGCTATGTGTTTTTTTAAAATTTTATTGTTGGTAGATCATTTTGACTTGGTCATTTTAAAAGTAGCTCGCAAGCCCAAAAAGTGTGGGCACCCCTGCTCTACTGTATATCCATCACCACCTGGAGCGGATCCAACTCTAAGGGACTTCAAGGCTGACTGAATTTCTTTTTGTGAAATTGGTGCGTCGAGACTATCTTTCATATGATAAGGAATTTTAGGCTCCTTAATCCACTGCAGAAACTAAACCTTCTTTCTCTTTAGTTGAATAATGCTCAGAAGAACACAAGCCTTTAAAAAATTTCAAAAATTGTTTTAAAATATTTCCAATTTGAGAATAAATAACTCCATTATCATCTGCAATAGCCACTATGTTTATGTTTTTGGGTTTTTTAAAGATAATTAGCCAGTAATCTTTCCGCTTTATTCAAATTTCCATAATGCAAAGCTTTATGAGATACCAACTCTTTCCTGGCCAACTGGGAAGAAATCTCATTATATCTATATTTTGCTTTTAGAAGAGCCTGAAAATTATTTTGTTCCCAGTTTAATTTCAACTTTAACTCCAGATTCTTAATATTTTGTTCTAAGATAAGAAAGTCTTTAGTTACCGTATTTTCACGCATATAACGTGCGCAGGCCTATTCTGATTGGCCCAGGCGCCTTAGGCCCCACCAGTAGGCGGAGCTTTGGACGGATGGGCCAATCCGGCCTCATTCCGTTGTTGGCTGCCTGCCGGACAGGCGGATTTGGCTCACGTCTGTCCGGCCAACTACACAAAGGTACAGGGAAGGGGGGTGGGGGTGTCGTGGGGGTCGCGGGTCGGCTGGGGGGGCGGTCGGAGGTTCTTGGGGGGGGGCGGTCGTTGAGGGGGGTTTGCGTCGAGGGCAGGAGGGCCTGGGATCCCTCCTGCCCATAATGTAGTGCGGGGTGGGGGTAGGGGGTCGCCGTGGCCAGGAGGGTTTGGGCTCCCTCCTGGCCCGAACAACTAGCGAGGGGGGGGGGGGGGTCGCCAGAGCCAGGAGGGCTTGGGTTCCCTCCTTGCCCCGATCGTGTCGGGGAGTCGGGGAGGCAAGAGGGCTTAGCTCCCTCTTGCCCCGATCGTGTCGGGGGTGCCGCGGTTGGCTGGGGCAAGAGGGCTTGAGCTCCCTCTTGCCCTGATCGTGTCGGGGAGTCGGGGAGTCGGCGGGGCAAGAGGGCTTGACGTCAGAGAAAGGGCGGGACCGCCGGAAGAAGCAGCGCAGGCGCAAGACTCACAGAAGGGCCGGTACCGCCAAGAGGAAGCAGCAGGACACCGGTAGGAGCTTCTACATGATGGGGGGGTCGGGAGGCTGTGGGAGTGCGTGCGGTCCTTCAGGGTGCGGGTGCGGGTGGGAGTGCGTACGAGCGGTCTTCGGGGTGGGGGTGCGGGTGCGTGCGATCAGTCCTTTGGGGTGGGGGTGCGAGCGGTCCTGTGGGGGGGGGTGAATCGGACGTTGGGGGGGGCATCAGGCTTTCAGGGTGGGGACAGGATTTCAAGGGGGAGAGGAGAGTCGGGGCGGCCGAAAGGAGAGTCGGGGTGGCCAGAGGAGAGTCGGGGCGGGCGAAAGAAGAGTCAGGGCGGGCGAAAGAAGAGTCGGGGTGGCCAGAGGAGAGTCGGGGCGGGCGAAAGAAGAGTCAGGGCGGGCGAAAGAAGAGTCGGGTGGCGACGGGAGAGTCGGGCAGCATGCGCGGTATACGGGTGTGCGCGGTATACAAAATTTTTATTACATATATTTCGGTTTCCCGCGCGCTATACCAGTGTGCGCGTTTTACATGGGTGCGCATTATCTACGTGAAAATACGGTAGTTGTTTTCTAATATATGCTGAATACGAGATTATGTATCCTCTCATGGTAGCCTTAAAGGCATCCCATAATGTTTCTATAGAGATTTCTTCCGAAGCATTAATCTGAAAAAATTATTTCATTATTAACTGGAATTCCTCTATAAAGTTGGGATCTGCCAGCATTGCATTATCAAATCTCCAAACAGGCCTATTATTTTCTTCTCCATCTATATCACATTCGATCCAAACACCCCCATGGTCCAATAAGATAATTGGATCTATGGTTGCTTTTTTTACCTGCTGAACTAAATTGTCTGATATAAACAAATAATCAATTCTTGAAAATGATTTATGAACATGGGAGCAAAATGAAAATTCCCGATCAGTGAAATGAAGAATCCTCCAACTATCTTTTAAACCACATGATTTTATCAAATTATCCAATCCTAACGATTTTAATATTTTATTAGGTTTTTTTTATCCAGTATTGGATCTATTACAGCATTAAAGTCCCCTGCCAATATTAAATTGGAAAATGCTCAGAGACATGAAACTCTAAAGGGAAGAGTTCACCTTCCAGTCATAGCAACTTCATAACTTAATGATCACGCTTCAAGACGCGGTGAACAGTTTATATAAATTTCAAAAGTGGTTTGATACATCAAATTTGAGAGTAATATCTTCTCTGCTTAAATCATTAAACAACCATCACTGCATGATTAGATGAAAAAATGTTCACTTAGCTGGTAAAAATGATCTGAAGATCCCCTAGCTAGCAGAGTAGCCAACCAGGGGAGGTGGGTGGGTTGTGAGAATAGCTGCCTGCTGTCCCTGGATAACACCTGTTACGGTAAGTAACTGGGCTTTATCCCAGGACAAGCAGGCAGCCTATTCTCACATATGGGTGACCTCCAAGCTAACCAGGATGGGATGGTGGGAGTGTTGGCAATGTAGGAGAATAAATTTTGTAATACTTTTTTTTTTTATATTTAAGTATTTTATTGATTTCAATATGATATCAAGTAAAGCTTGTACAGAAAACAAATTTAACCAGACATACTACAATCATATAAATCCATACTTAACAAATTAAGTAGTTTACAAGAAAAACTATTATGGTGAAATTAGCTCAAGTCCTCTTTAGATTCAAGAATTAGTTTGTGAGAAAAAACAAGAAAACAACCAAAAAAAGTAAAAGTGTGCCTATAGATCGGGTTGGGAGTTACTATTTTCTTTAGAGCTCAAGTTGAATTTTTTCCTTGTCCAGAGGGGACATAGCCAGAAAATTAGTCAAATGTTGAGGCTCAAAGAATACATATTTAATCGAATGATAAGTCAATGCACTTACAAGGATGTCTTAAATAAAAGGTAGTCCCCAACAAGATGACCCCCGGTTTCAAAAGAAGAACATCACATCTACATTTTTTAGTTTCCCTTGGAACATCAGGGAACATTTGAATTTTACAACCAAGAAATTCCTTCTGTTTATTCTTAAAGAATAGTCTCAATAACCAAGATTTATCTATAGAAAGAGCTAAAGTAGCTACTAATGTTGCAGGTGTTACCACTTCTTTGTCTGACTTGTCCAATATCTCAGAAATATTCAATATTTGTCCTTCAGTAGGAGTAGGTTGCTGTTAATGCGACTTTTTTTACTGGGAAGATAATAGACTTGAGAAAATGGTGGAAGATTATCTTCAGGAACTTCTAATATTTCTATTAGATATCTCCTAAGCATATCTCTAGGTGTAATCGTAGTTATTCTTGGAAAATATATCAGGCGCAAGTTATTACTACGCGCCTGATTCTCTAATAGCTCTACTGTTCTTCTAAGATTCAAATTATCTTTAATTATAGTTTCCTGGAGTTGTTTTGCTGAAACCATATCTTGCTGAGTCTTTTGAAGTAAATTTTTTGAAGAAGTCATGTCCACTTTTAATTTTTCCGAATGGCAAATAAGTTTATTTTCAATCTTTTGGAAATTAGGACTAATTACTTTTCCAAAATTTGCCACTAAGTCCCAAAGGGCTTCTAGGGTCACCTGAGGAGGCCTATCCCAGAAAGAAGCTTGCACAGGAGTGCAGAATCTCTCACCTTCCTTAAGGTATTCTGGTTTCTGTTCTCTCTGTTTCAATCCTCTTCCAGCTGTTAAATTCTCCACAGTGTCTTCTCCGGAGATAATCAGAACCGGAATCTCCGTTTTCAGGCTCTCCGATGTTAAATCTCTTGCCTCCGGGGAGAGTACTGCCCCTTCTTCTGGGGTTTCCTGGGAGAGCTAGCCAACTGTGGTGGAGGAGGCGGTGCTCTGCCATCTGGGCTCAGAGTGGTATCTGGCCCAAGAGGTATCCCGTCGGACTCGCTCACTCGCGGGATCCTCAGCAGGCTGGCTTTCAGACTCTGCGACGCAGCTCCCTGCATCCTCCTTAGCAGCTCCTTGATGTTGCTGAGGGAGGGACCCTCGGAGCGCCGCGAGGAACCAGCAACGCTCCTGCCTCTCCTCTTCAGCATCGCTCCAAAGGAAAAAGTGAAACCCGGCTGAAAACAACCATCACCCGCAAGAAAGCCAGGTACTCAGGAGCGCTTCGATTGGAGCATTAACCCGATCGTTCAGGCAGCAGCCATCTTGGATAAATTTTGTAATACTCTCTGGCCAAATGGCCATCCTGTCTGGAGAAAACATCCAGACAACAGTGAGAAGTGAAAGTATGAACCGAGGACCAAGCAGCAACCTTGCAAATTTCCTCAATAAGTGTAGATCTGAGGAAAGCTACCGAAGCTGCCATTGCTTTGACCTTATGGGCTGTGACTCTACTCTGTAGGGGTACTCCAGCCTGGGCATAGCAGAAAGAGATACAAACAGCCATCCAGTTGGAGATGGTACGCTTAGAGATAGGATGTCCTAACTTATTTGGATTGAAGGAGACAAAAAGTTGAGGAGCAGTTCTGTGCGGATTGGTGCGTTCCAAATAGAAGGCCAAAGCACGTTTACAGTCCAGAGTATGAAGAACTGATTTTTCAGGATGAAAATGAGGCTTTGGAAAAAACACTGGAAGAATAATGGATTGGTTGAGATGAAATTTCAAAACCACTTTAGGTAGGAATTTAGGATGAGTACGGAGAACCACCTGGTCATGATGGAACACAGTGAAAGGTGGATCAGAAACTAAAGCTTGCAGCTCACTGACTCTTCGAGCAACAGCGAGGGCAATGAGAAACACCACTGTCCAATGAGCTGTAGACATTGGTTCAAATGGAAGTTTCATCAATTGAGTAAGAATAACATTGAGGTCCCAAACCACTGGAGGCGGTTTGAGAGGAGGTTTGACATTGAAAAGTTCTTTCATGAATCTGGAAACCACCGGAAGAGTAGAAAGGGGTTTTCCTTCAATAGGCTGATGGAAAGCAGCAATTGCATTGAGATGGACTCGGATTGATGTAGACTTGAGGCAAGAGGTGGATAAGTGCAAAAGGTAGTCTAAAACAGAAGATAAGGAGGAATGTTGAGGCTCCTTATTCGTGAGAAAAACACCACATAGAAAATCTAGTCCATTTTTGGTGATTGCATTGTCTAGTGGTAGGCTTCCTAGAAACCTCTAAAATATCTCTCACAGATTGAGAAAACTGAAGAGGAGTTATGTTGAGAGGTACCAAGCTGTCAGGTGTAGAGACTAGTGCTGCCTGATTCAGGAAAAAAAAATTTGATTCGATTCGATTCAGCCTATTGAATCGATTTTTCGATTCGATTTTCCTGCCCAATTGGGTGTTTTTTAAAAAACATCCTGGTGAGTTTATTTTATAACTTCTTTACCCTTTTATAGTCTCTTCACCCCCTTTGGCTTCTCTTAACCACACTGGCGCTGTGATGTAAACAAACAAAAAAGATTTTTCCTCTCTCTGTTAAATCCTAGCTCACGTTTGCAGTCTAACACCAGCTCTGGCAGGATACATGTTTCGCGGTGAAGGCGAGCGGAAAAGGCGCTCGCCTTAGTGAGAGCGCCTTTACGAAGGGACAAGTAACTACTACTAAGAACACCAGAGGAGGACAGAAAGGTAAAAGAAGCAGCAAGCGGCAAGCACAGAAGGTAAGGAAGAGACAGACAAGGCACAAACCCACACAAACAATCAAAGCGAGGTAGAGTGAAGACAGCACACACAAGAGAGGTAGCAAAGCAAGCAGGGTAAGGAAGCAGCAGGCACAGTAGGAGGACACAAGCACACAAAGGTCCAGACACAGCAACACCAACAGTCTCTCCACAAACAGGAATACAGCAGACAGGAAGTCAGAAGGTAAGGGGGAGGCAGGAACAGTAGAACAAAGGGAGGCAGACACAGTACCACACACCTAAAAGGGAAACAAACACACAAAGGTCCCAACACAACAACACCAACAGTCTCACCACAAACAGGAAGGCAGCAGACAGAAGTCGGAAAACAACCAGTCTACAGAGACAGAAGGTCACAACAAACCACTCGGACAACTCACAAGGGAAGCAAAAAATGGAAGCCCAAGGAAATCAGAAGATGAGCTTCCTGTCTTCTGTATCGGCTGCAATATGTATGACTACCTCCCTTCAGGGATCCGGGCATACATTTGCAATCGATGCATGGAGACGAATAGCTTGAAACGGCAAGTACGACTACTGGAGGAGGCAGTGACGGAACTAAAAGAACTTCTCATCTTTGAAGACAGAATCCGAGAACAGGAGAGGTTTCCAGTGGAGTTCAGTTCAAATGAGGAGGACAAGGAATTAGAAAGATTCATAGAGGAAGCTCACAAGCAACACGTAGAGATCCCAGGGCTGGAAAGCTGTACCCAGGAAACCCAGGAAGAAGGCCTGAACGAGAGGAGAGAGGACACCCATGCAAACACAGAAAAAACTGAAGATGAGGTATGAGACAACCGCACACCAGGAGGAAGACAGAGAACGCAGGAAGATGCCCCCCCCATCCAAAGAGCCGAAAACAATTTCAAGAGTATCACTGGAGGAAGAAGACGGGCCCTATACCATAGACGTGGACTTACGACCCCCAAGGAACTCCCGAATAAAGAAGATGGGGATCATCGCAGGCGACTCCATTATATGTCACGTGGACAGCCACACCGCAGGAGGAAAAGAGAACAGAATCATCACCTGTCTGCCTGGAGCAAGAGTGAAGGATGTGGCCAACAGGATCTCCAGAATCATAGACAGCGCAGGGGGAGAGGACACTGCTGTGCTCATCCATGTGAGAACCAATGATGTGAGCGGGCAGAAGTATGACAGGGAAGAGATGAAGGGCCAGCTCCGCTCACTCGGAAGACAAGTGAAGATCAGGGAGGTGAAGGTGGCCTTCTCCGAGATCCTCCCAGTACCAAGAGCGGATGGAAAGAGCCAAGGGGAATTGCAAGCGATCAACGCCTGGATGAGACGATGGTGCGAAGAAGGCGGCTTTGACTTCGTGCGCAACTGGACGGTGTTTTGGGGAAAAAGCAAGTACTACAGTAAGGATGGACTACACCTCAACAAGGAAGGAGCAAGAGTATTGGCAGGCAGCATGAAGAAGGCCATCGAGAAGGCTTTAAACTAAAAGATAGGGGAAAGCCGACAGTCGACCACCAGTTGATGGCACTGATGACAGGATGCCCCGATGAAGGAACCATGGGCTACTACCCATACATAGGAGGGGACGACCTCACAGCAAATAAGGGAGACAAGGCAGGAAGGGACAACTCAGACCCAGGAGGGGATGACCGCACAGCAAACAAGGGAGACAACACTGGAGCAGTTAAGGATACCGTGAAAGAAACAGTAAGGACAGCCAAGAGTAGAAAGTCCAAAAAGGTAACACGAAGAGAACTCAAATGTATGTATACAAATGTAGAAGTCTAGGACACAAAATGGGGAAACTAGAGACAATAGCAAGACATGATAAATTGGAAATCATTGGCATAACAGAAACATGGTGGAATGAAGAAAACAAATGGGACACAGTATTACAGGGATACAAACTATATAGAAGAGATCGAGTAGGGCAGAAAGGTGGAGGTATTGCCCTATATGTTCAGGAAAGAGTAGAATCTGTTGGAGTGGCTACGACGAAAATGAAAGAGAAGCTGGAGTCCCTCTGGATCAAGATTCCTGGCCAAAATGGCGCAGACACGAAAATTGGCCTTTACTATCGTCCCCCAGGACAGGCGGAGGAAACTGACTCAGAAATGATAGAGGAAATCAAACAAGAATGCAAGACGGGCAATGTAATAATATTGGGAGACTTCAATTTCCAGAGGATAGACTAGAAACTAGGAACTTCTAACTGCGGCAAGGAGGCCAAGTTCCTGGAGGCGCTAGGGGACTTCTTCCTGGTAAAAGAGCCGACAAGAGGCAACGCCACCCTGGACTTGGTCCTAAATGGCCTCACAGGATCGACAAAAGAAGTAGAAGTCACGGTCCCACTGGGGACGAGCGATCACAATGTGATCAACCTTAAACTTGACATCAGGAAAGGGAAACGTGCCAAAACCTTAACCACAACCTTAAACTTTAAAAAGGGCAAATATGATCGCATGAGAGCCATGGTGAAACAACGATTCAAGAATAAGGTGGACAAACTTGAAACTATAGACCAGGCATGGTCCCTACTGAAAAATACTATCACAGAAGCACAAAATCTCCACATTCCGAGGATTTCCAAAGAAGGGAGAACAAAAGGTAAGGGAGAACCAGCATGGCTTACCAGACAGGTGAAGGAAGCCATAAAAGAAAAGGACTCTTTCAAAAAATGGAAACGCATGAAAACAACCAAAGCATGGAACAAACATAAAGATGATCAGAAGAAATGTCAAAAAGGACTATGAGGAAAAAAACAGCGCAGGAGGCCAAAAACTTCAAGCCCTTCTTTAGATACGTGAAAGGGAAAAAACCCCGCAAAAGAGGCAGTGGGACCCCTGGTCGACCAGGGAAGAAAAGGGTACATCAAGTAAGATAAACAAATTGCAGACAAACTAAATTCCTTCTTTGCGTCCGTCTTTACGGAGGAGGACACCTCAAAAATACCAGAAGCAGTGAAAGTGTTTAGTGGAGTAATAGAAGACAGCCTCATCACAGCTGAAGTGGACTTTGACCAGATATACTACCAGATCAACAAACTTAAAAGTGACAAATCCCCTGGACCGGATGGAATTCACCCAAGAGTCTTAAAGGAATTGAAGGTTGAAATCGGAGAGTTATTGTAAAAACTTGCCAACCTGACAATCAGAACTGGACAGATACTAGAAGACTGGAAGATCGCAAATGTCACGCCAATTTTCAAAAAAGGATCGAGAGGAGAACCAGGCAACTACAGACCTGTGAGCCTTACATCTGTGCCTGGAAACATGGTTGAAGCATTGATCAAGGATAGCATAGTCCGGCACTTGGATACACATGACTTGCTGTCAACATGGCTTCAGGAAAGGGAAATCATGTTAACGAATTTACTTCAATTTTTTGAGACCGCGAACGAACAAATTGATAGCGGAAAGCCAGTGGACATAATATATTTGGACTTCCAGAAAGCGTTCGACAAAGTTCCACATGAAAGACTTCTCAGGAAACTACAAAGCCATGGAATAGAGGGAGATATACAAAGATGGATAGGCAAATGGCTGGAAAACAGAAAGCAGAGAGTAGGCATAAATGGTAAGTTCTCCGACTGGGAGAAAGTGACTAGTGGTGTACCCCAGGGCTCGGTACTTGGGCCGATCCTATTTAATATTTATATCAAAAACCTGGAAGATGGAATATCCAGTGAGATCATCGAGTCTGCAGACGACACAAAGCTATGCCGGGCAATCAGATCGCAGGAGGATAGCAAGGAACTCCAGAGCAACTTGTATCAGTTAGAGAAATGGGCAGAGCAATGGCAGATGAAGTTCAACGTGGAGAAATGCAAAGTAATGCATTTAGGCAGTAAGAATAAGGAACAAGTATAGAATGTCAGGCGCAATTTTGGGTAAGAGCGAACAAGAAAAGGACCTAGGTGTACTGATAGATAGGTCCTTGAAGCCGTCGGCACAATGCGCGGCAGCAGCAAGGAAAGCAAACAGAATGTTAGGCATGATAAAGAAAGGAATCACGAGTAGATCGGAGAAAGTCATAATGCTGCTTTATAGAGCAATGGTCAGACCACAGTTGGAATACTGTGTCCAACATTGGTCAACCAATCTAAAGAAAGATATAAAACTGCTGGAGAGGGTGCAGAGATGAGCAACGAAGCTAATAAAAGGTATGGAGAACTTGGAATATGAGGAATGACTCAAGAAACTGGGACTGTTCTCCCTTGAGAAGAGGATACTGCGAGGGGACATGATTGAGACTTTCAAAATACTGAAAGGCATTGATAAAATAGAGCAGGAAAATAAATTATTTACATTGTCCAACGTAACATGGACAAGAGGACATGTATTGAAGCTAAGAGGGGACAAGTCCAGGACAAATGTCAGGAAGTTCTGCTTCACTCAGCGAGTGGTGGACACCTGGAATGCTCTCCCAGAGGAGGTTATTACAGAACCCACTGTGCTAGGATTCAAAGGCAAATTAGATGCACATCTCCTTACGAAAGGTATAGAGGGATATGGGTGACTAAAACTACATCAGGTGTACACCTGACTGGGCCTCCGCGTGTGCGGATCGCCGGACTCGATGGACCATGGGTCTGATCTGGAGATGGCAGTTCTTATGTTCTTTCTTCTTTCTCCGTGCTAATCATCCATCTGCCATCTCTGTCCTCCCCTTCCGTTTCCCTTCCCTAGAGGTCTGGCATCTTTCCTTTTTTTCATCTCCATCCACAGATCCACCTATTCTCAACTAGACTTTCATCCAGCATCTCTCCCTCCTTCCCAACTACCCTCCTATCCAGTATCCCTATCCCCCCATCTCTCCCTTTCTGTTCCTTCCCTCCCTAAATCCCATTGCCCATCATCTCTCTCACTCTCCTCTATTTTTAGACCCATTATTTATTCCCCCCAAAGTCCAGCATATGCACATCTCTTTGAACTCCCCTTCCCTCCCTCCCTCCCTCTGTGTACTTTTACACCAGGGCCCATTCCCCTGAATGTTTGTCCCCCCTTGAAGGCCTACATCCCACCCCTGAAGGCCTGCAACCAAGGCCTGCCTGTCCCCCCCTAAAGGCCTGCACCCAAGGCCTGCCTGTCCCCCCTAAAGGCCTGCACCCAAGGCTTGCCTGTCCCCCCTGAAGACCTGCACCCAAGGCCTGCCTGTCCCCCACAAAGGCCTGCCTGTCCCCCCTAAAGGCCTGCACCCAAGGCCTGCCTGCCTGTCCCCCCCTGAAGGCCTGTACAACCCCCCCCTATGAAGGACTGCACCCCCCGGAAGACCTGTACAACCCCCCCACGAAGGACTGCACCCCCCGGAAGAACTGTATAATCCCTCCCCCACGAAGGTCTGCACTCCCCCGGAAGGCCTGCGTGTTCTCTCTAGCCTCAATTTATCTAAATCCATCAGCCTGCATAAGATCGCTAGTGCTAGCGATCTTTGCAAGCTACCGTCGGGTCTTCCGAGCTGTCTTCTCTCTGCTGCAGTCCTGCCCCTCCTCTGATGTCAGAGAAGGGGGTAGGACCACGGCAGAGAGAATGGGACAGCTCAGAAGACCCGACGGTAGCTTGCAAAGATTGCTAGCACTAGCGATCTTATGCAGGCTGATGGATTTAGGTAAATTTGATGCTGGGAGGCTAGGGGGGAAGCAGGATACTGCAGCACTTTCCGAATGACCCTCCCCCCTCGCCCTCTAAAGCAGGAGCGGCAGCAGCCGGCCAGCAAGAGCAGCACTGCCGCTCCTGCTTTAGTGGGTGAGGGGGGAGGGTCCGAATCAGGAAGCCAATTTTTTATTGTTTTAAATCGATTCGAATCGGTTCACCCGAAGTGAATCGGTGAACCGATTCGAATCGTGAATCGGACAGCACTAGTAGAGACTGCAGATTGGGATGAAGCAGAGATCCTTGACTCTGTGTAAGCAAAGATGGAAAAAACTGGTAGTAGGTATGGTTCCCTGCTGCTGAGTTGAAGAAGGGAGTACCAAGGTTGATTCAGCCACCAAGGAGCAATCAGAATCATGGTGGCATGGACGTTCTTCAACTTGACAAGAGTCTTGAGAATGAGAAGGAATGGAGGGAATGCATACAGGAAGAGATTCGTCCATTCTAGAAGAAAAGCATTTGCCTCGAGGCGATGAGGAGAATAGATCCTGGAGCATAACTGAGACAGTTTGTGGTTGTGGGGAGCTGCAAAGAAATCTATCTGAGGCATTCCTCACTGTGAAAAATTGTGATGTAGAGGCGAGGAATGGAGTGTCCATTCGTGAGGTTGCAGAAGATGACTCAAGTTGCCGCCAAGCAATTTTTCGCCCCTTGGATGTAGACAGCTTTGAGGAAGGTGGTGTGGTGGATTGCCCAGTCCCAAACCTTCAGAGCTTCTTGACAAAGGGAGGAAGATCCCGTCCCTCCCTGTTTGTTGACATAATACATGGCAACTTGGTTGTCCGTCCGAATGAGAACTACCTGATCTTGAAGAAGATGTTGAAAAGCTTTGAGAGCCTTGAAAATCGCTCTGAGTTCCAACAGATTGATGTGACACTGACGATCTGTACTGGTCCAGTGGCCCTGAGTACGGAGACCATCGAGATGAGTGCCCCAAGCGTAGGTCGAGGAATCTGTTGTGAGGACCTTCTGATGAGGGGACGTTTGAAACAGCAATCCTCTGGAGAGATTGGAAGAGAGCATCCACCAGCGGAGAGATTGTCTCAATGAAGAGTGACTGCAATGTGTCGAGAAAGTGGGTCCCAAACCTGCATCCACTGAGATGCCAGGGTCCACTGAGGAATTCTGAGGTGAAGGCTGACAAAAGAAGTTACATGTACTGTGGAGGCCATGTGACCTAGTAGTACCATCATGTGTTTCGCTGAGATTGAAGAGTGGGAAGACATTGCATGACAGAGTTGAAGGAAAGCTTCCAGACGTTGTTGTGGAAGGAAAGCTCTGAATTGAATAATGTCCAGAACAGCTCCAATGAACTGTAGATGCTGAGAGGGCTGAAGTTGGGATTTAGGAAAGTTGATTTTGAATCCCAAACTCTATAGGAACTACGTAGTCCATTGGGTCGGTACAATAACCCCTTGAGATGTTGAATCTTTGGTGAGCCAGTCGTCTAGGGAAACACCTGGAGACTATGGTTCCTTAGAGCTGCTGCTACCACCACCAGGCACCTGGTGAATACTCTGGGAGATGAATCCAGGCCAAAGGGTAGCACTCTGTATTGATAATGCAGATACCCCACCCGAAATCTGAAATACTGATGGGAGGTCGGATGGAAGGGGAAGCGAGTAGAAACTTCCTTGAGATATAGAGAACATAACCAATCGTTCTGATCTATATTTAAAATGGGTCTCAGATCACCTGTCTTCTTCGGAACTAGAAAGTAACAGGAGTAAAACCTCCTGCTCTGCTGTTCCAGGGGAATTTCCTCAATGGTACGGAGATGAAGCAGAGTTTGAGGTTCCTGCAGAAGAAGTTCATTATGCTCTATTAGACAGTCAAAAAAGCTGCAAAGGCTGAGGTTTCTGTTGCTGCGGTTCCTTGGAAGGGGCTCGAATGTAAGGAGCTGCTTTGGAGCAGAACGGCTCTGGAAAACCGTAGTAGGGTGTGAAGGTTTTGTAGGAACTGACTTTGGCTTTGGTCTGACAATGGAAGCAAAAGATTTTTCATGATCTGACAACTTCTTAGTTGCAGCCTCTATGGATTCATCAAAGAGGCCATTGTCCTGACAAGGAATGTTAGCCAAATGGTCCTGAAGATTAGGATCCATGGCAATAGTGCGAAGTAAGGCCAAGTGGCGCAGTGCTACAGAAAAAACAGTGGCCCTAGCTGACAGTTCAAAGGCATCATAAGATGACTGGAGAAGATGCAATCCGAGTTGTGACAGAGTAGCAGTGATGTCTTAGAACTCGAAATGTCTAAGTAAATCCAGGTTCTTCAGAAAAACTGGAAGAAGAGCAATAAGAGGAACTTGATATAGATAGCGGCCAAACTTATACATAGTCTTATCCTCCTTTCCAGAAGGAACAGTAGCATAGACCTTGGAATGATGGGTTCCTTACATAAAAGGACTCCAGAAGGAGGGATTGGGGAGATAATTGTGAATTCTCACACCAGTTGCAGTGTAGAGATCTATACCTCGAGGCCAATTTGCTTGGAAGAGCAGGTATAGCATAAGGAGCCTCCAGACAACGTTTGAAAGCTTGAGATAAAAGCTTGTTAAGAGGAAGCTTAAGTGACTGCAGGAGATTGAGGGATATGCATGACCTCGAAATACTCCTTAGAGAATTTAGAACCAGCATCAAACTGAATTTACAGATCATCAGCTGATCCGCCAAGGCCTTGCCTCGAGAAGGGCTCAATGACCTCGAGGTGCCTCGAGCAGAGAACAAAGGTGAAGCCTCTCTGGAGAAATGACAATCCAAAGAATATGGAGACTTGGAGGAGGTAATGAAAATAGCTGACTCCTCAGGGTCCGGAAGCGGTGACCTGGAGCGAGAAGTTGGGGCCTCGAAGAACTGGAAGGTCTGGAATGAGGCCCAGATGAAGAAGGCTGTTCTTTAGAAGATCTGCACCTCGATGGATGTCTCGATGAAGGCCTTGATCGGCAACGAGAGAGGTGCTTGGAAGCAGGTCTCGAGGATCGAGGAAACTTCGGCCTATGTATGGAAACAGGCAACGCTGCTGGTGAAAGGATAGGGCTCGAAGCTGTAGATCGAAACTCGGTGGTTTGGATCGAGAAATCTAGAAGCACTCCCAAAGATTCTGCTCCTTGTATGGAGTATGCAGATTCCTGTCGAGACACTCACAAAGAATCTACTCCTTGTACAGAGTGTGAAGGTTCCAATCGAAACACTCACAAAGAATCTACTCCTTGCATAGAGAGTGAAGGTTTCAATTGAGACACTCGCAAAGAATCTACTCCTTGCATCAAGTGTGTAGTAGCCAGACCAAACACTCTGACTCTGCTCCTTGCATAGAGTGTGAAGGTTCCAATCGATACACTCGCAAAGAATCTACTCCTTGCATCGAGTGTGTAGATGCCAGACCAGACACTCGCAAAGACTCTGCTCCTTGCATAGAGTGTGAAGCTTCAGCTCATAGGCTGCGGTCACACGGCCTGGCCTGCCAGTTAGTCACTGAAGAAAAAATTTAAAATTTAAATAAGTCTTCTTTTTTTTTTTATACTGGAAAGAAAGTAACACAGCGATTCACGAAGAAAATAAACACAAACCACGGTGAGAGAAGGCACGAAGAAACAAATTTAAACGCAGAGAGTCAAAGATGGACTTCTCGGCTCCGCGGAAAACTGAGAACTGAGGAGACGCATCCTGTGCTCGGTGTGAAGGCACTCGTGCATGAGCGGTGCAGCTGACTCGAAACTTCTAGTTTCTACAAGCAAGTTTGCTTGTGAGGCTTCCGCATCGGGGCTCCGTCGGTGACGTCACCCATATGTGAGAATAGCTGCCTGCTTGTCCTGGGATAAACACTGTTTGACCCAATCCCCTTCTAGTTTTCTTGATTCTATTGCAGATAAATGAGTTTCTTGAATAAAATATATATCTGCCCCCTATCTTTTCAGAAAAGATAATGTTTTCTTTCTCTTAATAGGGTGATTGAGACCATTGACATTTAATGAATATATTTTCAAAGACATTGTATTATTTTAACTATAAGGTACCATCTTAATAGTTTTAGAATGAATTTCATCCAAATTAATCTATTCATCCCATTACACATTCATTTCCCCCTCCCTTAAATACCCCAACCCTCCCTCCCCTTAGATATACCCTTCCAGTTTTAAATTTCATATGTTCAATTTCAGATAATTTGGTTTCTTGTAGACATGCAACATTCATTTTCTGGCAACAGATACATGCAAGCAACTTAGCCCGTTTAACAGATGAATTACCCCTGATACATTCCAAGTGGCCACTCTAAGTGAAGATAAAGATTTAGTCCCAGTCATCCCCTAAAG
Source organism: Geotrypetes seraphini (assembly GCF_902459505.1). Lineage (NCBI taxonomy): Eukaryota > Metazoa > Chordata > Amphibia > Gymnophiona > Dermophiidae > Geotrypetes > Geotrypetes seraphini. The sequence goes on from NC_047092.1 coordinate 94,391,615, forward strand.
AAAACAGAACTACAAGGAAAAATATACAGATAAGACATCCAGGTGCCCAGCCTTCACCACAGATGTCAGAGATACCCACAGTCACATAAATAGCATCAAAATGGTTTAAGAAATCTTCCATAGTATTATATTGCAACAACTGAACAATTATTAATATAATTATTAATATAAATAGAAAACACAGCACAGTTACTTACCATAACAGCTGTTATCCAGGGACAGCAGGCAGATATTCTCTACATGTGGGTGACGTCATCCACGGAGCCCCGTAGCGGACAGCCTCGCAAGCAAACTTGCTTGAAGATCTTCAAAGTTTGCGAGTGCTGCACTGCACATGTGCGAGTGCTGCACTGCACATGTGCGAGTGCCTTCCCGCCCGAGTCACGGCGCATGTATTTTCAGCGTGGCCTCAGTTCAGATAGCTAGCAAAGAAACCAACCAGGGGAGGTGGGTGGGTTTCGAGAATATCTGTCTGCTGTCCCTGGATAACACCTGTTACAGTAAGTAACTGAGCTTTATCCCAGGACAAGCAGGCAGCATATTCTCTACATGTGGGTGACCTCTAAGCTATACCAAATTTAAGTGACTAACTCCACTCAATAGGAAAAGTGCAAAGACTCTGCAAACTAATCCAGGAAAAGGCCTCAGAGATGGAGCCTACGCACAGTCATAGACTGAATGAATCAGCGTAGCTTCTCAGTTCCTTGCTCCAATCATTGGCCAAAAACCTGTTAAACTTATTTATTGATACTCAACAACAAACTTTTTTATAAAACATTTTTTTTAATTTTTATTATTTTGTTTTTCATGGCTTTTTTTTAAACCAACAACACCTCTTAAGGCTAAGAATATCTCCTATTTGTATTCTGTCTTTTTATCTTTTCTTCAATTTCAGCGCACTAATCCATGACACTGAGAAAAGTGACTTTAAGATTATTTTTAGAAAAACAGCCTTTAACTTCAAAAAAAGGCCACTTATCTGAAGGCGGTAGTAGCCTGAAGAAATTCCGGGGCAATACAAACTCAAAAACATGCTGACGCGGCCAGCGTTTCGCGGGTCAGTTTTCCATCCACTGTGTCAGGGCCAGAGTCATGGCATTACATGCTACTGCATACAACAAAAAAACAGTTTAGTAACTGGTAATAAAATCATTAAACTTATTCAACAGAACTAACTTACTTAGTAGCAATGTCTCATGAACAGTTCTCAGCATAATACACAATGGCGACAGCGTTCTTTTTATCAATACGTGTACGTAATGACGTCACGGCTCACTGCAGATTCTAATAGAGCCAAACAATTGACAAAACTACAGGGAAGTTAAAAGAAATGTTGCCACTCCATGTTTTTGTTTAGACCTTTAGGGCAGTGTTTTTCAACCTTTTTTGGGCAAAGGCACACTTGTTTCATGAAAAAAATCACGAGGCACACCACCATTAGAAAATGTTAAAAAATTTAACTCTGTGCCTATATTGACTATATATAAAGTAATTCTCTTGAATAGGAATCAAATAAACACAAAGAAAGTATTTTATAATTACTTTATTATGAAATATTAAGTAAACAGAATAGTGAAAAATTATAAAATACTTTATTCAGTGCGAAACCTGGGCCTGTTTGGCTGAACACAAAGCTGATATTCTGGCTGGAATCGAAGAAAGACACACACGTAGCTCTTCGTCAACAGCCGTTCCCTTCACCGCCCCGTCACCGTCATCCCTTTCACCGCCCCGTCACCGCCACTGCCATCCCATTCACCGCCCCGTCACCGTCCCCGCTGCATCCATATAAGCCTTAGTACTGTAATATTTAGCTTATTCCTTTCTTATAAATCAAAGTTCCTGCTGCTGAACTAGAGAAAGAGATGTTCAGCTGGCAGGGCTTTGTTTATAAATTTTTATCAACACAACTAATATACTATTTTATCCTAAAGCAAAAAATAAATAAATAAATATAATTTTTTTTTCTATCTTTGTTGTCTGGTTTCTGCTTTCCACATCTTCTCATTCAATTCCTTCCATCCACTGTGTGTCTTCTCTCTACGTCTTCCATTTGCTGTTACTGTGCCTCTCCCTTCACCCCCCCCCCAATTGGTCTAGCACCCATCTTCTTCCCTCCGCTCCCCCATAGTCTGGCATCTGTCTTCTTCCCACTCTGTCTTCCACATTTCCCTTCGGGGTCTGTTCTTCTCCACCCTCCTTCAATGTCTGTCCTATTCCTTTCCACCACCACCCTTCCCTCCCTCCTTTACCATCTGTTCCTTTCTACTACCCTTCAGCTCCTCTCACGTGGCTTATCTATCTACCTTCCTCCCTCTTATTTTCATGGCACGTTACAATGTAATTTGTGTAAGCCACTGGAGCCTGCGAGCTCAGTCCCTGTCCCATCCCCACAAACCATCTCGCCTCTGTGCTCCTATTTTCTCCATTTCTAATATCTCTAAACTAAACTAAACTAAACCTTAGGTTTGTATACCGCACCATCTCCGCGTGCGCAGAGCTCGGCACGGTTTACATGGGTTGAGAGGAAAGGAACTACAAGGAAAGGAAATAGGAGAGGGACTGAGGAGATAGAGGGGGACAGGAAACTAGAGCACAGGAGGTGATTAGGTTTTTGAAAAGAGCCAAGTTTTCAAGTGTTTGCGGAAGGATTGGAAGGAGCTAGAATTTCTGAGCGGGGAAGAAAGGTTGTTCCAGAGTTCTGTGGTTCTAAAGGGGAGGGATGTTCCAAGTTTTCCTGCGCGGGATATACCTTTTATAGAAGGGAAAGATAGTTTCAGTTTTTGGGAGGATCTAGTCGAGAGCGGGTTTGAGGAATTCCAGAAGAGTGGGATAACAGGAGGAAGGACGCCATGTAGAATCTTGAAGGCTATGCAGGCACATTTATAGAGGACTCTGGAGTACACTGGGAGCCAGTGAAGCTTGGAGAGGAGTGGGGAAACGTGGTCGAATTTGCCTTTTGCGAAAATAAGCTTGGCCGCGGCGTTTTGAATTAGCTGAAGTCTATGGAGGTTTTTCTTTGTTAGGCTTATATAGATGGAGTTGCAGTAGTCCAGTCTAGAAAGGATGGTGGATTGAACGAGGATGGCGAAATGAGAATGATGAAAGCAGGATCTTACTTTCCTCAACATATGGAGGCTAAAGAAGCATTTTTTTACTAGGGAGTTGAGGTGATCGTTGAAGGAGAGAGAGGAATCTAAGATGATGCCAAGGACTTTGCTTGAAAAGTCAAGCTGAAGGGTGGGGCCGGAAGATAGAGGGATGGAGGTGGGTAAATGGTCTAGGGTTGGGCCGAGCCAAAGAAGTTTGGTTTTGGACTCATTCAGTTTCATTTGTACAGATTGGGCCCAGGATTGGAGGTTCGTGATACATGTGGAAATGTTCTCAGCGAGGTTCGAGAGGTTCGAGTCGGTTTCGAGGAGGATGAGGATGTCATCGGCGTAGGAGTAGAGAGTTTCTAGTGGGGATAAATGAAGGAGTTTCAGAGAGGACATGTAGATGTTGAAAAGGATAGGGGAGAGGGGTGAGCCTTGAGGGACTCCACATTTTGGCTTCCAGGCGGGGGATGAGGAACCGTTTGTGTTAACGGTGTAGGAGCGGAAGCGTAGGAATTTCGAGAACCAATCCAGAACTGTGGAGCTTATGCCAATTTCGGAGAGTTGGAAGATTAGGATGTCGTGGTGAACGACATCAAAGGCTGCGGAGAGGTCGAATTGAAGAAGAACAGCAAATTTGTTGCGAGAATGGAGTTGTTGCACCTTAGAGATTAGTGAGGCCAAGAGGGATTCGGTGCTAAAGTTGGGTCTGAAGCCGAATTGGTGGGGTAGGAGGATAGAGAATCGTTCTAGGTAGGATGAGAGTTGGGTGGATATGATGGATTCTAATAACTTGGTTAGGAGAGGGATATTTGCTATAGGACGGTAATTTGATGGAATGGAGGGATCGAGGTCGGCCTTTTTCAGTAGAGGGGACAGTGAAATGTGTCCCATGTCGGGGGAGAAAAGGCCTGATGTTAGGGCAGAGTTTATAAGTTCGGTGAGGGAAGCGATGGCCTGTGTAGGGATATTCTCGAATAGGTAGGAGGGGAAAGGGTCCAAAATGCACTTGCAAGTTTTTAGTTTGAGGCAGAGTTTGGAGACTAGCGATTCAGAGACAAGCTCGAAGGTGGTCCAGGATCTGTCGGCAGGGATGGATACCGGTAAGGTAGAGTTGGGAACCATAGAGGTCAGGGAATTGTAGGAGACTGAGGGGGGGAAGGAGCATCTTAGGGTGGTAATCTTTTCATTAAAGAAATTTGCAAGGGCCTCGGCTGATAGAGATGGCGGAAGCGAAGACGGGTCTTTTTTTATAGTTAGGGAGCGCCAGATGTTGAACAGCGCACTGATCTGGTTGTTGGATCTGGAGATCTTGTCTCCAAAGAAGTTTTTCCTGGCTTTTTTTAATGTTGAATTGTAAAATTTAATATTAGTCCTCCAGGTCTGTCTATCAGAGGGGGATTTGGATTTTTTCCATTTGCGCTCCAAAGCGCGACACTTCTGTTTCAATTCTCTGTATCTGTCATTGCCCCCCCCTGTGTCCATATACCATCCCCATGGCATGTCCCCTTTATGTCTCTGTCCCTATGCCCCATGCACATAATTTCCCCTCTTTCTGTTACCTTCCTGTGTCCAGATTTCCCCTATCTTCCTCTTCCATACCAGTGTGTCTCTTCTTTTCAACCCCATCTAGCTTTTTTCCCTCTTTCTTCCCCCCCCCTGCTTCTAGCATCTGGCTCACCTGCCTGTCCTTCCCTTTCTTTCCTGCTGTGGGTTTTTCTTTCCATCTTCATCCCCTTGGCCCAGAATCCTTTTCCCTTTCACTCCCTCCTTCCAATTTGAGCCGGGAACACGAGCGATCGCACGGCCCCGCAGCCACCACTCGCCTGCCCAATCGATCCTACTGTTTAGCCAGCCCTCTCCCTTCGTCTCACCTTAGTTTGTAGGTTTTGTTTTTTGGCGACATGCACGCTTTCCCAAAGAGCCGCGCATGCGCGGCTGCTCAGTGTTCAATCTTCTGCTCTGCTGCAACTTCCTGTTTCCGGTTGCGTCAGAGCAGAAGATCGAAACTGAACAGCAGCGGGGACCGGGGGAGTCTCATGGGAGCGCGTGCGGGACCCGGCCTGAGGCCTAATCAGTGTCTGCACCGTACGGCACACCAGGCAACATCTCGCGGCACACTAGTGTGCCGCGGAACAGCGGTTGAAAAACACTGCTTTAGGGTATAGAGTATCAAGCCAGTTAATCCAGCGTTGTTCGTGCTGGGCCAAATATCTTTTAAAATTACCCCCTCTTTTACCCAGTTGAAGAACTTCTAGTATGAGAGCCCATAGAGTCTCAAATTCATGATGTTTTTCTATGCAATGGCTCGCTAATGGTGCCCCCATATTATGATTTTTTATGTTACTTTTATGTTCCGTTAAACGGACATTAAATTTTCTAGATGTTTGCCCTACGTATATCAGGTCACAAGGGCAGATCAGGACATACACCACACCTTGAGTTTTGCAATTAGAAGTATGTCTAAGAATATATTCCTTATTATCTTTCGGATTGCAAAAAATTTTTGTGCAGATCATTCTTTCACACATCTGACATTTCCCACAAGTTTGATGTCCCAAATTGATACGCACACCCCCATCAAAAGTGTTAGAGGGCATCAAAGGACACAATATCTCTTTCAAGTTGTGATTTCTTCTGTACGCTGTACGCAATTGGCAGTCTTGGAACACTCCCGCAATTTTAAGAATTTCCCAATGCTTTCTTAAAGAACAAACTACCTGATAGCTACCTTCAGCATAAGTCAAGACACAAGTAATGTAACGATCTTGTGTATCATGGCTACTGTATTCACTCTGCCTCAATAGGGATTCACGATGGTTGTAATAGGCTCTTTTATACGCTGCTGTAATTACTTTAGCCAGATATCCTCTTAGTAAAAATTTCTCTTTTAAGACGCCTGCCTGTTGTTTAAAGTCCTCATTCGATGTACAGATTCTTCGAATCCTCAAAAATTGAGAAAAAGGTAGACTTCTTTTTGGAGAGCTGGGATGTGCGCTAGAGAAATGAAGAGCGAAGTTACAATTAGTTGGTTTGGTATATACTTTGGTACAAAAACTCCCATTACTGATCTCCACACATACATCTAAAAAAGATATAGTAGTGGGACTGGAAAAGTATGTAAATTTCACTTTAGGATGACAACTGTTCATATATGTAAAAAAAACATGACAACTCTTCTACTCCTCCATTCCATAGTAGAAATATATCATCGATATAGCGAGTTCAAAATTTAACATGCTTAAAATATTCAGACTGATAAATCCATTTTCGTTCAAAACTATCCATAAAAAGATTAGCAATAACAGACCTTTGATGGAATAAAGAATCCTCAAACTTGAAAAAGCTATTTTGTAAAACAATATCTGCTAGTTGACATATAAAATCAGTAGGCACTTTGGGACTAGGTCTTTTGTCCAAAGTTTCTCGAATAATCTCAGAAGCTTCTTCTTGGGGAATTATTGTATAAAGAGAGCAAACATCAATGGTCACCAATAGAGTATGGAAATCCGGATTTACTCCCTCAAGTTTTCTTAAAAACTCTGTCGTATCTTGTATATAAGAAGGCGTTTGTTTAACGAATTCTTGAAGGAATTTATCTATATATATATAGAGGAAGCTTCCAAAAGCTCTCCTTTATTAGATACAATTGGTCTGCCTGGGGTGCAGATAAAGATTTATGGATCTTGGGCAACAGATAAAAGATAGGAATTTTCGGGTAGAGTACGTTCAGGAAGCGAAATTCCTTTTTTGTCAAAAAACCTTCTTCCAAGGCTAGCTTCGATAGATTGTTAATTTTTAATTGAAGTTCAGTGGGGTCCATAGTGAGTATATCATAATCCTCACTGTACAGTTGTTTATGAGCCTCCTTCATATAATCGTTTTTGTTAAGCAACACTATTTTGCCCCCCTTATCAGCTTTTCTTATAATCAAATCCTCATCTGCTTGAAGAGACTTTATTGCATGTTTTTCTTTTTTACTCATATTATGATGTTGCCGAAAGTTATTCTTGTTCTTTTCAGTCTTTACTAGATCAGCATACACAAGTTTATGAAATGTTTCAATCACTGGGTCAACTGGACCCAGGGGTATCCAAGTAGATTTCGGAGTGACTATAGAAATCTGTTCATCCTGATCTTTAAAGTCATCTCTAGAGAAAAAGGATTTTATTTTCAAAGTCCGATAAAATTTTTCAATATCGATCTTAGTTTGAAAGTTATCCACAGGTATAGTGGGGGACAAATGACAGGCCTTTATTTAATATCTGATATTCTTCATCCGTAAGGCAATGATTGGACAAATTTACAATAAGGGAACACTCTCCATAAGATGTACAGTCTTTAGTATCCATAGTATCTATATTTATGGGTATCTTTGTCCTCGCTGTGATCGAGTTTGTGGACGCTGGCCTGTATATTGTCCTTGATTTTGATTTTTCTAAAAATAATCTTAAAGTCACTTTTCTCAGTGTCATGGATTAGTGCGCTGAAATTGAAGAAAAGATAAAAAGACAGAATACATATAGGAGATATTCTTAGCCTTAAGAGGTGTTGTTGGTTTAAAAAAAGCCATGAAAAACAAAATAATAAAAATTTTAAAAAATCTTTAAAAAATGTTTTATAAAAAAGTTTGTTGTTGAATTTCAATAAATAAGTTTAACAGGTTTTTGGCCAATGATTGGAGCAAGGAGCTGAGAAGCTACACTGATTTATTCAGTCTATGACTGTGCGTAGGTTCCATCTCTGAGGCCTTTTCCTGGATTAGTTTGCAGAGTCTTTGCACTTTTCCTATTGAGTGGAGTTAGTCACTTAAATTTGGTATTGCATTTAAAGACCACTCGGGATAATATATATAGGTTATATACTATTGGGTGACCTCTAAGCTAACCAGAATGGGATAGTGCGAGAGTTGGCAATTTAGGAGAATAGATTTTGCCAAATGGATTGGCCAAAATGGACGTCCTGTCTGGAAAAAGTATCCAGACAGTAGTGAAAAGTGAATGTATGAACCGAGGACCAAATGGCAGCCTTGCAGATTTCCTCAATAGGAATTGATCTGAGGAAAGCCACTATCGCTCTGACCTTATGCCCCATGACTCGACCATGCAGATGGAGACCAGCCTGAGCATAGCAGAGATACAAGCAGCCATCCAGTTGGAGATGGTTCGCTTAGAAACAGGACGCCCCAACCTATTTGGATCAAAAGATATGAAAAGTGGAGGAGCAGTCCGATGAGCTTGAGTGAGTTGTAAGTAGAAAGCCAACGCATGCTTACAGTCCATAGTATGAAGCGCCACTTCTCCAGGATGAGAATGTGGCTTTGGAAAAAACACTGGAAAAACAATGGATTGGTTGATATGGAAATCTGAAACCACTTTAGGCAAGAATTTAGGATGAGTACGGAGAACCACCTTATCATGATGGAAAACAGTGAAAGGTGGATCTGCAACCAAAGCTTTCAGCTCACTGACCCTGCGAGCAGACATGAGGGCAATAAGGAACACTACTTTCCAAGTAAGATACTTCAAATGAGCCCTATCAATCGGCTTGAATGGAGGTTTCATTAACTGAGCAAGGACAACATTGAGATCCCAAACCACCGGAGGAGGTTTGAGGGGAGGATGGACATTGAAAAGACCACAGGATGAACCACAGGATGAACAGAGAGAGGTTTGCTGTCAATCGGCAGATGAAAAGCAGTGATGGCACTGAGATGGACTAGAATAGATGTTGATTTGAGACCAGCCCTAGACAAGTGTAGCAGATAATCCAGCACTGAAGACAAGGAGGCAGATTGAGGCTCCTTGCGATGCGTAGCACACCAAGAAGAAAATCTAGTCCACTTTTGAGTGTAACACTGCCTACTGGACCGTTTCCAAGAAGCCTCGAGAATATCCTGTACAGATTGTGAAAACTGGAACGAGTCAATCATGTTGAGAGGAACCAAGCTGTTAAGTGTAGAGACTGCAGGTTGGGATGAAGCAGAAAACCTTGACTCTGAGTAAGCAGAGAAGGAAAAACAGGTAGAAACAGAGGCTCCCTGGCATTGAGTTGAAGTAGAAGGGAGAACCACGGTTGTCTGGGCCACCGAGGAGCTATCAGAATCATTGTGGCATGGGCTGACTTGAGCATGACGAGTCTTCAGAATCAGAGGGAACGCATATAGAAACAGGTTCATCCAATCCAGAAGGAAAGCATCTGCCTCGAGTCGGTGAGGAGAGTAAATCCTTGAGCAGAAATGAGGCAACCTGTGGTTGAGGGGGGACGCAAACAGATCTATCTGAGGAGTCCCCCACCGAGCAAATACCTGATGCAAAGTAGAGGAATTGAGAGTCCATTTGTGAGGTTGCAGAAGGTGGCTCAATTTGTCTGCCAGACAGTTCTGCTGGCCCTGAATGTAGACCGCTCTGAGAAAGACATTGTGACATATCGCCCAATCCCAAATCTTCAGAGCTTTCTGGCAAAGAGACAGGGATCCCGTACCTCCCTGTTTGTTGACATAATACATGGCCACTTGGTTGTCCATCCGAACCAGGACCACATGGTCGCGAAGCAGATGATGAAAACCTTTTAGAGAGTTGAAAATGGCTCGGACCTCCAGCAGATTGATGGGACAGCGGCGATCCACGCTGGACCAATGGCCTTGAGTACGTAGACCGTCTAGGTGAGCCCCCCCAGCGTACGCGGAAGAGTCTGTCGTGAGCACCTTCTGCGGAGGAGGCATGTGAAACAGAAAACCTCTGGAAAAATTGGAAGAGAGCATCCACCAGCGCAGAGTCTGTCTTAACAAAGGAGTCACTACAATGTGTAGAGAGACAGGATCTCGATCCTGCCGCCATTCTGATGCCAGGGTCCACTGAGGAACTTGGAGGTGAAGGCTGGCAAAAGGAGTCACATGAACTGTGGAGGCCATGTGTCCCAGCAGAACCATCATGTGCCTGGCTGAGACCGTCGACAGAAGAGACACCCTCTGGCAGAGGCGAATGAGGGTATCCTGACGAGGTCGAGGCAGGAACGAGCGGAGTCGAAGCGTGTCTGATGAACTGGAGAGATTGAGCAGGAAACAACTGGGACTTGGGGAAGTTCACCTCGAAGCCCAGACCTTGCAGTAACGTAATAGTCTGTTGGGTCACTGCAATAACTTCTTGCCGAGACGACGCTTTGATGAGCCAGTCGTCGAGGTATGGAAACACCTGGAGACCCTGCATCCACAGGGCTGCCGCCATCACCACGAGGCACTTCGTGAAGACCCTTGGGGATGAGGCAAGTCCGAAAGGACGAACTCGGTACTGCAGGTGAAGATTTCCCACCCGAAATCTCAGAAATCGGGAGAGGCTGGATGAATCAGGATGTGAGTGTAAGCCTCTTTGAGATTCAGCGAGCATAAACAATCAGCCTTGTCCATCAGGGGGTACAATGTGGGAAGAGAGATCATGCAAAACTTTTCTTTGACAAGAAATTTGTTTAGTACCCTCAGATCTAGAATAGGATGTAAGTCCCCGGTCTTCTTGGGGACTAGAAAATAATGGGTATAAAACCCCGTGTCCCATTGGCACAAAGGAACCTTCTCAACAACCCGGAGGCGAAAGAGAGCCTGAGCCTCCCGAAGAAGAAGGGGAAGTTGTGACCTGTTGGAAGGACACTCTCTTGGAAGCAGGTCTGGTGGTACATGCAGGAATTGAAGCGAATACCCCTCTCGAATGATGGTGAAAACCCAGAGGTCCGAAGTAATCAGCTCCCACTGATGACAAAAGAGACTGAGACGACCTCCTGTTGTCATCTCGGTAACGGAAATCCTTGCAGAACTTACACCCTGAATGGAGAAACTTTAACCAGGACTATGGCAGAACGAGACTTAGGAGTAATCATCAGTGCTGACTTGAAAGCAGCCACTCAAGTGGAGAAGGCTTCATCTAAAGCACGGCAGATGATAGGTTGTATCAAGAGAAGCTTCGTCAACAGGAAACCTGAAGTCATGATGCCATTGTACAGAGCCATGGTGAGACCTCATCTGGAATACTATGTGCAATTCTGGAGGCCACATTACCGTAAGGATGTGCTCAGAATTGAATCGGTTCAGCGGATGGCCACCAGGATGGTCTCGGGGCTAAAGGGTCTCCCGTACAAAGAAAGACTGAGCAAATTGCAGCTCTACACTCTCTAAGAGCGTAGGGAGAGGGGAGACATGATTGAGACATTTAAGTACATCACGGGACGGGTCAAGGTGGAAGATGATATCTTTCTTCTCAAGGGATCCTCGATCACAAGAGGACATCCGCTCAAACTCAGGGGAGGGAAGTTTCGTGGAGACGCCAGGAAGTACTTCTTCACGGAGAGAGTGATTGAGCATTGGAACAAGCTTCCAGTGCAGGTGGTCGAGGCACGCAGCATCCCAAACTTCAAGAACAAATGGGATACCTATGTGGGATCCCTACAAGGGTCATGCCAAGGAATAGGGTCACTAGGACTTGAATGAGCGGGTCAGTAGAGTGACAGTATAATTACAATTATACTTTAGGGGATCAGTAGACTTAAGAGGGTGGGTAAATAGTGTGTGCAGACTTGATGGGCTATAGCCCTTATCTGCTGTCATCTTTCTATGTTTCTATGTCATCGAACAGTTCGTTTCCCAAGCAAGGAAGATTGGCCAGGCGATCTTGCAAGTTGGGATCCATATCCACTATGTGCAGCCAGGCCAAGCGGCGCATAGCCACTGCAAAGGCCGTGACCCTAGAGCAAGGGTGTCAAAGTCCCTCCTCGAGGGCCGGAATCCAGTTGGGTTTTCTGGATTTCCCCAATGAATATGCATTGAAAGCAGTGCATGCAAATAGATCTCATGCAGATTCATTGGGGAAATCCTGAAAACCCGACTGAATTCTGGCCCTCGAGGACCGACTTTGACACCTGTGCCCTAGAGGATAACTCAAAGGCATCATACATGGCTTGGAGCATAAAGAGACGAATCTGAGAAAGAGTTGGGCTCCCTCCTGCCCCAATCGTGTTGGGGGGGTATCCAGTTGCCGGGGCAGGAGGGGTTGGGTTCCCTCCTGCCCAGATTGTGTCAGGGGAGGGTCGCTGGGGCAGGAGGGCTTGGGCTCCCTCCTTCCCCGATCTTGTCACAGAGAGGGATGGATTACGGCAGGAGAGATTGGTCATCTCTCCTGCTGCGATGGTGATCGGCCATCCCCCTGAACCATGACACTTCGGGGTGAGGATCGCGATTCTCACCCCAAAGTGCCGCAGTGGGGGGGGGGGGATGGCCAATTGCCATCGTGGCAGGAGAGATGAGCTGTCTCTCCTGCCGCAATGGTTGTGGTTCGAGGTGGGCAGGTTGCCGGGGCTGCTGAGCTCATTGCGGCAGCCGTGATCAGCTCAGCGGCTCTTTTTTCAGCACTTATACCTGTTTTGACTTGGTCTAAGTCAAAACGTATAAGTGCCGACTAGGCAGCCTGTTTTTGGTTTTGGTTATACCTGCTATATGACCATGTCTAGATCAGCCCACCTCCCGCCCTTTCCCCTCCTCTAAAAATGCCTCTTTTCGCTTTATGCATTTAGAGGCAGGGGAAAGTCCTAAGCTGGTTTTAGATACGTCTAAAACCAGCTTTGGGTATGGGTACTTTAACAATCAGGTTTTTTGATCGTCCAAGTACCCATTTAGGCCACTTTTTAAATGTTTTTTTTTCTTTGATTATGAGCCCCATATTCTATATGTATTTTGCTACTTCTTAAAATCTGTTTTCATAGGATTCTTTTATTTTGTTTTAATTATTGTAATCCAAACAGGTGTATAAATATCAAATATCAAATCTTGTTACTTCTGATCTTTAGATTTTCTTCTGTCTCTTTTCCCCCCATTCCTATCATTCTATATCATATCTTAAGTGATGATATAGAATGATAGGAATGGGGGAAAAAAGAAACGGAAGAAAATCTAAGTTCAGAAGTAACAAGATTTGATATTTATACACTTTGATATATATGCACCGTAATACTTAAAAAAAAAAGTGGAGATGCTTCATTGTAGTGTTTGTTGCTTGTCTGTTTGGATTCTCACTAAATAAGTTTTTCACCCTCCTGTCAAATCACTTCTTTTGAATTTCCCATCTCTTTCCCATTCTTGCCTCTCTTTCTCATATCTTAAGAGATTTGTTTCCTCTTCCTTCATGAACTTCTTCTTAGTTCTTATTCATGATGGTTTCTCAACTACCAAATGTCATCTAATTTCTATTCCATTTTCCATACAGTTTCCTCCAGTTTCTGTTTTTGAACTTTTCATCTCTTTCTCATTTTTACCATTCTTTCTCATATCTTAAAAGATTTATTTCCTCTTCTTTCATGTTGCAGGATATGTCAAGATGAATCGCATTTTTCTTTTCATTAAATTAGTGCAAATGGGGGGAAAACTGCCGACGCTTCTCTGATAATGAAGCGGAGTATTCTTGAAATAGTCGAATTTGAGCTCCATCAAAAGTCAGTGATTCTTTATGTTGGCGGTGTTGTTGAAATAATCCCACTTTATTTGCATAATTATGCACTTTAGCTATAATTACTCGTGGCCTTTGATGGTTATCTACTTAATACCCACCCAGTGCACCCGTTCTAAATGGAGAGGGCCAGTACCTGATGGAAGCGGCAGTTTTTTGGAAATCAGTCCTCCAGCTTAAACAATAAATGAGTCTATGACACTGTTTCTGGAATACCCACTACCCGGATGTTGTCTCTATGAGAACGATTTTCGACTTCCTCCAGTTTGGCTTCCAGTAATTTGATCTGTTTCCTCAAAGCAGATAGTGTGTCATTCACCTCCATAGCAGTGTCCTCAATTTCAGCAACACGCACTTCAAGCTCTCCAGTTCTCCTAAACAACTCAGACAACAAGGTGTCAACCCCAGCTAACTGACCTGAAAGGTAAGTAAATCTAGGCTCTAAAGCTTTTACTACTGCAGCTGTTATCTCCTGTACAAGTTCTGAGTCAGTCATATTACTGGCCAGTGGTAACGGTTGAAGTTTATCTCGTTCCTTTTCCTTTTCTTTCAGGACGTGTTAATGTTTTTCTAATTGAAGAGAATATCTGTTCACATAAGTATTAATAACGTCTTGTAGAAATCCAAACGGCTATAAATAATATTTGAGGACAGATGAGACCCAAAATGCAGGAGCTCAGCTAAAACGCATCCAGCTGAGCTCACAATGTCACAGGGCCCTCAAGGAGATTTCCTTTACAGTTGATAAAAGCCTTTTGAGATTATTCCCATCTTTACACAGCAGATGCATTATCACAGCCTTCTTTAATTCAAGCATACCTAGAAGATGCATCTTTACCTAGTTTAACTTCACAAATGCTTGAATTGTTGAATACGCCTTTACGAGTGGTGGAGGTCCAAAAGGTTATTCAATCCCTGTCTACCTCTAAGGCTCCGGGACCTGATGGGTTCACTGCAGAATATTATAAAATGCTTCTTTATCATCTTCCGAGAGTGATGGTACGATATTTTGACGCTTGTGTGGAAAACTTTTCTTTTCCTTTTGGTGCCATGGATGCTTTAATTACTTTGATTCCCAAACCTGGAAAAGATCTTCAACATGTGAAATTTTATCGTCCCATTTCCTTATATAGATCTCAAGATTTTTGCATGGGTATTGGCAGATCAATTACCTCTATTAATAGATGAAGAACAAGTTGGCTTTGTGAAAGGTCGCCAGTCTGTTATACATGTCCGCAAAGTTCTGACTGCATTGGTGACAGGTGAGACCACAGCAATATCAGGATTGTTGCCAAGTCTGGATGCGGAGAAGGCTTGTGATCGAGTGGAGTGGTCTTTTCTTTTTTCCACATTGTCACACATGGGCTTTACTGGATGGTTCTTGGATTGTTTAAGAGTCTTATATGCTAGTCCTCATGCCTCTATTCCAGTTGTTGTCTCGAGAGGCACTCGTCAAGGATGCCCTCTTTCTCTACTATTGTTTCTTATCTACTTAGAGCCTCTTTTACGAACTTTGAAGAAAGATGTTCATATAACTGATCTTTCTATCATGGGTCACAAATTAAAAGTTTTAGCGTTTGCAGATGATTTGATGGTTATTTTAACTAATCCAATATACTCTTCATCACATCTGCTTGATGCTTTAACTTAATTTGGGTTTCATTCAGGATTTATATTGAACTATCATAAATCTGTGGCTCTTCCATTTCACTCTAGTCTACCCATTCTTTGGCCTGGTACTTCCCCTCTCACTTGGGCACCTGGGAAAGTTGTTTACTTGGGAATTACAATACCACAAGATATTTCTCAACTTCATGACCTTAATATACAACCCTTTTTGAATAGGACTAAAACTCATCTTTTAACCTGGTATCATTTTCCTATTTTTTTAATGTGTCGTATTGCACTCTACAACATGATAGTGTTGCCTCAATGGTTATATATTTATCAGATGTTACCTCTGTCTTTTTCCCCAAAGATAGAAATATACTTGAACAAATTGATTTGTGGATTTATTTGGAGGGGAGGTCGTTCCTGCCTTCCTCTTAATAAGGTGGTTTTATCAATTGATAAGGGAGGTCTAGGCATCTTACCCCTGTGACGTTTTGTAGAGGCATGTCATATGCGGCATATCTATGATTGGTTTTTCTGTCCACATCTTATTTTTCATTGACTAAAGTAGAAAAACAATTTTGGAAACCATATCATTGTAGTTACCTCCTTCATACTCCTCGTGTAGTGGCTGCTGTTCTGGGGAACCTATATTATTTTTTTATTGCTCCATTAAGATCCACTTGGAGACAAGTCTGTGGTCAGATGGATCTAGACTTTTGCTATATTCCTTTGTTACCTATTTGTGGAAATAGGTCTTTTCATCCTGGTATGACATCAATTAGATTTCAAATGGCAAGGAGAGGATCTATTTTTTATTTGTATCAGCTTCTTAATGATGATGGTACTTTACCGGTGCTTTCTCAGTTGCCTACTACTTATGGCTAGACTAACTTGGATATTTTTTCTTATATCCAACTCAAATATTATGTGAATTCGTTGCCAACTTCAAATTTACTTATCAAGGTATATGAGATTTTATCAGAAATATATTGGTTAGAAGCACAACTGATAGTAGCATTAAAATATTTCAGACACACTCTTATGAATTTTTCTCTATCTTTAGACTATGCTAGGGTGGCCCAAGCTTGGAATGTGGAACTACAAATCACATTACATGGTCCCAATATACATCATTGCTTGAAATTATCATATTTTGAAATGGGATATAAATTTCTCTGTGTACAAGATGCAGGCAAAAATTTATTGTACCAAAATTAAAATGCAAATAAGTAAAATAAAACCCTTTTACCAATCAAGGGACCCGACACAGTCCGTGTTTTGGACAAACCTTCATCAGGGGTCCTAATGAATACAAATACAATACAGAAAACATTAAATACTCTTGTAAACTCTTATAAAAAGCGAAAAGTAACAAGATGGTGTTATTATGCCATGCTACTAAGGCTTGTGGTCAAGTGACGTGAATGACAAGAAAGAGGGTATGTGAAATAAAGAAAGAAAACTTATGACATCTAGAATCCATAAAAGGTTTGCAGAAAAATAAATATAATAAGTGTTTAATTGACCTAAATGTTGTCTAAAAACAAAGGATATTAGTCTATATAAAACTGGATTTAACATTATAACCATTATCAAACTCCTATGGGTACTTATTCCTTTAATTTCTCACTTTTCCATTTTGTGTCACGTTCTTTTGTCACTAATTTTTTATAGTGTTTTATTGTTTAATGTTATCATTTTCCTTATATTCTTTTTTAACTTACCTTGATATTTATCTTACTTTGCATGTTTCCTTACTATTTCATATACCCTCTTTCTTGTCATTCACGTCACTTGACCACAAGCCTTAGTAGCATGGCATACTAACAACATCTTGTTACTTTTCGCTTTTTATAAGAGTTTACAAGAGTTTTTAATGTTTTCTATATTGTTATTGTATTCATTAGGACGCCTGACGAAGGTTTGTCCGAAACATGGACCATGTCGGGTAAAAGGGTTTTATTTTACTTATTTGCATTTTAATTTTGGTACAATAAATTTTTGCCTGCATCTTGTACACAGTCTGCAGTTTTGTTTGTTTCTCCTGCTTGGTTTTTTCTGCAGACAAAGTTGGACTTTCTCCTTTGTTTTGTTGCCATATAAATTTCTCTGTCATTTATATATAGTGCCTTGGCGTGCTTGGCATCTCTGAAGGCTCTTGCCCCAAATGTGATCATCCCAGAGCCAATTTATCCTACGTGTTCTGGTTCTGTCCTTGGGTGCATAAATTTTGGACTATCGTTTTTTCTAGAGTTGGTGATATATAGAATACTAGATGGTTTTTTAACAGTTATAATCTATTTTGGTTATTTGATTTGAAACATTCTATTCCCAGAGGACTTAAAGGTTTTCTGAAAAGAACCATACTTTCAGGCATGAAGATCATTCTTTCTCTTTGGATTAAACCATTACATCCTACATCACTGGTGTTCCAATATGCTTCATCTTTTAATTATAGAAAGTATGTGGCTCACTGTGGCGGTGAAGGAAGTGATCAGAGATAAGAAGACTTCGTTTAAGGAATGGAAAAGGTCAAAAACGGACAAAAACTGGAAAAAGCACAAACAACATCAAAGCAGGTGCCATAAGAGACTACGAGGAAAAAATAGCCAAGGAAGTAAAAAACTTCAAGCCGTTCTTTTGATAAATCCGAAGGTAATCAAGGAACTGAAAGGGGCTATAGCTGAACTGATTCAACTAATAGCCAATCTGTCGATCAAATCGGGAAAGATTCCGGAAGACTGGAAAGTGGCAAATGTTACACCGATATTCAAAAAAGGTTCGAGGGGAGATCCGGGAAACTACAGACCGGTGAGTCTGACCTCGGTACTAGGAAAGATGGTAGAGACGCTGATAAAGGACCGCATCATTGATCACCTTGATGGACACAATCTGATGAGGACCAGCCAGCATGGCTACAACAAAGAAAGATTTTGCTTGACAAACTTGCTGCACTTCTTTGAGGGAGTAAACAGGCAGATAGACAAGGCTGACTGGGTCAACATTGTATATCTGGATTTTCAGAGACGATGACACCTGGCAACTGGTCACCTCTGCAAGCAAATACAGAAGTCAGTCCTCGCTATCTTCATCTTCATGCAAGCACAGTACCCTCACATCGACACCGCAAATCACCCTGAGGAACAGATTTCAGCCCCTACAAGAAAGACCTGCCAGCGGAGCTCAGAAGGATAGTAGGAAGACATTCAAGAGTGTACTTTTGTAATCCAGCAGCCGACCCCCAACTCAAGAAGCAACGAATCAGCACCCCCCTAAGAAGCGCAGAGTGATTGTCATTGGGGACTCTTTGCTACGAGGTACCGAGGGACCAGTATGCAGACCAGACCAATCAAGAGAGGTTTGCTGTCTACCAGGAGCTAGGATCCAGGATGTGACTACCTGCATAGGAAAAATAATCAAGCCCCAAGACCACTACCCGATGCTTCTCATCCATGTTGGAACAAACGATACTGCCAGGAACTCACTGGAGAAGATACCGGAAGACTTTAGAGCTCTAGGTGAGAAGCTGAAGCAGATGGAAGCACAGGTGGTTTTCTCCTCCATCCTACCAGTAAGAGACAAGTGGAGAGCTAAAGAAGAACGAATACAGAGGACGAATGAATGGCTATGGGGATGGTGCAAAGAAAATAATTTTGGCTTCCTGGACCACGGAGAGGCACTTCAGGGACTGCAGTGACCAGACAGGCTACAACTGCTCCGGAAGGCTTTAAACTAGGTGAGCAGGGGGAGGGGACCCACTCTCACACTAGTAGGGTGGGTAACTCCATCTTGGAATCTGAGGTAAGTAATAGCAATGTTAAGAGGGGACAGAGGCCATACCAAAGGGGAGGGAGGAAGTGCGAGAGACAGAGATTCCATACTGGAATCTGAGGTAAGTAATCGGGTCACTAAAGAGGAAGACAGATGGAGAAATGAAAACTCTATCCTAGACTCTAAGATAAGCAATCAAATATATACCAAAGGGGATAGAGGCAGGTTAGAGGGGGGACAAACTACCTCAGAAAGAGAATACTTCATACAGACAGAAAGAATGGACAGCCATGTATGCTAATGCCCGAAGCTTGGGCAATAAAATTTTGGAACTGGAAACAGAAATGAGAAATGCCGACCTTGATGTGGTGGCAATATCATAAACATGGTTCTCGGAGTCCCACAGCTGGGATATGGTCAAACCGGGATATAACTTACTCCGTCACGACAGATAAGGTAAATCAGGAGAAGTAGCTCTATGCACTAGAGAGGACATCAAAGTTACTAAAATCACAGACATCCAAGTATATGGGAGAATCCCTCTGGGTGAACCTTGCCAGGGGCAATAACAAATGCCTGTATTTTGGTGTTGTGTACAGACCACCAAGACAAAAGGACGATGCGGACCAAGAACTAATTGAAGACATTGAGAACATCACACTGCAAGGAGACATAGAAACATAGAAACACAGACGATGACGGCAGAAAAGGGCTACAGCCCATCAAGTTTGCCCACTCTGCTTACCCACCCCCTGTCTATGCCCTAATGACCCAATTTCCTTATCTTGACCCTCGTAGGGATCCCACATGGGTATCCCATTTATTCTTAAAGTCTGGCACGCTGTCTGCCTTGATCACCTGCACTGGAAGCTTGTTCCAATGATCAACCACTCTCTCTGTGAAGAAATACTTTCTGGTGTCGCCATGAAATTTTCCGCCCCTGAGTTTGAGCGGGTGCCCTCTTGTGGCCGAGGGTCCCTTGAGAAAGAAAATATCATCTTCCACTTTGACACGTCCCGTGAGGTACTTAAATGTTTCGATCATGTCTCCCCTCTCCCTACGTTCCTCAAGAGTGTAGAGCTGCAATTTGTTCAGTCTCTCTTCGTACAAGAGACCCTTGAGCCCCGAGATCATCCTGGTGGCCGTCCGTTGAACCGATTCAATTCTGCGCACATCTTTACTGTAATGTGGCCTCCAGAATTGCACACAGTACTCCAGATGAGGTCTCACCATGGCCCTGTACAAAGGCATTATGACTTCAGGCTTTCGGCTGACAAAACTTCTATTGATACAACCCAATATCTGCCTTGCCTTAGATGAAGCCTTCTCCACTTGATTGGCAGTTTTCATGTCTGCACTGATGATTACTCCTAAATCTCGTTCTGCTGAAGTCCTAGTTAAAGTTTCTCCGTTCAAGAAGTACGTCCTGCATGGATTTCCGCTTCCGAGGTGCATGACCTTACATTTCTTAGCATTGAAGCCTAGCTGCCAGGTTGAGGACCAACTTTCCAATGTAAGCAGGTCCTGCGCCATATAATTCTGTAAACTGCATTCACTTACTATATTACATAGTTTGGCGTCATCGGCGAATAGTGTTATTTTACCTTGAAGCCCTTGAGTCAGATCCCCTATGAATATGTTGAAAAGGAGTGGACCCAGGACCGAGCCCTGCGGCACTCCACTGGTCACCTCCGATGTTTTAGAGAGGGTACCATTAACCACCACCCTCTGAAGTCTGCCACTCAGCCAATCATTGACCTATGCAGTTAGTGTCTCTCCTAACCCCATCGATTCCATCTTGCTTAGCAGCCTGTGGTGTGGGACACTGTCAAAAGCTTTACTGAAGTCCAGGTACACGACGTCCAAAGACTCTCCCAAGTCCAACTTTCTTGTTACCCAGTCAAAGAAGCTGATGAGATTGGATTGGCAGGACCTACCCTTGGTGAATCCATGCTGACTGGGATCCCTAAGATTCCCTTCATTCAAGATCGTGTCCAATTTGCTTTTAATTAGTGTTTCCATGAGTTTGCACACTATTGATGTGAGACTCACCGGTCTATAATTCGCAGCCTCTGCCCTGCAACCCTTTTTATGCAGAGGAACGACATTAGCTAATTTCCAGTCCAGGGGAACTTTCCCCTTACTTAGGGAGAGATTGAATAGCTCAGCCAACGGTTTCGCCAGGACATCGCTCAATTCTCTGAGCACTCTTGGGTGCAAATTGTCTGGTCCCATGGCTTTGTTCACCTTGAGTCTTGCCAGTTCACTGTAAACTTCACCTGGTGTGAACTCAAAATTCTGAAACGGGTCTTCTGTGCTTTGTGTTGCCTTCAACTGCGGACCGTGTCCCGGTGCCTCACAGGTGAAGACTGAGCAGAAGTATTCATTCAGTAGTTCGGCTTTATCGGAATCTGCTTCCACGTAACTTCCGTCCGGTCTTCTAAGGCGTACTATCCCGCCTGTGTTCCTTTTTCTGTCACTAATATACCTGAAGAAGGATTTGTCCCCCTTTTTAATGTTTTTTTGCCAGAATTTCTTCCACTCGAAGTTTTGCCTCCCTAACTGCCATTTTGACCGCTGTAGACCTGGTCCTATATTCTACTTTTGCCTCTCTTTTCTCTGTGCGCTTGTAGGAGAGAAACGCTTTTTTCTTCTCTTTAATGAGGTGCGAGATCTCCGCGGTGAACCATTGGGGTTTATTGTTTCTTTGTCGTTTATTTACTGATTTTATGAAACGGCTAGTTGCTTCATGTATGGTTGATTTCAGTGTTAACCACTTAGCTTCTACATCATCGGTCTCCGCTTGGTCCTGCAGCATCTGATGGACGAAATCTCCCATGCGTGCGAAGTCTGTGCCCCGGAAATTGAGTACCTTTGTTTTCGTGTTTGATCTAGGGAAGCCTTTCCTAAGGTTGAACCATACTATGTTGTGGTCACTGGAGGCTAGCGTATCTCCTACTGAGACCTCTGAGACGCTTTCCCCGTTGGTGAGTACCAGGTCGAGGATCGCCTGGGCCCTAGTGGGCTCTGTTACCATTTGTTTGAGACGTGCTCCCTTTATGGAGGTTAAGAGCCTCCTGCTACCGCTGGTTGTCGCTGAAAATGAGTTCCAGTCTGCATCAGGCATATTGAAGTCTCCTAGCAGTACAGCTTCTCCTCGTAGAGTGATATTCTCTATGTCTTCAATTAATTCTGCGTCCATGTCTTCCAGTTGTCTTGGGGGTCTGTATACCACACCTAGATACAGGCATTTTTCTCTGCCTCTTGCCAGGTTTACCCAGAGGGACTCCCCGGTGTACTTGACATCTGTGATCCTGGTGGTTTTGATGTCCTCTTTAATGTATAGAGCTACCCCCCCTCCTAACCTGCCCTCTCTGTCCTGACGAAGTAGATTGTAGCCCGGTATAGCCATATCCCACCCATGTGAGTCCGTGAACCAAGTTTCAGATATTGCCACCACATCTAGGTCGGCATTCCTTATTTCAGCCTCCAATTCTAGAATTTTGTTACCTAAACTGTGTGCATTGACATACATGGCCCTCCATATCTTGTGTTTGCTAAGTCCCTGTGAGGCGTATCCTACCCGAATCGGTGTGACTCCCAAAGAACTGTTTGCAATGTGGGTACTTACCTTAGACATGGAAGCAGAGTTTCGACTCACCTCATCAGGATAATTCCTTTCTGCACTAATATGTGAATGGGTACCCTCCCCCAACTTACCTAGTTTAAAGCCCTGTGAAGCAGGCGGGCTAGTCGGTGTCCGAAGACGTTCTTACCCCTACTGGTCAGATGGAGTCCGTCTGGTCCCTGAAGTCCTTGTAGCGCTTCCCCATGGTTTAGGAATCCGAAGTTCATATCACCATCCCTGTAGCCACTCGTTCGTCCTCAGGATACGTTCATCTCTGGCTCTTCCCTTGCCTCTAACTGGGAGGATTGATGAGAAAACCACCTGCGCTCCTGTCTGCTTCAGCCTCTCACCCAGTGCTCCAAAGTCTCTGGTGATGGTCTCCGGTGTGTTCCTGGCAGTGTCGTTGGTTCCTATGTGGACAAGAAGCATAGGAAAGTGGTCTCGGGGCGTGAGTAATCTATCCAGACTGGCGGTGACATCTCGTATCCTGGCTCCAGGCAGACAGCAGACCTCCCTAGATTGCATATCCAGTCTGCAAATTGGTCCCTCGGTGCCCCTCAGCATGGAATCCTCGATGACTATTACTCTGCGCTTCTTTGGGGGGAGTCGGTCAGTTGTCCCTGGAGATGGAGCTGTGTGTTGGGCTTGCTCCTGTTCCTGCTCCTGTTCCTCATCGGCAGTTCCTTCCTGAAGAATCTGGAATCTGTTCCGCAGGGCGAGTTGAGGGGTTGATGTATAGCTGCCCTGTTTGTAAGAAGAAGGAGAAGATGAAGAGATTGAAAAAGGGGGGGGGGGTCTCCTATGTTTGCCCATGGAGGAGGTCACCAGCTGCCAGGAGTCAGTGCCGCTAGCCATTTCCTGTATCCCAATTGTTGGTTTCAAAGCTGATGATTTGGGTGTCTCGAGGATGGACTTGTCATGGGCCTGCTCGGTGATTTGGGATAGCTCCTGGACGACTCCGTCGATGTAGGCCTCGTCCTCTCGGATGCTTCTCTGGCGTATCACCTCCTCCCTGAGGCTCCTTGAGACACAGTGCTGTTGGGAGACTTCAATATGCCCGATGTGGACTGGAACAAATTCTCCGCTACAACCAGCGACAGCAAGAGGCTACTAGCATCCATGCGAGGAGCACGCCTCAAAACAAGATGGTACTGGAACCCACCAGGGATCAAGCGATCCTGGACTTGCTGCTCACCAACGGGGACAGTGTCACAGAGGTATCGGTGGGAGAAGCTTTGGCCTCCAGCCAGTGGCGTACCTGGCTTGTGTGACACCAGGGGCCCATCATTTTTTGGCACCCCCCTCCCCATCTGTACGAAAACCATGATTTTTAGTAACAAGCCACATGTCATACATGAGTACCTAGGAAAAGGCAGCATCTTACATACTGCAGTGAGAAGTATATCATCAATACGCCCATTGTAAAACTAAACAAGCCAGACTAGTACAGATCAATCCTGTAATCAATCCTTGTCAAAAAAACCATATCTTTCGAACACACAGAACACAGAAAACACCTTCGCTTAGTATGGAATGTCATCACAAACTTACCCCTTCCCCTTTTTCAAAACTGTAGTGTGGATTTTAGCCACGGT
Source organism: Geotrypetes seraphini (assembly GCF_902459505.1). Classification (NCBI taxonomy): domain Eukaryota; kingdom Metazoa; phylum Chordata; class Amphibia; order Gymnophiona; family Dermophiidae; genus Geotrypetes; species Geotrypetes seraphini. The sequence continues at coordinate 94,415,802 of NC_047092.1, forward strand.
GGTACTAAAAAACGCTCCACAGTTTTGTAAAAGGGGGGATAAAATAGAAATACATAGACAAAGGTTAAATTGAACCAGCAAGAAGCTGGACTCTGCATACAGAAACAGTGACAAATATCTCCTAAAGCAATAAATAAATAGAACATTTTTTTCTACCTTTGTCTTCTGTGGTTTCTGCTTTCCTCATCTTCTTGTAACTCTCTTCCTTCCATCCACTGTCTGTTGTCTCTCTTCCCCTATATGGCATCTTCTCTCCTTCTATGCCCCTTCCAGAAACTGTATGCCTCCCCCTTCCATCTCTCCTTTCACCCCCATTGGTCTGGTATCTGTCTCCTCTCCTTCCCCCCTGCTCTGGCATCTCTCTCTCCGCTCACTTCCTCCTGTTCTTCCCTGGTCTTCCTTCTCAATTTATTTTCTGCTTCTGTCTAAATTCTTTTTTACTATTCAGTCCTCAATTTCCCTCTTTCACTGTGTCTACCTATAGCTTGCCACCTCTTTCCCTTACCCCTTCCAGTAACTATCCTCTTCCCTCAATCCTGCATGTGCCCTTTTTTCTTTCTCCTCCCCACTTCCTTCCAGCATCTGCTCCCCCTTTCCCTCACGCTTCCATTCAGCAGCTGTACGTCCTCTCCCCCGCACTTCCATTCAGTGTCGGTTTCCCTCTCTCTACCCCTTCCCATCCACTGTTCACCCTCTATCTCGCCCCTTCCATTCACTGCCTTCTGTGCTCTTTCTATCCAGTGTGCACCCTCTCTCTCTCTCTTCCATATGGCATCTTCCCTCTTTCTATGCTCCTTCCATAAACTATCTATCCCGTGCCCCTTCTCTCCTTTGTACATGATTGATTTAAACTGTCACCTCTCTGTTTTTCTCTCTGTCACCACCCTCTCCCCTATGCTCTGGCATCTCTCTCTTCTCCTTTCTTTCCTTCCCACCTCATGGTCTGGCATCATCCCTTCCCTGATTCCCGGCATCTCTCTCCTTTCCTTTTCTTCCATCTCTCCCTCCCCCTCCATGCTCTGACATATCCTCCTTCCTTTCCCCCTTCCTTTTCCCTTGATCTGGCATACCTTCCTCCTTCCCTCCATGCCCTGGCGTCTCTTCTTCCCTCCAAGCCCTGGCATCTCCTTTCATTCCCTCTAGTTGGGTACAGCCACACTCTCCCCCTCTGCTCCCTTTCCTCCTTCTGTCACCCAAGGCCTGGTGTCTTGAACTTCATCGGGCAGCAGCAGCATTCACAATTCATTGCGGTTGCCCGCTTCAGGCCTTCCTCTCTGTCGGGTCCTGTCTTCATGAAAACAGGAAGTAGGCAGGACCAGGCAGAGAGGAAGGCCTGAAGCCGGCAACAGCAGCGAATTGTAAAAGCTGCTGCTGCCCGAAGAAGGTTATGGAGCACCGAGGCAGACCGCTTCTCCCCCCTCCCAGCCAAACCCACGCTGATCCTTCTATCTCTCCCCCCCAGTGAACCTTTCCGACCCTTCCAGTGAGAGCAGCAAACCTCCTTCCATTAGTGTCGGCTGCTTCGCGGCTTTCTCCTGCCGGTAAAGCGTCACTGATGACATCATCAGTGACGCGGCAAAGGGAGGAGAAAGCCGCGAAGCAGCCGACGCTACTGGAGGGAGGTTTGCTGCTCTCGCTGGGAGGGTGGGAGTGCTATAGGGACCAGGCTGGCTGTGCACCCCCCTAAGGCTGCACCCGGGGCGGACCTCCCCCCCCCCCTTGGTACGCCACTGCCTCCAGCGACCACAACACGGTGTGGTTCCACCTGAAGAAAGAAATCACTAGGTCAAATACATCGACTAAGGTCTTAAACTTTAAAGGAACTGACTTTCAGTGCATGGGAGACTATGTCTACAAAAAGCTGCAAAACCAAAGGAAGACGGACAGTGTAGAGGTACTATGGTCGGCTCTGAAATCAACCCTGCAAGAAGCAACCAACATATACATAAAGATTGTGAGCAAACGGCGCAGAAAAAATTGACCACAGTGGTTCTCTAAGGAGATCTCAGAACTAGTAAAGCAAAAGAAAAAAGCATTCATAACATACAAACAATCACAATGACCGGAAGCTAAAGAAAACTATCTGACGAAATCTAGGAAAGTTAAAAAGACAGTCAGGTAGGCCAAACTCCAGATGGAAGAAAGTATAGCAAAACAGGTCAAAAAGGGGATAAATCCTTTTTTAAGTACGTTAATGACAGGAAAAAAAACACAAGCGGTATCGTACGCCTAAAGAAACCTGACGGAAACTTCATAGACTCGGACGCAGACAAAGCAGAACTACTCAATAACTACTTCTGCTTGGTTTTCACTTGCGAAGCACCAGGATCCGGTCCTCAGCTACAGACAAAGGGGTGCTCAGTGGACCCATTCCGGGACCTTGTATTTACCGCAAGCGATGTCTACCACGAACTATCAAAGCTAAAAGTAAACAAAGCTATGGGCCCAGATAATCTACACCCCAGAGTACTTCAGGAACTGAAGGATATCCTGGCAGAACCATTAGCCGAGCTTTTCAATCTTTCCCTAAGCAAGGGAAAAGTCCCCTTGGACTGGAAAACTGCCAACGTTATTCCGCTCCACAAAAAGGGATGCAGGTCAGAGGCTAAAAATTACAGACCGGTGAGTTTCACATCAATAGTGTGTAAACTCATTGAAACATTGATAAAAAAACAGATTGGATGCAATTCTGGATGACGAAAAATTAAGGGATCCACACCAACATGGCTTTATGAAGAGAAGATCTTGTCAATCCAATCTGATAAGCTTCTTTGACAGGGTAACAAAGAAACTGGATGGGGGAGAAACCCTGGACATATTGTATTTGGACTTCAGTAAGGCCTTTGACAGTTTCCCACACCGAAGGTTATTGAACAAAATGAATGCAATGGGCCTAGGAGTAACACTGACTGCATGGGTAGAAGACTGGCTTAGCGGCAGGCTTCAAAGGGTAATGGTAAACGGTATTCCCTCAAAAACATTGGAAGTGACCAGTGGAGTACTACAGGGTTCGGTCTTGGGCCCAATATTATTTAATATCTTTATAAGGGATCTGCCTCAGGGACTTCGTGGCAAAATTACATTATTTGCAGATGATGCTAAACTATGTAACATTGTGGGCAATGCAGCAGAACCAGGCAGCTCAACCATACCCGACTCTATGATGCAAGACCTGCTTTTACTGGAACAATGGTCCGGTATTTGGCAACTAAATTTGAATGCCAAAAAATGTAAGGTTATGCACCTTGAAAGAGGAAATCCATGCAGAACATATACCCTGAATGGTGAAAACCTAACAAGAACTGTAGCAGAACGGGACTTAGGAGTAATCATCTGGGCAAATATGAAAGCTGCCAATCAGGTGGAGGAAGCTTCAGCAAAGGCTAGACAAATGCTGGGTTGCATCAGAAGGAGCTTTATTAGCTGAAAACCTGAAGTTATACTGCCATTATACAGATCCATGGTGAGACCTCACCTGGAATATTGTGTTCAGTTTTGGAGGCCACATTATCAAAAGGATGTGAAGAGAATGGAGTCGATTCAGCGGATGGCTACTAGGATGGTCTCAGGACTTAAAGATTTCCCATATGAGGAACGTCTGAGCAGACTGCGCTTATATTCTCTCGAGGAGCGCAGAGAAAGGGGGGGCATGATACATCACGGGTCGCATTGAAGTGGAGGAAGAAATCTTTTTTCTTACCGGTCCCACGGCAACAAGAGGGCATCCGCTAAAGCTCAGAGGGGGAAGATTTCATGGGGACACCAGGAAATACTTCTTCACCGAAAGGATAACTGATCGATGGAATGGTCTTCCAAGATAGGTAGTCGAGGCCAGTAACACGCTCGACTTCAAGGGACGAAGGGACAGACAGGTGGGGTCACTCAAGAGGAATGCTTAATAGAAGGATTCTCAAGGGAGGGAGGGATGCTTAATAGATGGATTCTTGAGGGAGGGAGTGTTCTTGAGTGGGCAGACTTGTTGGGCCGTTGGCCCTTTTCTGCCGTCGTGCTCTATGTTTCTACTTTGAAAAATTGCGAACCATGGAACTGAGGGTGAAATACTCACGTGGATTAAAAACTGGCTGGCAGATAGGAAACAGAGAATGGGGGTAAATGGACAATACTCGGATTGGAAAAGCGTCATGAGTGGAGTGCTGCAGGATTCGGTGCTTGAACCTGTGCTCTTCAACATATTTATAAACAACCTGGAAATTGGTACGATGAATGAGGTGATTAAATTTGCAGACAATATGAAGTTATTCAGAGTAGTGAAGATGCAGGAGGATTGCGAAGACCTGCAATGTGACATAAACACGCTTGAGAAAAAGGCCACAATATGGCAAATGAGGTCTAACGTGGATAAGTGTAAGGTGATGCATGTCGGTAACAAAAATCTTATACACGAATACAGGATGTCCGGTGCAGTACTTGGAGAGACACCCCCCCCCCCCCCGGAAAGAGACTTGGAAGTACTGGTTGACAAGTCAATGAAGCCATTCGCGTAATGTGTGGCGGCGGTGAAAAGGGCGAACAGAATGCTAGAAATGATTAAGAAGGGGATCAAGAAAAGATCAGAGAAGATTATCATGCCACTTGACTGGGCCATGGTATGCCCTCACATAAGAACATAAGAATTGCCGCTGCTGGATCAGAGTAGTGGTTCATCATGCCCAGCAGTCCGCTCACGCGGCGGCCCCCAGGTCAAAGACCAGTGCTCTAAATGAGTCCAGCCTCACCTGCGTACGTTCAAGTTTAGCAGGAACTTGTCCAACTTTATCTTGAATCCCTGGAGGGTGTTTTCCCCTATAACAGACTACGGAAGAGCGTTCCAATTTTCTACCACTCTCTGGGTGAAGAAGAACTTCCTTATGTTTGTACGGAATCTATCCCCTTTCAACTTTAGAGAGTGCCTTCTTGTTCTCCCTACCTTGGAGAAGGTGAACAATCTGTCTTTATCTGCTATGTCTATTTCCATCAGTATTTTGAATGTTTCGATCATGTCCCCTCTCAGTCTCCTCTTTTCAAGGCAGAAGAGGCTCAGTTTCTCCAATCTCTCACTGTACGACAACTCCTCCAGCCCCTTAACCATTTTAGTTGCTCTTCTCTGGACCCTTTCGAGTAGTACCGTGTCCTTCTTCATGTATGACAACTAGTGCTGGACGCAGTACTCCAGGTAAGGGCGCACCATGGTCCGGTACAGCGGCATGATAACCTTCTCAGATCTGTTCCGTGATCCCTTTCTTTATCATTCCTAGCATTCTGTTCACCCTTTTTGCCGCTGCCGCGCATTTTGCAGACGGCTTCATCGACTTGTCGATCAGAACTTCCAAGTCTCTTTCCTGGGAAGTCTCTCCAAGTACCACCCCGGACATCCTGTATTTGTGTATGAGATTTTTGTTACCGACATGCATCACTTTACACTTATCCACGTTGAACCTCATTTGCCATGACGATGCCCATTTCTCAAGCTTGATTATGTCATGTTGCAGATCTTCGCAATCCCCCTGTGTCTTCACTACTCTGAATAACTTCGTATCGTCCACAAATTTAATCACCTCACTCATCGTACCAATATCCAGATCGTTTATAAAGATGTTGAAGAGCACAGGTCCAAGCACTGAGGCCTGTGGCACCACACTGTGATGCTCTTCCAGTCCGAGTATTGTCCATTTACCCCCCACTCTGTTTCCTATACTTTAGCCAGTTTATAATCCACGTATTTCACCCTCATTTCCATGGCTTGCAATTTTCCAAAGTAGTCGATGTGGAACCTTGTCGAACGCCTTCTGAAAATCCAGATATACAATGTCGACTGGGTCGACCTTATCAGTCTGCCTGTTTACTCCCTCAAAGAAGTGCAGCAAGTTCATCAAACATGATTTGCCTTTGCTGAAACTGTGCTGGCTGGTCCTCATCAGACCGTGTCCGTCAAGGTGATCAATGATGCAGTCCTTTATCAGCGCCTCTACCATCTTCCCGGTACTGAGGTCAGACTCACCGGTCTGTAGTTTCACGGATCTCTCCTCAAACCTTTTTTGAAGATCGGCATAACAATCTCCACCTTCCAGTCTTCCAGACTGGCTATTACTTGAAGCAGTTCAGCTACAGTCCCTTTCAGTTTCTTAATGACCCTCGGATGGATGCCATCCGGTCCCGGGAATTTATCGCTCTTAAGCCTATCGATCTGCCTGCATACCTCTTCTAGATTGACCGTCAACCCTGTCAGTTTCCCATTTTCGTTTCCAGCATATAGCCTGATGGGTTCTGGTATGCTGTGTATATCCTCTTCGGTAAATACAGACGCAAAAAATGTGTTCAGTCTGTCGGCGATTACTTTGTCTTCCTTTAGCACTCCCTTTATTCCATGGTCATCCAACGGTCCTTCCTTCGTGGGTTGTTTCCCCTTAATATATCGAAAGAACGGCTTGAAGTTTTTCGCCTCCTTGGATAATTTTTCCTCGTAGTCTCTTTTGGCCCCTTTTACCGCCTTATGGTACCTGTGTTGATGGTGTTTGTGCTTATTTCAGTTTTCATCCGTTCTTGACCTTTTCCATTCCTTAAATGAAGTTTTCTTGTCTCTGTTCGCTTCCTTCACCTCTACAGTGAGCCAAGCAATTTCCTTGTTCTTTTTCCTCTTGGATCCCTTTTTGATACGCGGTATATATAGATTCTTGACTGTGACCTTAAAAAGGGACCAAGCTTGCTCTAGTGTTTTTACAGTGCTTATCCTCTTCATAATCTTCTTCTCCACCATGAGTCTCATCTCTTCGTAATTCCCTTTTCGGAAGTTCAGTGTCATGGCCGTTGTTCTGGACCGATGTTTTGCCCCTGCGTCCAGGTCAAAGCGGATCATGTTGTGATTGTTGTTTCCCAGCGTCCCTTCTACTTTTACACCTTGTGCCGGTCCTCGAAGTCCATTTAGAATTATGTCCAGAATTCCATTTCCTCTTGTATTTTCCTTGACAAGTTGTTCCAGGAAGCAATCGCCTACAGCATCCAGGAACTTGGTCTCCCTAGCGCAGCTGGAGGTGCCTAGGTTCCAGTCTATTCCCGGATAGTTGAAGTCACCCATAATAACTGCGTTGCCTCCCTTGCAGTTGCATTTAATCTCGTCCTTCATTTCTCCATCAATTTCTTTGGACTGCCCTGGGGGTCGATAGTAGATACCGATCTTCATTTTCAGTCCATTTATTCCTGGAATTTTGACCCATAGAGACTCTAACTTATCCGTCTGTTGTGGCATGTTCTCTCCAGTAGATTCAATTCCCCCTTTGACGTATATGGCAATGACCCCACCTTTTTGAGCCACTCTATCTCTGAGGTATAGTTTGTTGCTTGCTTTTTTTCACATGAAATTATATTGGAAGATTTTGTCAAGAAAAAAAAGGAATCCAATAGCAACATATCAACATAGACAGATTTAAGAGCAAATTAAAAAGCTTTCTGTTTAAAGACGCATTTGATAGCTAGAAAGCCTTGACTAGGAGCCTCAATTGAATACTATTTCATAACTTTTTTGAAGCACATTGCTTTCTCCATTCCTATTGTTTTTTTCCCATATATGTCTACTTATATTTCTCTTCTCATCCTCTCCTTTTGTTTCAATATGTTTTTGTTAGGTTAGTTCTAAGTATTTGTTCTGTTTCCTCCTAAAATTTTGTAATTTTATTGATTTGTACATCGCTTAGAATTTTGAATAAGCAATTAATCAAATTTATAATAAACTTGAAACTTGAACATTATCAGCAGAGAAATACATTATTTGGAAGGTAGGTACAAAAAAGAGTTAGAGGAGAAACCATGAACAGGCAGAATAATAATTTCTTTGAAATACATGATAGGATGTGATACCAGAGGGAAGGACACAAGAAGGAAGGGAAAGAAGAAAAAAGTAAGAGGGAAGGTGAATAAGAGGGGGGAGAAAGGAGGAATATCAAGGGAAGAAGGAGAAGAAAAAGGAGATCCCCTAGAGGCCGAAAGGAAGAAAGAAGAAGGAGAGAGATGAAGTATAGAAAAGAAGCAATACCATATCAAAGAAAGTTAAATTTTTAAAGAGAATCCAAATAATTTTGGAAAGGGGCCCATTTTGTACGTGATTTGGTACTTAAAGGTATAGTGGAGGAGATCAACATTTCACGTTTATGTTGTAGCAATACTTATTGCAGCCAGAAGTGTATGTTTACCGAGTCGAAAGATTTCCAGTTGGAAAGTATAAGTCTTAGAACAATAATGAGAAGTGTATCAAATAAAGCATGTTGAGAAGGTGGGATCATGAGTATAGGAGACTCGGATTTCAAAATAATGATGTTGTAAGAGAGATCATACTGAAAGGTGAAGATGTGTCGTATAATGGTCCAGACATCTGACCAAAAAGGTTTCAAGCAAGGACATTAAAAACTCATATGTTGTAAAGTGCCTGGCGATAGCCTGCAATTCCAGCAATGATTGATCCTGCGACATGGAGTCTTTGGGGTGTCCAATTTGTTTTATGATGTAAGAGGAACATAGATTGTAGTGAATTAGCGGAAGGGATAGTTCTAATAATTTTAGATCATAGAATAGACCATTGCCTGTCGTGTATATTAAAGTTCAAATCTGTCTCCCAGGATTTTTATAGTGAGTTTTAAGTATCAAATTGAGACTTAATGAATAATTTATATATTTGCAAGGCTATATGGCCTGTAGCCTGCAATTTAGGAAAAAGAGAGATAAAGGAAGGTAGGCCCGGAGCTTTGGAATGCAAGGCTTTTGACTTTCTGAGAATGCTAGTCAATTGAAGCCATTGATAGAATGATGATGCTGGGAGTGCATATCTGGATTATAATTCTGAAAGTCAGAAGCTGAAGAGAAGAAGTACATACTAGTGCTGCCCGATTCAGGAAAAAATATTTTGATTCGATTCTGCCTATTGAATCGATTTTTTGATTCGATTCAATTTTCTTGCCTAATTGGGTGTTTTTTTAAAAAAACATCCTAGTGGGTTTATTTTATACCCTCTTCACCCCTTTAATAGCCTCTTCACCCCCTTTGCCCTCTCCTACCCACACTGGCGCTGTGGTGTAAATAAAAAATACTTTTCCTTTCTCTGTTAAATCCTAGCTCACGTTTGCAGTCTAACACCAGCTCTGGCAGGATACACATTTCAAATCTGACATATTGTAATCTCAAAACAGAAAGTAAAATTATTTTTTCTACCTTTTGTTGTCTGGTCATTATTTAAATCATGTTGGTCCCACGCTCTGGTTGTCTTCTGATAACGTGCATGCCAGGGTCTCCTTTCTCCGTACTAACCATCCATCTTCCATCTCTGTCCTCCCCTTCTGTTTTCCTTCCCTCCCCGGAGGTCTGGCATCTTTCCTTTTTTCGTCTCCACCCCCGCAGCTGCAGCGATGGACCCCACCATCCCCAGATTCACCAGCTCCTTTTCTTAACTACCCATTCATCCTGCATCTCTCCCTCCTTCCCCACCACCCCAGGGTTCACCATTTCCCATTCTCTTCCCAACTGCCCTCCTATCCAGTATCTATACCACCTCCCTACTCCATCCTTTGTGTCCAACTTCTCTCCTTCTGTTCCTTCCCTCCCTAAATCCCATTATCCACCATCTCTCTCCCTCTCCTGTTTTTAGATCCATTATTTCTTCCATCCCTCCCCCATCTTCCCTCTCCCTACCCTCATCTCTCCTCTCCATGATCTTCCCCAAGTCCATCTCCCCTCTCCATAATCTCCCCCAAGTCCATCCCCTTGTATTTCAAACGTTTCCAAGTAAAGGACAAGCAGAGAATACCTGATTTGCCTGCTTTCCTCTCTGGCCAACCTAAAACGTCTAAATCTTTAAGGCCTTTAAATCAATGGTCAAGAACTCGGGGCCATAGCAAGCTATGTGCCTCATGTGAGTTGACTATCTTGGTACCCTCCCCATCCTTCCATCCAGTGTCTCTCCTCTCTCCCTACCCATCCAGCCAGCTGTCTCTACCCTTGTTACTTTCAGCTTCAATCTGTTCTCTCCTGCTGTTTCTTCCGATCTGCAGCAGTAAAGCAAAACAAGAAGAACAACACATGGGGCCGCTGTGCTCAGGCACGCACTTTCGGCTCTGCCGGTCCTCTACCCTGGAACAGGAATTGATATCAGAGGGATCAGAGGATCGGCAGAGCCAATAGCGTGCACCTCAGCACTACAGCACTTCGTATTTCTTTTTGTTTTGCCATTACCACCGGCCAACATCAGAGCCGGTTGATACATGTCAGCTCAGCACTTGCCACGGGCGAGATCCTCGCGCATCGGGGGGGATCTTCAGCTGTCCCCCTCCCCGGGTCCTTCCTCTTTCACTTTCGCTGGGAGCAACCGCTGCAGGTGGAGGGCGATTGCTGGCATGGTTCTCGAACTTTTGCCATTAGGGGGGGGGGGGCAGACATGTTCTCCTCCTCCCCCACAATCCGCTCTTACCACAAAGTGGGGGGGGGGATGATCATAAACCAAACTGGGACGGAAAATGGCCCGAAATGAAACGCATGCTTCTCTGGACCTTTCATTATTATTATTTTTTTAACTTACTACTACTTTTTAGCCTCTCTTTGACGAAGTCCATGCTTCTGATGTAACTTCCGTTTCGCAAATCAGGCAGCACTAGTACATACATCTTTCAGGTACCAGATTCCTAAGTATGCCCATTTAGGCCAAAATATGGAAGATTTATTTATTAAAAAACAAAACGGATTGTTCCATAGGGATATCTGAAGTGAATCCTTGATAGAGAATTCCAACAAGTTATCTAGTTCAAGGAGACAATGTACTATTTGAGAGATTATAGAATTTGTTTTGTGTAATTAAGTGTCAGATGTCAACAAGGGGATTAGGAATGGAGAGGCATTAAATAAGGTATGTTCCAAGGAGAGCCATAGGGAACAATAGGCCGAAATTGAGGAAAACCAATTACTAGCTTGTTGCAAGATGAAGGCCTTGAGATATGTTAGGAAGTCTGGCAAAAGTACTCCCGCTCTATCTTTGGAGGCCTTGAGTTTCTTGAGAGCAATTCGTGGGGATTTATTTTGCCACAGGAAAACAGAAATTTGTTTATCAACAAGTTTATAGAAGGAAGCTGGAGAAATATGCGGGATCAAACTAAGGACAAAATTAATCTTGGGTGCTTCCACCATTTTGATTGTTTCTATCCTACCCCACCAGGAAAGATGGAGGGGATGCCATGCCTGTAGTAATGATTTAAGTGTATGAGCAAGAATATCGCTATTATGTTTGATTGTAGCTGCTAAGGTAGTGTAAAGATTGATACCTAAGTATCTGATGTGAGAGGATGATCAAAGAAGATTAAATGGCCTAACCAATTCTGGATGTGAATAGGTATTAAGAGGCAGGACTTCAGTTTTCCCCTGGTTAATTTTGTAGCCAGATATTAAGGAGTAGGAGTATATTAGTGCAAAAAGAGTGAGAAGAGAACTTTCCGGTTTAGTGAGATAAAGGAGTATACCACCAGTGTATGCCGTCAGTTTATAGTTTATACTCCCATTTTTTAAATGAAATACCTGAGATTTGTTTGATAGAATTAATGGCTAGGAGAAGAGGTTCCAGAGCAAGATTAAAGAGATAAGGTGATAGTGGACAGCCTTGATGAGTGCCTCTATGTAAAACAAAGGAGGACAATAAGATATTATTGGTGAGTATAGTAGCTTTAGGAGAGGAGTAGAGGATTTTAACATAATCAATAAATCTAGTATGACAACCAAACCATTTCATAGTCTGAAACAGGTGTGTCCATTCGACTCTGTCGAATGCTTTCTCCGCATCTAGTGAAATAGCTATAGAGGGGTCTTTTTAGCAGATTGAGCTATAGAGGATAAATAAAAAAGCGCCAAGAATTATCAGTTATAAGTCTACCAGGCATAAAGCCGATTTGATGTGGCGAGATAATTTTACTAATACAATTTTGAAGTCTATGAGAAAGAATTGTGGCATAAATTTTGTAATCTGTATTTAATAGCAAGATGGGTCGATAGTTTGATATTAGTTGAGGATCCTTGTTAGGTTTAGGAATAACAGTGATTACCGTGTCTAGGAAGTGACTATTAGCCATTGTATCCAGTTGAAAAGAATTGAATAATGAAGTAATTGTGGAGGACAGCTGATCTTTGAATAGCTTGTAGAATTCAACTGAAATTTCATCAGATCCAGGAGATTTCCCAGAGGAATGGTGTTTTATAGCTGAAACAATTTCTGATGATTCAAATGGACGCTGTAGATTTTTATTATCTGCATCAGTAAGTTTAGGAGATTGCAAGGTGGCAAAGAATTCAGTAGCATTTGCCGATTCAGTAATCTCATCAGAAGAATAGAGCTGGGAGTAAAAGGTAGGAAAGGCTCTAGAGATATCGTCATGTGAGGAGTGTAGTTGTCCATGCTGATTTTTAATAGAGGGAATCTGTATTCTTGCTCTCTTCCTTTTAAGATAGTTCACAAGCATTTTACTACTTTTATTCATGTCTACATAATATTTGGAAGAGGCGACAAAAATGTCCTGTTGCGCTTAAAGACTGATTAATTTATTATATGAGTATTTCAGTTTATAAATTGCGGGTAGCATGTTTTTATCATTGGTATGGAAGAATTCTGCTTCTCAAATTTGATCTGATCTTCTAGATTTTGCATTTCTAATTTATTAAGTTTTGTTTGGTAGGCTTGTATGGATATTAACTCCCTTCTCAGTGATACTTTAAAATAGAGTTGTGCGGGGACAGAAATCCCACCCGTCCCCGCCAAAGTCTCACCCATCCCCGTGAGGAATCCCACCCGTCCCCGTGAGGAATCTCTCCGTCCCCACCCATTCCCGCGAGGAATCCCCTCCGTCCCCACCCGTCCCCGCGAGGAATCCCCTCCGTCCCCGCCCATCCCTATAAACTTCAGAAATAGTTATTTCATTTAATTATGCTACTGAATTAAAGGCTCTGGTAGAAACCCATTTACAAATAAGCAAAAAGACTTTATTAATTTGGAAATATTAATTGGGAAGAATACATACTTTGTAAACGGGTTTCTACCAGAGCCTTTTTTGTTTATAAATTTTTATCAACACAACTAATATACTACTTTATCCTGAAGAAAAAAAAAAAAAAAGAAATAGAATTCTTTTCCTACATTGTTGCCTGGTTTCTGCTTTCCTCATCTCTCATTCAGTTCCTTCCATCCACTGTCTCTCTTCCTTCTGCGTCTTCCATTTGCTCTGTTACTGTGCCTCTCCCTTTCTCCCCCCTTCCAAATTGGTCTGGCACCCATCTTCTTCCCTCCGCTCCCCCCATAGTCTGGCATCTCTGTCTTCATCCCTGCCAGCGTCTTCTCCCCACTCTCTCTTCCCCATTTCCTTTCAGCGTCCTTCTCCCCCCCATCTTCCCCATGTCCTGTCAGCGTCCTTCTCCCCCCTCTGTCTTCCCCATGTCCTTTCAGTGTCCTTCTCCCCCCCTCTGTCTTCCCCATGTCCTTTCAGTGTCCTTCTCCCCCTCTGTCTTCCCCATGTCCTTTCAGCGCCCTTCTCCCTCTCTGTCTTCCCCATGGCCTTTCAGCGTCTTTCTCCACCCCCCGTCTTCCCCATGTCCTATCAGCGTCCTTCTCCACCCCTTTGTCTTCCCCATGTGCTTTCAGCGTCCTTCTCCCCCCCATCTTCCCCATGTCCTGTCAGCCTCCTTCTCCCCCTTCTGTCTTCCACAAATGCTTTCAGTGTCCTTCCCCCCCCCCGTCTTCCCCATGGCCTTTCAGCGTCCTTCACTCCCCTCCTTCTCTCTCGCCCCGGGTGCAGCACAGCCGGCCAGGTCCCCTTACTTTTGTGGCACTTCCCCGACCGACCGACAACAGCCCCGGTCTGACAAACCTCCCTGTCCTTAACCGCAAATCTAAATTTCCTTCTTACAGCTGCTGTAAGAAGGTAATTTAGATTTGCGGTTAAGAGCAGGGAGGTTTGTTGGACTAGGGCTGTTGTCGGTCGGTCGGGGAAGCGCCATAAAAGTAAGGGGACCTGGCCGGCTGTGCTGCACCTGGGGCGGAGCGGACCGCCCCCCTCCCTTGGTAGCCACTCGAGCCGCGAGGCTACTCCTCCTTACCTACCCTGCCTGCAGCATAGAGCCGAACGGAAGTCTTCCCGTCATCAGCGCTGACGTCGGAGGGAGGGAGGGCTTTGTTTAAGCCCTCCCTCCCCTCCAACATCAGCGCTGACGTCGGGAAGACTTCCGTTCGGCTCTGTGCTGCAGGCAGAGCAGGTAGGGAGAAAAGCCGCGTGACTTAGTACATCCAGCCCCGCAGGATCCCCGTGACCCTCAGAGGCGTCCCAACGGGATCCCCGCGACCCTAGGGGGCGTCCCCACGGGATCCCCGTGACCCGAAGGGGGAACCCGCGGGATGCCCGCGGGTTCCGCGGGATTCCCGTCGTCCCCGTTCCCGTGCAGCTCTCTACTTTAAAAGCCTCCAAAATCGTCAATGGCTTTAGGGAATCTGAATTATTGAAATGAAAAAATTCATGACTAAATTTGGTAAGTCTGTCTTTAGTCGAGTCATTCATCAAGAGAGAATTATTAATCCTCCATAATGGAGATCTGGAAGTTGTCAAGGCGGACCATGTCAATCCTATAGATATAGAGGCATGATCTGAGATAACAATAGCATGTATTTTAGAATCCACTAAGTTTGGGACCAATGAGGAGGAAATTAAGAAGTAATCAATTCTGGAATAGCTATTATGTGGGGAGGAGAAATAAGTGTAATTCCTAGAATCAGGGTGTTGTAATCTCCAGGATTCAGATAAGTTATACTATTTAATCAGTGAATTTAGAGTACAGTTGGCCTTGGACGGGACAACAGAGCAAGAAGAGTGTCTATCTAGCCATGTATCTAGGGGTAAATTAAAATCTCCTGCCATTATTATAAGGAGTGCATCAAATTCAGAAATAATTTGAAAGAGTTGTGTAAAGAATTCAGGAGAGTCAACGTTAGGAGTGTAAAGATTAATAAGAAGAAACTCTTGCGTAAAGATTTGTGCTTTGACCACCAGCCATCTGCCCTCTGAATCATGTTTCAATTCCAAAAGCTGGAAGGGGACATTTTTATGAGATAAGATAGTAACACCATGTTTTCTCCCAATTGCCGAAGCCTCAGCAATAAGGCTAAACCCTTCATTGTTACCTAAAAAGTGGGAGATATTAGAAATGTGAGTCTCTTGTAAAAAGATGAGAGAAGTTTTCATTTTTTTAAGATAAGTGAAAACTTTTTTCCTCTTGACTGGATGTCTCAGATCATTTACATTGCAGGATACAAATGATAGAGTAGATAAAGTATCACTAGGAGCCATGATTAAAGTATTGAATATGGAAATACTGTATGTATTGCCAAGCAAAGAGCAGTATAAGAAAGATAAAGAAAAGGGCCTCTGGAGGATAGCGAGTAAGAGAGAAATATAGAGCTAAAAAAAGCTCAGCCTAAGTAATAGAAATTGTTATAGAGGGGGAAAAGCAGACAGACAAGAGACGCCCGAATAAAGAGAGTCCTCCAGAATCTAAGCATATTACAGTTCAAATCTAGGCAAGAAGTGAAAAATACCAAAGAAGGAAATATAGTACAATAGAAAGAGTAATTATTCTTGAAGAGAAGGAAGGAGTGGTACAAATAACATGTTCAAATTATTAATTAGGTCAACCAGAGAAAAAAAAAAACATTTCATAAAAATTAATGCACTCAGAAATCTAGTGTAATATCTACATTGCTGTGAGCAAGGTGTATACCAGTAGACAAGTGCAATAGTCAGTTAGAAAAATAGATATTCAGACATAATTAATATTATCAGAATAAATCTTAGTTCCATATAAAAAGGAGCACAAAAAAAAATTACAGGAATGGATGCTCAAAGGCGGATCTGTAAGCATAATAAGAATTCAATAATTCATTTTTTAATAAAAACCTTAATGTAAGAAATTGATCCATTAGGTTAAACAGTAGTATGGAGAAATTAGAAAAATCAAAATAGTGTTAGAGCAGGGATCTCAAAGTCCCTTCTTGAGGGCCGCAATCCAGTCGGGTTTTCAGGATTTCCCCAATGAATATGCATTGAAAGCAGTGCATGCACATAGATCGCATGCAAATTCATTGGGGAAATCCTGAAAACCCGACTGGATTGCGGCCCTCAAGGAGGGACTTTGAGACCCCTGTGTTAGAGGTATGTGTTAAGAGGTCTGTCAATCCAAATTCATGGGAAGGAACAGCGTGTAATCAATTAAATAAATAAATAAATATAAAAGAATATAAATATAAGGTGACATTTCAAGTAGGCACATAATTAAAGCAAGAAAAATCAATTAATAATATGGGAAAGCTACGAGCAAAAAAAATAAAAATGTAAAAGTGATATTGCAGTACAAATTTGGTTAAAAGTAAGTTTCATGTAGAAAATCGCAGGTACAAAGTAGAGAGAAAAGTGGGGATCAATTACAATACTTGCAAGGTAATCAATCTTTCTAGACAAAGAAAACTGTAAAACTTGTGGCATTAGCAGTACAGTGAGTAGACAAACTGATCAAAACATGGATATTAGTAATAGAAATAAAAATCAAGGAGAAAAAGGGGGAAAGTATAAATATATCGTGGTAACAAAGGAACAGACAAAAACCACTCAGTTAATAGGAAATTAATCAGTTAATGTAATAAATGTGCAATTGGGTAAGGTCAAGATGAAATACAAGCATGATAAAGTTATTGAAATCTTACGGGATAATTGTAAGAAAGAAGATAAAGAAGCAGAGGCTTGAAATAGAGGTGGCCCTGCAAATGGGGTGATTTAAAAAGACTAAGGGCTCCTTTTACAAAGGTATGCTAGTGTTTTTAGCGCATGCACCGGATTAGTGCGCACCATAGTGTGCGCTAGCCAAAAAACTACCGCCTGCTCAAGAGAAGGCGGTAGCAGCTAGCATAAGGCATTTTAGCATACGCTATTCTGTGCGTTAAGGCCCTGACACACCTTTGTAAAAGGAGCCCTAAGTGGTAAATAAATAGCAGAAAAAGCAGAATAGTAATTAGCAGAGTAGAAGAATATCCATTCAATGAAAAAGGAAAAAAAAAAAAAGAGAGAAAATTAAAGGTTGCAGTTCATTATACAGCACATTTAACGTGGGAGCTCTGGCGGGAAGCAGAAGGAGTAGGACAATAAAAAGTACGGGAAACTTATTAATAGTCTAATTGGAATAAATATTGCAAGGCAGTAAACATTAACAAGTCAATATGCAATCGGAACAGTGCAAAAACACAATAAAGCAATCAATATGCAATCGTTTAACAGGATATATAGACTCAATCTAAGAACTGTAAGGGGTGAAGAAAACTTGTTAAAGTTTCAAAAACAGGGGGTATGTTATCTTCTGCTGAACTCGCATCTCTTTATGTGATTGACCCCTTGGATATGTATAGTTACCTGCAGCTTAAGCACTATATTCTTAGTCTGGATCAGACCCGCTTGCTGGCCTCTACAGCAACTAGTTTGGGTAGGTGTCTGGCACTGTCGGAGGACTCTGCTCCTCGTTTACAGTACTATACTACTGCTTTGCAGACTCTTACTCCAGACTGCCAGGCTATTGTGCTGGCGGGAGCCTGGAGTGCGGACCTGGGTATTATGCTCTCACCCCAGGTGATCTCTCATTGTTTTGTTCTGTTGCGTACCCTCTATCACAGCATGATGCATAGGGAACAGGAATATAAGTTCTTACATAGGGCCTATATATCTCCTCGGAAAGCCTACCGAGCTGGGTTCGCTCTGCAGGACAGATGTCCTAAGTGTGGCCTGGGACCTACTATCTTGGGTCACATGTTTTGGGAGTGCTCCAGAGTGTGGTCTTTTTGGAGGAATGTGTGGTCCTTTCTGTCATCCCTGTGCCCTTCTATACCTGCTTGTTCCCCATTTTTCGCTCTTTTCTATGCTGGGGGGGATGTGTCCCTACTTACTTACTTACCCCTGGGCCTCGACTCTCCTCTTAGCTAAGAAAGCGATTTTGTTATCTTGGAGAGCGCAGGTGGCCCCTTCTTTTTCCCACTGGAAGCTGTCCCTCTATGAGCTTGCTCTCTTGGAACGCCGTGCAGTATGCGTGCGGATGGAGGGCAGTTGGTTGAAGTTTCAAGATGTATGGGAGGTTTATTGGACTTCCCTAACCCATAGAGCTCAAAGCCTACTTTTGAACTCTTAGGCTGTTGGGGGTATTTGCTTGTGGTGCTCCATTTTGCTCTCCATGCTCTCTACCTGGGTTTCTTCTGCTTCTGCTGTTCTCTGTTCTTGCTTTTCCTTGCTTCTTCATTGCTGGATCCTGCTTCATCCTGTTCCTTTCATTGGATATCTTTTGTTCCTATTGTATTTTTTTCTTTTTCTCTTTCCATGTATTTCAAGTTCTGTACCTTCCACACAATGTAGGGTGGGTTGGGTGGGGTTTGGGGTTGGGTTTCTTGGGTTGTTTCTTTCTGCCTTTTTTTTTTGTAGAGAAAATGTTTGTATATATTAGGCATTGAGTGCTTAGTGTTCCTCTGCATTTTTCTGTGCTGTTCTATTTCACACCTATTTGACTTGTCTGTAATCTTTGGTGTTCACTTGTTCTTACAGTTGTCGATACTGCAGACTGTTGTTTTTGTTCTTGCCTAATAAAAAGATTATTTTCTAAAAAGTTTCAAAAACACCAGAACATATAGCACGGCATTAGTGGCAGGGAAATTCAAAAGAGAAACCAGTTAAAGGCAGAGAATCAATCAGGTCCCCAGTCCCTTAGATTGGATCTGATCAGGTAATTCTGCAGCAGCTCAGGAGAATCGAAGACCTTTGTAGTGTTGTTAATTGTGACCACCCTTTGCGCTGGATATTGCAAACCGAAATGGGCACTCATGGACCTCAGGCGGGGTCGCATTGCAAGGAAAGATTTACGTATTCTGGAAGTGGTTTTGGCGAGATCAGGCACGATGAGAATTTTCCTTCCGTCAATGCTGAGTCCGGGATGATTACAAGCCGCTGTGAGCAGTTGTAGGGCTTGTGGGAAGCACAGGAGTTTAGCCACTTTCGGGCGTGGATATGGCTAATTTAGTTGCATGTGTGAAGGCACCCGATGAGAGCGTTCGAGCTCAATATCGCAAGCAGGATCCAGGTTGAGGATCTTAGGGAGCCATTTTTTAAGGAACAGTGTCATGTCAGGCACTTCAATACCCTCTTTCAAGCCAATAATTCTCACGTTGTTACATCTACTACGATTGGCCAGGTCTTCAAGATCTTGTTCTAATTTTTTAATACGTTTGTCAAAAGATTCTTGGAATTGTGTTAGTTCTAGGGCAACAGTGTCTGCTCAGGACTCAAGCTTTTCAATCCGTAACTGGAAGTTAGATAATGACAGATTAATCTCAGCCAGATCCTCTTTCAGTTCTTTAGTAGTTTCAAAATGTTTGGTATTAAGGTCTCTTAGGACACGGAGCTCGTCTAGCATAACATCACTTGAAGATACAGCTTTTTTCTCTGGTGCCGTTTTCTCCAGAGTTGGTGGATCCGGTTTGGTTCATTTTAGTCCTTGTGTGGAGCTTGGAGATACATCCATTTTGCAAGGTTTTGAAACTGACATCTTACTTTGAAAAATAGGAAAGAAAAACAGGCAAAATTTCAAAAATAACCAGCCTGGTAATCAAAATATCAAGAATAGAGGAGGAAAGGAAAATTCAAGTATCCATCTTGTCTGCAGCTCAGACACGCCCCCTCTGTGGTATAGTTTGTATCGCGGTAGCACAGTGTCCCAGACGTTTTCCTTAGTCCACCATGTTTCCGTGATGCCGATGATGTCCATGTTATCTTTTTGTGTCATAGCTTCTAATTCACCTTAGGCCTTCTAATTCACCTTATTCCTTAGGCTCCTTGCGTTCGTGTACATACACTTGAGTTTGCGGCCTGTTCCTTTCTTGCATTTCCTTCCCTCTTGTGTCCCTTTCGATCTGTCTTGCCTGTGATACGGTGAGTCTTCCCCTCTATCTTCCTGCACAGTATCCTTTGGTTATACCGATTCCCAAACCATCGACTTGACTCTAGGTTGACTGTCGGCTTTCCCCTTCTTCCTAGTTTAAAAACTTCTCAACTTCTCTCTTGATGTTGCTTGCAAGTAGCCTCGTTCCGTCTTTGCTGAGATGGAGTCCGTCCTTCCTGAATAGCTTGCTCTTCCCCCAGAACATCATTCAGTTGCACATGAAATGGAATCCTTCTTCCTCACACACGCCGCATCCACGTGTTGACTGCTTGCAGCTCCATCTGCCTGTTCTTGTTGGCCCAAGGTACCGGCAGGACCTCCAAGAATGCTATCCTCTGCATTCTGGTCTTCAGCTTCCTTCCTAGCATCCGGAACTGATCCTTCAGTACTACCCTGTTGAACATAAGCAATGCCTCCGCTGGGTCAGATCTGAGATCCATCGTGCCCAGCAGTCCTCTCACGCGGCGGCCCAACAGGTTCAGGACCTGTGCAGTAATCCTCTATCTATACCCTGTTGTTCACGTTGTTCATCCCCACATGGATCACCACTATGTCTTCTACCTTGGCTCCCTGGAATACTGCGTCCAGCACTGGTCGCCGTACATGAAGAAGGACACAGTACTCTCAGAGAAGAGCGACTAAAATGGTTAAGGGGTTGGAGGAGTTGCCATACAGTGAGAGAATAGAGAAACTGTGCCTCTTCTCTCTTGAAAAGAGGAGACTGAGAGGGGACATGAAACGTTCAAGATAGGGAAGGGAACGTTCAATGGAGGGATAGGGAAGGGAACGTTCAATGAAGGGAATAGACTTACTATATAAAGACAGGTTGTTCACCATCTCCAAGGTAGAGAGAACGAGAAGGCACTCTCTAAAGTTAAAAGGGGATAGATTCCGTACAAACGTAAGGAAGTTCTTCTTCACCCAGAGAGTGGTAGAAAACTGGAACGCTCTTCCAGAGGCTGTTATAGGGGAAAACACCTTCCAGGGATTCAATACAAAGTTAGACAAGTTCCTGCTGAACCAGAACATATGCAGGTAAGGCTAGTCACAATTAGGGCACTAGTCTTTGACCTAAGGGCCGCCGCAGGAGGGCACAATGCTGGGCACAATGGACTACTGGTCTGACCCAGCAGCGGCAATTCTCATGTTATTTCTGAATGGGAAACCAAGAAGGGACAAGTGTTGTTCACGCTCTGGCAACCTTTTTTAAACATGTTATCTCCAACAGCAAGAAGTCGTGTTTTGATTGATTGTTATTGATTTATTTTTTATTTATTTTTAGCAGTTCAGGGAGAGGGGAAGGAAAATGATTTAGGGAGTGGGTTGATTATATTTTAGATTTGTATTTTTACAATGTTTACATTTATAATGATTATATTATTGTAATGTATGTTTTGTTGCATTGATATATTATACATTGACATATCATTATAATGTTTGTAGTTACATTTGAAAACTAATAAATATAAATTATAGTTGGGACAGGTCTTAGTGTGGAAGGCCCACTAGGAATTTCTATGCTTAACTGTTGGGGGCTGGAGAGGGGTTAAGATATAGTCAGGTTGGGGAGAGGGAGGGAAACCATTGGACTACTATGGATAGGGTCCATGCAAAAAACTATTGAGGTACTGGCAGTTATTTTTTTTAAGTTCCATGTCACCTTTCCTGTCATGGCTGGGCCAATCACTGCTTAGGCACTGACAGAAAAAGTAACATTTAGCAATGAGCTGCAGTTTACTGCTGTGATTATAATAAAGCAGTAATTTATATGCTCATTTATTAGAGTATGCTATGGTTTTTGTGTGATAATTCTGTGGTAGAGTGTATCACGAGGCTTTCTATACGTGCTCCTTAGTGAATGTGAGCCATGTGGTGTCTGTACTTTCATTCTTATCAAATGTCCTACATATTAGCAAATCACATGAGTGAAAATTGATGAGATTTTGCCAACTCTTCTAATCCTTTTAATTGGCAGTAGCCATACATATGGGATAGACTTCACTGCTACCACTTAAATTAATCAAATCAACTATAACATCTTACCTCGCATTGCTGCGGGGAAGGGATTTGCAAATTTTTCTACATATGCCACTTCTGCTTCCACTTCATTTGGCTCTCCACGGAAGATGATTTGGACAGCTCCCTAAAAACAAAGGAAAAAATGCATACATTTTTCTATATACGCTGCTTTCACCTTGTTTAATTCTCTAAAGAAGATGATATGGACAGTATCCTAGAAACAAAGGAAAGAAGCACAAGAACCAACTGCTCTGTCTGATATTCAGCAGGGCTTATTGCGTTGGGAAAGCTAACATGGGTGCGGCCAGGGTTAAGCACATTTAAATCCTTGGGGTGATGACATCTGGGTCAGCAGTAAGGGACAACAGGGGTACTTTCTGAATATAGCAAAGAATGACTTCTTCACAATCAGTCTCGTCTTTCCATCTCTGTGCTGTTTTCTTATTAATTTATGATTCAATGGTAAAGACGTTTCATAGTGATGTTCATTAGTCCTTGCGCCCTCACTTGTTTGTAGGAAGAGATTTTCTATCATCATATTCAGTAATTACCTGTCAACCTTACTAATATTATGAAATGTTACGAAGGGGTGCGAGAGGGTGCTGGAAAGTTCTCAGTCCAATCAAGACGAGATTGATGTGGATATGGTTCAATCAATGATCTGAAACAAGGACAAAACATAGAATTTCATTTCTGCAAATTGGCACTTAACAAAATAAGACAGCACTCTTTTGAGCTCCAGTGGCAAAATAACGCTCAAAATTTAGGAAGCTGGTTGGTTGGGCTGAGAACTTTTTAGCGGCTCCTCTTATGTAATAAGTAAGCCAAGTATAGGACAATCAAACCATTGTGACATCACTGATGAGGTTGGCTCTTACTGGTGGAATGAGGCGTTATGACATCACAATCTCAGCTCTGGTTATCAGAAATTGAAAGTCTTCATACTACGAAGGGGTGCTGAAAAGTTCTCAGCCCAGCCGGGAAGAGAATGGTATGGATATGGTTCAATCAATGATCTAAAACAATGTCAAAACATAGAATTTCATTCTGCAAATTGGCACTTAACAAAATAAGGTAACACTTTTCACCTACATTGTCAATATAACGCTCAGAATTTAGTAAGTTGATCGTTTGTATTATAACCTCTAGAGCAAAGGCATCCATCAGTTTTATAACATGAAAATAAAATGTAGAATTCAATATTCAGCGATAATCCTTAGGTTCGGGTTTTAACAGTACATAAACATTTATTAATCTTTTTTTTGCATAATTTTTACCCACTTTTAATTGAATAGAAAACATTGATATCATTTGTTTTAAAAGTGCCATTCAAAAGATAAAATTCTTGCCACATAATTTTTTGTCATCACACATACACACTCTGTTATAAAGATGATTTGGCCCCACATGAAGATCTTTCTATTCCTTTTTACATATTCCTTTAATTCATTTAGATATCATTTACATAGATGGTGCTCCTATCTGTAAAGGTATGAATTTCTATGAAATATTCTACATGCTTCTCTCCTCTCCGCTCCTTCCTGCCCTTCCACAGTCCTCCCTACCCTCTTCTAACCCCTTCCTTTGTAATAGAAACATAGAAACATAGAAAGATGATGGCAGAAAAGGGCTACAGCCCACCAAGTCTGCCAACTCTACTGACCCACCCCCTTACTAGGCCTCTGTAGGGATCCCACGTAGATGTCCCATTTATTCTTAAAGTCAAGCACGCTAGTGGCCTTGGTCACCTGCTCCGGAAGCTTGTTCCAGCAACCCACCACTCTTTCTGTGAAGAAGTACTTCTTGGCATCACCCTTAAATTTCCCTCCTCTGAGTTTGAGCGGATGCCCTCTAATGGCCGAGGGTCGCCTGAGTAGGAAGATGTCATCTTCCACCTCGACACAACCTGTGATGTACTTAAACGTCTCTATCATGTCCCCTCTCTCCCTGCGTTCCTCCAGAGTGTAGAGCTGCAATTTGTTCAGTCTCTCTTCGTACGAGACCCTTGAGCCCCAAGATATTTCTAGTGGCCATCCGCTGAACCGACTCGACTCTAAGCACATCTTTGCGGTAATGTGGCCTCCAGAACTGCCCACAGTACTCCAGATGAGGTCTCACCATGGTTCTGTACAGTGGCATTATAACCTCAGGTTTCCTGCTGACGAAGCTTCTATTGATACATTCCATCATTTGTCTTGCCTTGGATGATGCTTTTTCTACCTGATTTGCAGCCTTCATGTCTGCACTGATGATCACTCCCAAGTCTCGTTCTATTGTCGTCCTAGCTAATGTTTCTCCATTTAAGGTGTAAGTTTTGCACGGATTTCTGCTACCGAGGTGCATGACCTTACATTTCTTAGCGTTGAAGCCCAACTGCCATGTCGAGGACCAGCTCTCCAACGCAAGTAGGTCCTGCGTCATATAATCCTGCACATTACTTTCCCTTACTGTATTACATATTTTGGCGTCATCGGCGAATAATGTTACTTTACTCTGAAGCCCTCGTGTCAAGTCCCTTATGAATATGTTAAAAAGCAGTGGACCCAGGACTGAGCCCTCCGGCACTCCGCTGGTCACTTCCGATGTTTCGGAGAAGGTGCCGTTGACTACCACCCTCTGAAGTCTACCACTCAGCCAATCATTGACCCATGTAGTTAGTGTCTCACCTAACCCCATTGATTTCATCTTGTTTAGAAGCCTACGGTGTGGGACACTGTCAAAAGCCTTACTAAAATCCAAGTACACTACGTCCAGAGACTCCCCGGAGTCCAACTTCCTTGTTACCCAATCAAAGAAATCGATGAGATTGGATTGGCATGACCTGCCCCTAGTGAATCCATGTTGATTGGGATCCCTCAGATTCCCCTCCTCCAAGATCATGTCCATCTTGCGTTTAAGTAGTGTTTCCATGAGTTTACACACTATCGATGTGAGACTTACCGGTCTGTAATTCGCAGCCTCTGTTCTGCTACCCTTTTTGTGCAGAGGAATGACGTTGGCTGTTTTCCAGTCTAGGGGGACTCTCCCCGTACGTAGGGAGAGATTGAAGAGCATGGCTAGTGGTTCCGCCAGGACACCGCACAGCTCTCTGAGCACTCTTGGGTGTAATTTGTCTGGTCCCATGGCTTTGCTCACCTTGAGTCTTGCCAGTTCGCTGTAAATGTCAGCTGGTGTGAACTCGAAATTCTGAAATGGGTCTTCCGCGGTTGGGTTTGCTTCCAGCTGAGGTCCGTGTCCAGGTGCCTCACAGGTAGAGACTGAGCAGAAGTATTCATTCAGTAGTTTGGCTTTGTCGGAGTCTGCTTCTACATAATTTCCATCTGGTGTTCTAAGGCGTACTATTCCGCTGGTGTTCTTTTTCCTATCACTAATATATCTGAAGAAGGATTTGTCCCCTTTCTTGATGTTCTTTGCTAGATTTTCTTCCACTCGGAGTTTGGCCTCCCTAACTGCTGTTTTGACCGCTGCAGACCTGGTCCTGTATTTAATGTCAGCTTCTCCTTCCCCCGAGCGTTTGTGTGAAAGAAATGCTCTTTTTTTCTCCTTGACGAGGTACGAGATTTCATCCGTGAACTATTGAGGTTTCTTGTTTCTCTGTTGTTTATTAACTGATTTTATGTAACGGGTAGTTGCCTCCTGTAGGGTCAGTTTCAGGGTTGACCACATAGCTTCCGCATTATCAGTTTCCTCCTGATCTTGTAGCGTCTGTTGGACAAAATCTCCCATGTGTGCGAAGTCTATGCCTCGGAAATTGAGTACCCTCGTCTTTGTTTGTGATCTAGGGAAGCTCTTCCTAAGGTTGAACCATACCATGTTATGGTCACTGGAGGCTAGCGTTTCTCCCACCGAGACCTCCGAGACACTTTCTCTGTTAGTAAGCACCAGATCTAGGATGGCCTGGGCCCTAGTGGGCTCATGTACCATTTGTTTAAGCCGTACTCCCTTCATGGACGCTAATATCCTCCTGCTCCCACAAGTTGATGCTGAGAGTGTATTCCAGTCAACATCAGGCATGTTAAAGTCCACTACCAGAACAGCGTCCCCCCATAAAGTGATATTCTCAATGTCCTCAATTAATTCTGCGTCCTTGTCCTCCGATTGTCTTGGAGGTCTGTATACCACACCAAGGTATAGGCATTTTTCTCCACCTCTGGCCAGGTTTACCCAGATGGATTCCCCGGTGTACTTGACATCGGTGATCCTGGTTGTTTTGATGTTTTCTTTGATGTAAACCCCCCTCCTAACTTACCCTCTCTGTCTTGGCGGAGCAGGTTGTACCCTGGTATAGTTATATCCCACCCATGAGAGTCTGTGAACCATGTTTCGGATATAGCCACTACGTCCAGGTCTGCATCCACTATTTTGGTTTCCAGTTCTAGAAATTTATTCCCTAAACTGTGTGCGTTAACATACATAGCTCTCCACTGTTTGTGTTTGCTAAACCCTTGTGGATAGTTTCCCGTCCGGGTCAAAGAGTCTCCTAGCGAATCTTTTGCAGTGAGGGTACTTACCTCGGACCTGGAAGAGGAGTTTTGGTTCATCACATCAGGGTTGTTACTTACTGCTCCTGTATATATATGGGTACACTCCCCTTCCCCCAACTTACCTAGTTTAAAGCCCTTCGAAGCAGGCGGGCTAGACGGTGTCCGAAGACGTTTTTACCTCTGCTGGTCAGGTGTAGTCCGTCTGGTCCCTAGAGTCCCTGCAGCGCCTCTCCATGGTTCAGGAAGCCGAAGTTCATTTCCAGGCACCACCGTTGTAGCCACTCATTTGTCTTCAGGATACGTTCTTCCCTCTCTCTTCCCTTGCCCCTAACAGGAAGAATTGAAGAGAATACTACCTGTGCATCTGTCCGCTTCAGCCTCTTCCCCAGATCTCCGAAGTCTCTAGCTATGTCCTCCAGGCTGTTCTTGGCGGTGTCATTCGTTCCAACGTGGATGAGCAGCATGGGGAAGTGGTCCTGGGGCCTAAGAAGTCTGTCAAGGCAGGTGGTCACATCACGTATTCTGGCTCCAGGTAGACAGCAGATCTCCCTCGACTGTATATCTGGCCTGCATATTGGTCCCTCGGTGCCCCTCAGCATAGAGTCCCCAATGGCTATTACTCTCCGCTTCCTTTGGGGGGGGTCGATCCGCTGTCCTTTGGGGGGGTTGATCCGCTGTCCCTGGGGTAGGTGTCAAGCGTTGAACTTGGTCCTGCTTCACCTCGGCAATCTCTTCCTGCAGTATGTGAAATCTGTTCTTCAGGTTAAGTTGTGGAGTCGATGTGGAGTTGCCCTGGTAAGAGAAAGAATAGGAAGGTGAAGAGATTGTAAATGGGGGGGGGGGGGGGGGTCTCCTACGTTTACCTGTGGAGGAGATCACTAACTGCCAGGAGTCAGTGTCTCCAGCCATCTCCTGGATTCCAACTGTTGGTTTCAGTGTCGACGGCCTCGGTGTCTCAACGAGGGATCTGCCACAGGCGTGTTCGGTTATATGGGACAGCTCCTGCACTATTCCACCGATGTAAGCCTCATCCTCTCTAATGCCCCTCAGGCGTTTCACCTCCTCCCTGAGGCTCCTTAGTTCCTGTATGATGTCGTCATCCTGCTTGCCGACCTCCTCTGTCTGTGTAGAGGTCGTAGTGTACTGCAGTGGGATGGTCTCGGTCTGCACTGAGACCTCCTCGGTCTGCACTGAGACCTCCTCAGTGTAGGGAGTGCCGATCTTGCTTGTAGGCTTCATGCTTCTTGTTCGTCCTGCCATACCTTAAAATATATGAGGTCTGCCTGTTAACGAGAAAATGAGAGAGAGTAAATGAGAGGGAATAAAGGAGAGAGAGAGATAGTATGAGAGTATGTTAGATTAGGGCGTCTTGAAGGGTAGTGTATGAAAGCTTAGGGTGTCTGGAGAGTAGTGTTTGAAAATTAGAATGTCAGAGAAATCTAAGCAGCAGGGTGTTTAGGTGAAGGATGTGTGAATGTAAGATTATGGTGCTTGCAGGGTGTAAGATTGAGATTAAGTTTAGATGTCTTGCAGTGTCCTGTTGCCCTAGATTTGGCTCCTCTTAAGGCTCCTTTGCTGCTCGCCTTCACCACGCGCCGAACGGCTGCGCGCCGTTGGCTCGCCTCCTTTAATGGAGGAGCCCGGTCGCTGGTTGCTTACGCGTGGGGGTGGGCTGAGCTACTCTCGCCGCAACCCCAGCAAGTCCCTCGTGGTCTTGGCGCTGCTAGCGCCTTGCTCTGCCTCCTGCCTCCTGTCTCCTGAGTCCTCTTCCTCTCCTATGCTGATCCTCTCCCTGCTTGCCGCGATCAGTTGCAGCGCCCGTTGGCTCGCCTCCTTTAATGGAGGAGCCCGGTCGCTGGTTGCTTACGCGTGGGGGTGGGCGGAGCTACTCTCGCCGCGACCCCAGCAAGTCCCTCGTGGTCTTGGCGCTGCTAGCGCCTCGCTCTGCCTCCTGCCTCCTGAGTCCTCCTCCTCTCCTATGCTGATCCTCTCCCTGCTTGCCTAGAGCTTGTATGTGCGACGCACAAATGGAAGAAATAAAATAAATATAACTGCATATTCCTAAAATCCAGAAAAGTTCATTAATTTCTTCTTTTGATATCCATCACTCCAGCCAACTGGGAGTAAATTGGATCTTCTTCATGTGGGGGTCAAATCATCTTTATAACAGACTGTGTATGTGTGATAATGGAAAATTGTGTGCCAAGAATTTTATCATCTGAATGGCATAGAAGGGGAGAATGTTCCTGTAGGTGGCGTCAAAAGGGCTCTCTCTGTGACGCTTGAGGACATCACTGTTTCTTTCTCCCAGGAGGAATGGGATGAAGGGCAGAGGGAGCTTTACCGGGAGGTGATGAAGGAGAATTATGAGATCCTGATGTCTCTAGGATTGCTTTCCAAGGTAGGGAGAACAAGAGGGCACTCTCTAAAGTTAGCAGGGGATAGATTCCATACAAACGTAAGGAAGTTCTTCTTCACCCCGAGAGTGGTGGAAAACTGGAATACTCTTCCGGAGACTGTTGTAGGGGAAAATACCCTCCAGGGATTCAAGACAAAGTTGGACGAGTTCCTGCTGAACTGGAACGTACGCATGTAGGGCTGGTCTCAGTTAGGGCTCTGGTCTTTGACCTAGGGGCCACCGCGGGAGCGGACTGCTGGGCCCGATGGACCACTGGTCTGACCCAGCAGCGGCAATTCTTATGTTATGTTTCACTGTGTGCCTCCTCCTAGAATTGCTATTACTGATGGTAATATGCACACAGAACACAGTTAAGGAAATTATCTATGAAAAAAACAAACTACATACACTATATTAAACTGGACAAAATAGCAGAGCTACTTACCTGTAATAGTTATTACCTGAGGACAGCAGGTATAATAGATATTCTCACACATGGGTGATGTCATCCATGAAGCCCAGTATAGACAGATCAAAAGTGTACTGTCATCTGTGGTTTAAAGACTTTTCAAAGCCTCGAGACTGCCCGCACTGTGCATGTGTCAGTGCCTTCCCACCTGAGGTTGGCTCGCAGGACCATCAGTTCAGCAAAAAAGCTAAGAAACCAATTGGAGGAGGTAGGAGGGTTGTGAGAATATCTGCCTGCTATCCTCAGATAACAATCTGTTACACCTGTGCTTTATCCCAGGACAAGCAGGCAGCATATTCTTACATGTGGGACTCCCTAGCTGAAACTGAATGGGTTTGGAGGGAAGTTGGATTTATGTAGAGAATAAATTTAGCAGAACTGCTTGGCCGAACTTACTATCCCTTCTGGAAAGATTATCTAGACAATAATGGGACATGAAAGTATTAACTGAGGACCAAGTAGCTGCTTTACTGATGTCCTTATTGGGAGAAGATTGATTTGAACCTAGTTTTTTGTCTCTGAGGATCGGGAACTATTGTTTGAGATTGGGTCCTTAAGGATGGTGATCTAATGTACACCATTTAGATACTAGTGTATATTCTGGACCCTTACTAACAAGTTGGTGCATACTTGATTAATCTTATTGGGAGTGGAACATAGATGAGCTACTGAAATTGCCATTGCTCTAATCCAAGTGTCTCAAAATCCCTCCTTGAGGGCCACAATCCAGTCGGATTTTCAGGATTTCCCCAATGAATATGCATGAGATCTATGTGCATGCACTGCTTTCAATGTATATTCATTAGAGAAATCATGAAAACCTGACCTGAAATCATGACACATCCTTCCAGTGGCAGCCCAGCGTGAACATAGCAAAAAGAGATACAGTCTGCAAGCCATGTGCAGATTGTCTTTTTGGTAACTAGAGCTCCAAGTCTGTTAGGATCAAATGATAAGAACAGCTGAGTTGGGAATGACACGGGGAAAAAATTTTGTCCTGACCATGGGTCACAAGCGCACAAGGTGTATAAAAAGTACATGGAAAATAACACATGACGTAAATTTTATCAAAATAGTTATTTAGTTTATTAATTATCATAATGGACCTCAAAAGGTTAATTTTGAGTCATCGGAAAGTCTTTATAGTTGCCAAACGCTGGCCTTCTGATAAAGATCTCAACCCAATAATTCGTAGCTCCCCAATATGTACCTTTTGTCCTGCATGATATCATTATTTGTCAGCCAATCCATTAACAGAGGCTGTCCTTAAATTTGGACAAAGGAAATTCCTTTACATGTTTTTCACATTCAAAACAAAGTTTTTAAAGTCATATTTTTGTTTACATTCATTTCTGAATATACATTATTACATTTTACTACATGCGCGGCGACCGTTTTATTATATTACATATTGGCTGCTGGTAGGGGCTACAGTGAGGCTGAATCTCAAGGTATTGCATGGAATGGATTCTGTTTTTCGTCCTGTTGTTCGGTCTGGCCTGCTCCCTGTTCGCCTTGCCGTATTGTATTTTTAAGTTGAAAGACGCGGCGGTGG
The DNA here is from genome assembly GCF_902459505.1 of Geotrypetes seraphini. Taxonomy (NCBI): domain Eukaryota; kingdom Metazoa; phylum Chordata; class Amphibia; order Gymnophiona; family Dermophiidae; genus Geotrypetes; species Geotrypetes seraphini. The sequence continues at coordinate 94,446,743 of NC_047092.1, forward strand.
CTCCTCTCATGATCCCCAACTGCGTCGGAAGTCCGACGCAGGCAGGGATCATGAGAGGAGCCGCCGCCGAGTCTTTCAACTAAAAAATACAATACGGCAAGGCACACAGGGAGCAGGGCAGACCGAAGCTCCGAATTGAACTGCCAGTTGGCCGGCTCCCTTGCCGGAGTTATTTTTCAGTTTACAGGTGCCACCGCGGCTCCTGTCACGAGCCGCACCTGCTTCAGAGAAGACTTCCGATGCAGGTGGGGATCGTTAGAGGAGCCGCCGCGGCACCTTTAAACTGAAAATAACTCCGGCAAGGGAGTTGGCCAGACCTCAGGAAGATTAGGGGGATGGAGAAATCCTGCTGCTGCACAGGGAAATGGAGGGGGAGGGAATGCTGTAGCTGCTGCACAGGGAAGTGGGGGGGAGGGGAAATAGTGCTGTTGAACAGGGAAATGGAGGGGGAGGGAATGCTGTGGCTACTGCACAGGGAAGTGAGGGGAGGAAAAAAATGCTGCTGAAAGGGAAATGGAGGGGGAGGGAATGCTGTGGCTACTGCACAGGGAAGTGGGGGGAGGGGAAAAATGCTGTTGAACAGGGAAATGGAGGGGGAGGGAATGCTGTGGCTACTGCACAGGGAAGTGGGGGGAGGGGAGGGGAAAAATGCTGCTGAACAGAGAAATTGATGGGGAGAGAATGCTGCTTCGGCTTTTGCACAGGGAAGTAGGGGGGAGGGAAAAATGCTGCTACACAGGGAAATGGAGGGGGAGGGAATGCTGCTTTGGCTTCTGCACAGGGAAGTGGGGAGGGGGAAGGGGAATAAATGCTATTGCACAGAGAAATGGAGGGAGAGGCAATGCTTCAGCTGCTGCACAGGGAAGTAGGGAGGGAGAAGAAAGGAAGAAAGACACAGAGGCAGGGAGAGAGACAGATAGCCAAAGGGGGCCAGGGAGTGAGACAGATAGAAAGAAAGACAGCCGGAGGGAGAGAGACAGAAAAAAAAAAGACAGGGGTAGGGAGAGAGACAGAAAGAAAGATAGACATATATTCTAGCACCCGTTAATATAACGGGCTTAAAGACTAGTATCTAATATTCTCTTTGTCACTCTCAAAACTTATTTCAGACAGTTTGTTTATGTAAGGCAACCTGCTGAAAAGTTCTTGGCCCTATCAGCATCAGAGAAAGGAGGGGCTGTTCCCCCCTTGCTCTGAGCTTTACAAAACTGACAGCTTCAAATTACACTGACACACTCCTAAGTGTGGGCTACAAAGTGCCCTCCCTTCCTATGCTGGAAACTGATACAGTGTTTCTGATTCTAACTATTCCCATATGTTGCCTCCCAGGCTCCCTTTAAGTTGCAAATATATAAAATATGTTTTTCAAAACCCAGTCTCTTGTTTAGTATACCTTCACCTATCATTTATATATCATTCATTCGTTCTGAGCCCCTTTCATCCACAGATCCACACCATATATTTCATTCATATTTAATGCATGTTATACTCCATTTTTGGTGCTCTTCCTAACCAGCCTAAGCACATCTGGTATCAATTAAAACCACAAGGTTTAAGGCGGGAAGCTGAACAAAGACTCAAAGAGAGAGAGAGAGAGAAATATGGAGGCAGTTTTATACCTCTAGAAATGTGTCCTGATTTCCCGTATGGTCTTGCTTCACCGAACAATTCACATAAATATGAAATTCCCATTTTCCTACGCTACACATTGATTTCCTGGTATTTTATTAATTATCCTGACTTTTTCAAAGTTTTAAATGTGTTTGCATGTATATAAGACCCTCGGATCTTATATACATGTCTCTGTCATGCCCTGCTAACGCTTTTGCGTAGTATATGCCAACCCAGGCCTCTTCAGTCCCCGTCCCCGCAAGCTGTTTCTCTCCCCTTCCCATCCCTGCAATTCATCTGATCAAGCCTTGAATAGTTATGATTTTATACAGAATTTATTTTATTTATTAAAGTATAAAAAGAAACAATATCCTGTACAACTGTCATTTTCTAAATCACAAATAATACAGAGCAAGGATCAACAAAACCCGTCTCTCCCCTCCCCTCACAAATATTCCCTCCACTATCAAGAAAACTGAAAAAGCCAAATTACCACAAAATGCTACATAGAAAAAATCAAGCTAACAGAATACTTCAGTCACACATGGCAGGAACAGCATTAGGGGAGCGCAACTAGGGCAACTGCCCCCAGAAGTTACATCGAGGGACTCATTGGCAGAAGGAAAGCCTCAGAACAGACCTCTGAAGATTTTTAATCATTGGCACGGCTAGCTCTTTCAGGTAAAACCATCATCACGCTGAAAAATCTTCAGAGGCCTGTTCCAAGTTCTTCCTTCTACAAGTGAGACCCTCCTTGATGTAAGTTCCAGTTTTGCAAAACTGGAAGTTACATCAAGGAGGGGCTCGTTGGTAGAAGGACGGCCTTGCAATAGGCCTCTCAAGATTTTTCGACATGGTGTGGCTAGCTTATTTGGGTAAGGTAGCTGCAAGGGGAGCTGCGGTGGAGATGCTGGCCCGTGGGGAGAGGAGGTATTGCCACTATCGCTGACCCTGGTGCAATTTTATTTTTTTGCCGTGGGAATAAGGCCTTTTACCACTCCTGTGGAGTGGTAGAAGCCATTGTTCCCATTTCCACCATAAACTGTGAACTAATTGGTTTTCCGTGGGAACTCTTCCCCATGTCATTCTCTACAGCTGAGTGGAATTTCTGTGAGATTTTGTCAGATCCAGGTAATAAGCAAGTGCATGTTTATAGTCTAAAGCAGGGTTGCCCAAAAGATCGATCACGATCTACCGGTAGATCGCAAAGGCAACGCGAGTCGATCGCAAAGCCCATCTCAGGCTTCAAGATAGACTCATGTTGCCTTTGCGTTCTCCCTGCTTCCCCGATGCTGACAAAGCAACAGGCCAGACATGTGCGTGCGACTGCACAAGTGCTGGGCTCACAAGCCTTCCCCCCCACCAACATCAATTCTGACATCGGGGGAAGGCTTGTGGGCCCGGTGCTTGTGCAGTCACTACACATGCCTGGCCTGTTGTGGCATCAGGGAAACAGGGTGTGCAACATCAGCTAAATTTGCAGCGGTGGCTTTTTGGGGAAAGAATGGAGTGTGTTGGATGGCATGGGGCAGGCAGGGAGAAAGGAAGAAAAAGTTGGACTCATAGAGGGACAGAGAGAGATGTTGGTTGGGGAATGGAATGTGGTCTGTAGGAGAGGAAGCATGCAGGAGGCAGAAAGAAGGGAAGAAATATTGGATGCTCAGTCAGAAGGAAGTGTAACCAGAGACTCATGAAATTATCAGACAACAAAGGTAGGAAAATTGATTTTCAATTTAGTGATCAAAATGTGTCCATTTTGATAATTTATATATGCTATTTTGCACTATGTCCCCCTTTTACTAAACCATGATAGCAGTTTTTAGTGTGAGGCATTCAGCACAGCTCCCTGCGCTTAAAACCGCTATTGCAGTTTAGTAAAAGGTGAGGGGTATATTTGTCCATTTTTGTATAGTTGTTAACTGAGATGACTTTACATATTTTAAAGTCATCTGCCTTGACCTCTTTGAAAAAAATCCCGGATATAAATGATAATTAACATTTTCTCTGCGTACAGTATGCTTTGTGAGATTTTAAAAAAAATTTAGCATTTTAATCATATTTCAATAAGATACATATTGAACAAATACAAGAGTCTTACACATTAAAATAAAAAAAAATTCTAAACAAATAAATCAACAGTTCCTTTCACTATATCAGTACTCTTGTGTAGTTCTCTTTATGGAGAGAGACAATGTCACAATCAGAAGGAATGATACTATAAGCAAAAAGTTATTAGGAAGGGTAGTGACACATCCCCATTTATAATATGGACTTGCATACTAAGGGACACTCTTGGGAATCTGCGATGTTACTCCTTTCACTTCTAAAAAAAATTGCAACTGGGAGGACTCATAAAATATATAGGAATTCTGATCCAAATAGATCATACATTTACAAGGATATCGTAATTGAAATTTTGCTCCCAATGTTTTCACACTATCTTTCATTTCCAGGAATCTTTTTCTTCTTGTCTGTGTAATTCTTGATAGATCTGCAAACATCAAAATTTTACTATTCAGAAAATAAACTTCCTTCAGCCTAAAAAAAAGGCGAAGAAGTGCTTCTTTATCTTGATGAAATACAAATGTTACAAGAAGCGTTGAATACAAAATGACTTCCTCTTGAGAATTCTCCAATATATTTGAAATATCCAGTGGACCTGCTGTCGTTATCTGAGGAATAACCTCAGAATCAGAAGAGGAAGGCTTTTTTTGAGAAGCTGGCAAAAAATAAATTTTATGTAGAGGAGGCAGTCCATTATCGGGATATTTGAAAACCTCTTTCAGAAACTTATAAAAAGTTTCTTTAGGTGTCATAGGCAGTGTCTTAGGGAAGTTTAACAGTCTTAAATTCAATGTTTTGGTATAATTCTCAAGATTTTCTATTCTTCTCGACATCAAAAGTTTGTCCTGCAGAATAGTTCCAGTAGTAGATTTTATTCCCTGCACCGACTGATCTAAGGAATTAACTTTTTCTCCTTGGGACTTCAAATCCTCTTCAAATTTTTCTACCCTCAAAGACTGAGCCTGAACAAGAGGAGAGATTCCCAGACATACCTTGTAAAGGGAGTCTAATGCAGTCCAAATAGTGTCCAAAGTAACCTCAGCGGGTCTAACAAGGGACTGTAATGTTAGTAATTCCCTTCTCTCCGCTGGAGCTCCGTTGACTATAGATCTTCCAGCCACAAGTTCTGGTGAAGCCGGTGAGCTCGATAGCTCCGGGGCAGCGGGGAATCCACTGCCGACATTGCTGCTGAAGTTCCCCTCTCTCGCAGCAAGGGAGGTGCAGAGCCCACAGGACTAAGCGAGATCTCGCTTCCTAGTGCCGACTCTCCTTCGCATCTGGCTCTGCAGGATCGCCCCGAGGCGAGGATGTGAAGAAACTCATGAGTAGTCCTTGTTTAGTTAAGGTAGGTTCCGGCTGTCGGGCTGAAGCAGCCACCCTACCTCGTCTCTTAGGGATAACAAATTTCGCTCAAAGAGCTGTAGCATGAAGAAAAAACCTTTCTGGCAGAAGGAGAACTCTGAGCGTCCTTCAACTACACCACCATCTTGTCTCTCCCCTCCTTTCTCATCTATGAAAAAATTTTATTGTTGATAGATCATTTTGACTTGGTCATTTTAAAAGTAGCTCTCAAGCCCAAAAAGTATGGGCACCCCTGGTCTAAAGTGTGGAGTGCAGCCTAACTAGGGTAAGAATATGCTTTTTGAGAAGATAGGAAAAACTATAAACTGGTTCAGATGAAATTTGGAGATGACCTTTGGGAGGAATTTAGGATGAGTCTGGAGAATGACTTTGTCATGGTAGAGCGTTGTGTAAGGAGGGTCTAATACAAGTGCTTGTAGTTCACTGACTCAACATGCAAAAGTGATAGAGATGAGGAAAACCACTTTCCAAGTAAGATATTTAAAAGATGAATATACTAGTGGTTCAAAAGGAGGTTCCATCAAGGTTGAAAGCATATCATTAAGATTCCAAGCTACTGGAGGAGGCTTGATTGGTGGCTTAGTTTGAAGAAGGCCTTTCATGAATATGGAGACTAAGAGATGCACAGATAATGGCCTTTTGTCAAGAGGTGCATAAAAAGCCTTAATAGCACTGAGATGAACTCTGACTGAAGTAGTTTTAAGGCCAAAGTTAGAAAGATGCAAGAGATATTCGAGTATCGATGGTGGCAGAGGAGATATTTCTAGTTGCAGAGAATTTTGAATACACCAGTGTGTGAAGTGAGTCCACTTGAAATGGTAACATCGCTGGATGGAAAGTTTTCTGGAAGTTGACAGCTGAGCCTTCTGTGGAGACAGTTGCTGTTCCTCATACCACAGCATGAAGGTCTTCCAAGCCTAAACATGTCAGAGAAATAGAATGGCAAGCTTTGAATAGAATAGTTGATGTTGGTGCAGAGAGAGTAAAAGCATCTACTTGATGGCAGAAAGATACCATGCTATGAGAGCTAATGAATGCAGTTCGGGATGGAGAAGAGATCCTTTGTTCTGTGTCAGCAGTGCTGGAAAGATTTGCAGCATGATGGGTACACTGAACTGAAGGAGGAGAAGGAACCATAGTTGTCTCATCCATCGAAGTGCAACAATTATCATGGCAGCCTGTTCTTGGCGTAGTTTTAACAATGTCTTCCCGAGTAGAGGTATTGGAGGGAAAGCATATAGGAAATTGCCTGTCCAGTCTAGGAGAAATGTATTGGACTCCAAGCGACTGGGAGTGTAGATTTTAAAACTAATGACTGGAAGTTTGTGATTGGGGGTGGGCAGGGACAGCCTTATAATGAGGCAAACTAAGATGATGGCCTCAGGCGGCATGTTCCAGGGACAGCACTTTTGGCACTTCTCCTGGGACACTGGAAAGGAAATGGACCAACACCAGTCAGAAGCAGACTGCTTTAATTGCTGCTGTTGCTAGTGATCCAGGTAAATTTGGAAGTGTGTGTGTGTGGGGGGGGGGGGGGAGCGCTGAACCCATTGTGGAGGTGAGGGGAAGGAGCTGTGCTACATCTGGATAAGGTATAGGGAGAGGAGCTAGGGGGGACATGAGGATGTGCTGTACCTTGTTTGGGAGGGTGGGATGTGGGGCTATGCTGGACCTTGTTAGGCAGGATATAGGGATATGTTGGCTCTTGTTTGGGGGAAGGAAATGGGGATGTGCTGGATCTGGTACCTTGAAACTCAGTTAAAAACTTAATTTAAACTGCATTTTTTTTTAAATTGAGCTTGGGTGCCTACTGTTGCCTAAAAACTCGGTGCCAGTTAAAAAATCCAGGCCTTAATCAGCATCTATCCAGTGCCTTATAATATCAGCTCCCATATAACTAATTTTTTTATGGTGGGTTAAACTGAGCTTTTCTTTTACTCACTTCCTCTTTTTGCTTACTGTTTGAGCATCTTGCATCTCCTTTGCGTTTTTACAAAAAAAGCAGGTTAAAGTATATGAGGATATGAGAAACTTCCAAGGCTGTGCAACATGGGGATGTTATCGCCTATGTCACAGGGCGTAATCGTTGCATTGCTTCTAAAATTATATCTCTGTAACGTCAATTTCAGACTGCAAAAAAAAACAACTTACCTTCGTCGTCCTACAACTATTGAGGCAATATAATCATATTACAAAGAGCAATATGAACCATCAATGAAATTGGAAAATGACACCACAACAAAAAATGTGATTTAGTCTTATCCAGCAAAGGTTGTACATTTACCTCATGAAGCTGAGCAAGATCTTGCGGGATAATTATTCCAAGATATACTACCTTACCAGGTGCCCAGGTTAAAGGAAAAGTACCATTCCATTCAGAGGGTAATGCTGAATGCAAGAGAAGAACCATCGACTTCTGAAAATTTAACTGAAAACCCGAATGAAAACCAAATTTAGCTAAAGCATCAAACAGATGCGATAAAGAGCACTCCGGGTTAGTTAATATGACCATGAGATTGTCTGCAAAAGCCAGAACTTTCAATTCTCTACCCACAATGGACAGGCCAGTGATATGAACGTCACACAGTAAGGTATGCAATAAGGGTTCCAAATAAATAATAAAAAGTAATGGGGATAAAGGACAACCCTGGCGAGTTCCTCGAGAAATATTAAAATTCAAGTATGAATCCCATTAATGCGAGAATCCCATTAACGAGAATAGAAACACGCGGGCCAGTATACAGAGCATGTAAACAATCAAGAAACCAACCTGAGAAACCCTTGTGATGAAGCGTTGAAAAAAGAAAAGACCACTCCATTTTTTCAAAGGCTTTTTGAGCATCCAAACTAGCCAAAAGTCCAGATATTCCTTGCGCCTGACCCATCGCCAATGCCATTAGAACTTTACGAACATGCAAAACTGATTGTCAACCACAAACAAACCAAACTTGCTCCAGACCAATAAGCATAGGTAAGTGAGTAGCGAGCCTATCTGCCAAAATTCTAGCAAAAATTTTTAGATCACATTAAGCAGAGTTATTGGGCAGTAAGAGTCAACCATATGTGGATCCTTTCCAGATTTCGGAATTAAAGTGATTAAAGCATCCGTAACACCAAGAGGGAAGGAACTCTCTTCTACACATGCTTTAAAATATCGCACCAACGATCCTGGAAGATGGTAAAGCAACATCTTGTAATATTCAGCCACAAATCCATCAGGACCAGGCGCTTTGAGGATAGATAATGACCTATTGAACTTCTTCAATATATTCTCTAATACCGCCGCTGAGGAATCGAGTTGCATGGTTCCTCCTGGAGATATCAACTCAGCGACCCGGTCAGCGTATTGACCCCCCTCCATTTGGGGATGCTGTGCTAATCGAGCTCTCGGCACTCCCACATCGTACGCTATCCTGCGCTGGATTCCACGGTGATCAAGCTGTGGGGGGGATAGCAATGTTTCAAGGCCCAAGGTTCCGGTGGCTCCTTCCAGCGGTGCAACAATGGGTGAAACTCCCCCTCCTGCAATGACTGTCGAGCTTGTTAGAAACCGGTCTATCAGCAGTTATCCGGGTGTGGAGAGGTCCCCCTGAATAACGCCCTTGCATTTCGTGTGGGGCATGATTGAAATCACGCCTAGGAAAACGTCAAAGCCAAAGGTAAGATAGACTCCGGCTCTAACAGCTCTCATGCCGCCGCTATCTTGTTTCCTTGTATCAGATTCTTAAAGATGATGGTACTCTGCAAAACTTGTTCTTAGCTGCGTACTGAATATGGGTGATCTCATTTAGATATTTTTTCATATCTTCAATTATAATTTTATGTATCCTCGCTGAATTCTAAATTTTTATGTTCCACAATTTTTGAGACTCTATCGGAGGTACTTTGGTTAGAAGCTCAATTGATATTACTATTAAAATATTTTAGGGAGTCACATGATATGCTGAGCAAGGAAGGACGTGTGTTGCTCAAGCTTCGGGGCCCCCAGTTCCTTTCTGCTCTGCCTAACCTTCCTCGGCATGTCCCCCATTACATTGACCGCAGTGTGGTATATGAAAAGGTTCTTACAGCCCCACAGCCCGGTAATGAGTGGCAAATCAACGCGGACTACCAAGGAGTGAGAGATGCGCACTTCCTGGCCTAACTCAAAAATGGCGGCACTGGAGTCAGGCCCCGTACTCCCCTTATCTGAGGCGAACATTGCAGCGCTGTTTGATGCCCGCTTTGATCGGCTGTCGGGCCAGCTCACCTCACTGGAGTCACTCTTAACTGAGACCACCAGGTGCACCGGCGAATTGGAAACCTGAGCAGCGCTAATTGAGGATGCCCTGCATTTTTCCCCATGAAGACTAGGGACTGCAGCATTCCTTCGGTGGTCTGTAGTGATTGCCCTCAAGTGCATTTTGTTTAAGTGGCTGGATCTGGAGGGCTCCGACTACTCTCTTTGGCGCAGTCGCCTGATCACCCTTTTGCTGTGGGAACGGAGAGACATCCAAGACTTTTCTTCCCTCCCTGGATGCATTTTTCAGCATAACTGGGAGCCCAGTGGCTCGTAGCCGCCTCCTAAATTGTTAATCTCTCATTATGTACGTGCTGCTTGTTTTGGATTCTACTCTGCTTAGAAGATGTGGGTTTGACTTGAAGGAGGACTGGGGAGGGGGGAGGGTTAGGGGGGATTGGTGTGCTATACTTTGACTTTGTCTTGAGCTTCCCTTGTTGCTTAATGCTTCCTGTTGTTTGTTGTTGTTCTCTCTCACTTTTCTCTTAGTGTTGGCCTACTGGTGAGACAGTGGGAGATTGGACGGTCTAGGGGTTACGTTGAACTGTTATTTCTGACAAACAGTGAGCATGTTTTTGTATATCTTGCTGCATTTGCATTTCTTCGCTTTGAGCTCAATAAAACATATTTGACAATAAAATACTTTAGACATTCAATGTTTAAATTTTCTCCTTTCATGGATTATGATAAAGAGGCCCTCTGTTTGGAATATTGAATTACAAATAAATTTGCAAGGTACTCATATTAACAGTTTTTTGCAATTATTACATGGTTTATTAACTGAAATATTGAATGGAAATGTGCTAGAGTGTCTAGAAAAGGATACAAAGTGATCCACATCGTTTGTTGATCTTTGTATCCTTTTCTGGACACTCTAGCACGTTTCCATTCAATATTTCAGTTTATACTGTGTACCCAATATGGAAACCACTGACAAATCCTGGACCTCAGGCCTTAGCTTTACATCAGATAAAGCTAAAACTATCATGACTGAATTTGAAACATTAAGTACTACTGCTTGTTATACTGAAACATCTGACATCATCACCAAGTACAAGCGTATAGTCAGACTAGAACTCAATGGTTCTGCTTTAGTGGAGTATTGTAAAAAAGAACAAATCCCACGAGGATTACGAGTACATCTTGAACCACAAATGTTCAAAGAAGATACAGAATTCATAGATTGTTGGAATAAAATCCTTAATAAATGTTCCCTAGACATTATGTTATTGGTTATTGACAGAAGCAAAAGGGTCATCAACACACAGAAGGCTGCCTTAGACACGGATCTTGTTGCTTTAAAATCCAAATTAGGGAATGATGATTTTGAAATTAAATTTAAAGATATTCAAACTCAGGTTGACAAACATAAAGACTCTGTAAGGAAACAAAAAATGAGGAAATTAGCCAGGGACCAAAAAGATTATGAATCAGGACGTGTTTATCCCTGGATGTACAGAAACGTTAATGTTGGAAATATGCCAAATCGTTCTGTTATTCCTTCCTCTCAAAGTTCTTCAGCAAACAGTGATTCATCATCGAATTTTTTAGCCACAAGAAGACAGAACTATCGGAGACAAAGAGGCGGCAGAAACAACAGAAAAGGTCGCCAAAGGAACCAATATCCACCGTAGTCAATTTGTCTTCTCATATCCTAACCTCTGCAGAAGAACATGTTTTATCTTTGGGATTATCTTTTGTACCAACCAATCATTACAATGCTTTCCAATTTCGGATTGACTTTGAAAGATTTATTAGATCGTTATCTTTAAAAATATTTTTCGATGGCAAACAGTCTTATGATCGGTCTGTAGTTTTTGACAGATCCCAATGGACTCCACCGGGCCCTATTGACCCCACTCTGGCTGTCTTTAAACAGATGGTTCTAAATGAAGTTGACCAGATGAAATTCACATTTAAAAACAACAATTTAACCAAAACTGAGTTTAAAGCCTTAAAAAACTTAAGTAGCAACAATCAGATAGTAATTAAAAACGCGGACAAAGGCGGTGCAGTAGTTATATTGAATAGATCAGATTATATTGATGAAGCCTTTTCACAGTTAAACAACTCTGCAATCTATAAAGAAATTCATCTGGATCCTACTCATAGACTCCAGATCGCCATATCAAAAATTACCAAAACAGCATTGGACAAGGGCTATTTAACAAAACGAGAACATAAATTTATTAATGTTATCCATCCGTCCTTAACAATTTTGTATCTATTACCCAAGATCCATAAAAATTTGGTTAAACCCCCAGGCCGGCCAATTATCTCCGCCAGGGGGTCTCTATTAGAAGCTTTGTCATCTTATGTTGATAAATTTCTCAGAGATCATGTAGAAAGCCATGCTACATACATTAAGGACACTACCCATTTTTTGAACATTTTAGAAGATTTCAATCAAGACCATGAACCATATCTGATGGTCACCCTTGACATTAATTCGTTATATACCTCCATCCCTCAAGAGGAAGCAATACAAGCAATTAAATTGGTTTTGGACTCTAGACCACGTCCTCACTTTGTACCAACTGATTTTCTTCTTCAACTAACTAGAATGGCTATGCAAGAAAATTATTTTTTGTTTCTTGAAAAACTTTATATCCAACTGTCAGGAGTAGCCATGGGTGCAACATTTGCCCCCTCTATTGCTTGTATCTTCATGAATCTATTTGAAAATGAATGGATACAGTCATCACCATTCAATAGTAGAATCAAATCCTGGCATAGATTCATTGACGACATTTTTTTGTTGTGGATGGGTGACATAGACGAGTTCTTGGCTTTTTTCAGATGGCTCAATACTTGTAACGACAGTATTCAATTTACATACACTTATTCTTATGACAATATTTCTTTTCTGGATGTCAATATTACACAAACCAATCAAGGTTTTATAACTCGAGTACATCATAAGATCACGGATCAGAATTCCTTTCTACATTCTACCAGTTGTCACCCACAAGGATGTAAAAACAGTTTACCCTTTTCTCAATTTTTACGTTACAAATGCATATGCAGTACAGATTTTGATTTCAAATCTCAATCATCATTTCTCAAGGATAAACTCACGAGACGAGGATATCACAAAAGACATCTGAACTCATCATATAAAAGGGTGAAATACAATAACCGAACACTTCTACTTCATCCATACCCCAAAGATCAACATAATGATAATATCTGTACCTTTGTTTCAAAATATACTAATGCCAGTCCGAGAATTACATGCACTGTCAAGAAACATTGGAGAATATGAAAACATTGGATGTATTCAAAGATACCACTCTTCGCAGTTCATATTCACGAGGCAAGAACCTTAAGGAATTATTAAGTCCATCTGAGATAAAATTCATGACAGCTACAAAACCTATATTAAAAGGACATTACAAATGTGGACGTTGTCTAAATTGTGACATCATGATACAATCCGACAAATTCATCAATCCTTTTGATAATAAACAATATTTCATTAATTTTTTCAGCAATTGTAACAGCATGTACAGTGGTACCTCGGTTTACGAGTGCACCAGTTTGGGAGTGTTTTGCAAGACGAGCAAAACATTTGCAAAATCGGTGCCTCGGAAACCGAGCATGGCTCGATTTACGAGCACCCCCCCCCTCAATCCGGCACCCCCCCCTGCGATCCGGCACCCCCCCTGCCTTGAACCGGCAACCCCCCGACAAAATATACTAATGCCAGTCCGAGAATTACACGCACTGTCAAGAAACATTGGAGAATATGAAAACATTGGATGTATTCAAAGATACCATTCTTCGCAGTTCATATTCACGAGGCAAGAACCTTAAGGAATTATTAAGTCCATCTGAGATAAAACCCATGACAGCTACAAAACCTATATTAAAAGGACATTACAAATGTGGACGTTGTCTAAATTGTGACATCATGATACAATCCGACAAATTCATCAATCCTTTTGATAATAAACAATATTTCATTAATTTTTTCAGCAATTGTAACAGCATGTACAGTGGTACCTCGGTTTACGAGTGCACCGGTTTGCGAGTGTTTTGCAAGACGAGCAAAACATTTACAAAATCGGTGCCTCAGAAACTGACCATGGCTCGATTTACGAGCACCCCCCCTCAATCCGGCACCCCCCCCGCGATCCGGCACCCCCCGACACGATCCGACCCTCCCCCCCCCCGACACAATTGGGCACCCCCCCGCCGCTTCTTACTCTCATCTGGGCACTCTTGAAGACCGGCCCTCGTCTGCTGGGCCTTGAGCATCTGAGCATGCTCAAGGCCTGCGAGTTCACGTTCTGAACGTGAACGTGAACTCGCAGGCCTTGAGTATGCTCAGATGCTCAAGGCCCAGCAGACGAGTAAGCCGATCTTCAAGAGCCCAGATGAGGGTAAGAAGCGGCGGGGGGGTGCCCAATTGTGTCGGGGGGGGGATGTCGGATCGTGTCGGGGGGTGCCCAATCGTGTCGGCGAGGGGTCGGATCATGGCGGGGGGGGGTGCCCAATCGTGTCGGGGGGGGTGCCGGATCGCAGGGGGGGGGGCCTGATCGCAGGGGGGGGCCTTCGAGGGGAGCAATGCCGGTTCTCGGGGGGGGGAACGCATCAAAGCGAGTTTCCATTATTTCCTATGGGGAAACTCGCTTTGATAAACGAGCATTTTGGATTACGAGCATGCTCCTGGAACGGATTATGCTCGTAATCCAAGGTACCACTGTATATTGTTTACCTTTTGCTATGCCCATGTAGCAAACTTTACGTTGGAAAAACAATTAGAAGTTTGAAAATCAGATTAAATGAACATCGTTCTAACCTTAAGTGTAACAAAAAAGAGGCACCGTTGGTATCTCATTGTTTAGAAATGCAGCACAAGTTTCAACATTTAAAGTGTTGGGTTATTGATCACATACCCCAAACCAGAAGAGGTGGTGACCGTGGTCAGCTGCTGTTGAGACGTGAACAACAATGGATCTCCAGATTATATTCACTTGAACCTCACGGACTTAATAATCAAATTGAATGGCATGCGTTTTTTTAAAACAACGTTCCAACACCGGATAAAATCAAGCATGATAACATCATTTTTATCCTTAAAATTTTTTTTGCTGTACACGGCTTTTTTACAACCATCGGGTTGTTTAAAACATTCTGATTTATCTTTTTTACCTTATTTGGCTTAAGAATCTAGTTTTTTTGTCTAATAGTTTTTCTAAGATCAAAACGTATTATAAATATCTTTAAGATTATAACGCATTATAAATATTTCATTGATCCAGATTAAGATCGCATTCACGTTACACACACATGATTCATTGACGTCACTAATCGTGACATCATCATCAATCTTATTGGTTCAATTCTCTCAGTGTCCTGTTTAAATACAGGCGCCATTTTGTATAATAATTGATTAAAAATTTCCTAAACACGCAGCTACATCACGGGCAAGTTTATTTAGATTCATTATTTAAACAATATATAGATTTTATTAAGTCATTGGTTTATGTTATTTTAGCTTTGAACTAAAGTCTCATTTCATTACAGTTAGTTTCGTAATAGAGAATGACACGGTGGCGGTTTACCCGCGGCCACCGCATTTTAGCCGCGGGTCACCCGCCGAAAACGGGGAAGAAAACTAGCAGTCGCTGCGGCGACAGGGACAAGGCCATACACCGCCCGCGGGGCGGTGAATGGTCTTGTCCCCCGCAGTGAGGCATGAAGGATCGCGCGGTCCCCGCAGCTCACACCCGCCTGCCCAATCGATTCTAGTGTTTAGCCAGCTCTCTCCCTTCTCCTCACCTTAGTTTGTAGATTTTCTTTTTCGGCGACCCGCACGCTATCAGAGAGCCACGCACGCACGGCTGCTCAGTGTTCAATCTTCTGCTCTGACGCAACCGGAAACAGGAAGTTGCAGCAGAGCAGAAGATTGAACACTGAGCAGCCGCGCGTGCGCGGCTCTCTGATAGTGTGCGGGTCGCCGAAAAAGAAAATCTACAAACTAAGGTGAGGAGAAGGGAGAGAGCTGGCTAAACACTAGGATCGATTGGGCAGGCAGGTAGTGGCTGCGGGGACCGTGCGATCGCTAGTGTTCCCGGCTCAAATTGGAAGGAGGGAGTGAAAGGGAAAAGGATTCTGGGCCAAGGGGATGAAAACGGAAGAAAAATCCACAGCAGGAAAGAAAGGGAAGGACAGGCAGGTGAGTCAGATGCTAGAAGCAGGGGGGGGGGAAGAACTTTGATTTATAAGAAAGGAATAAGCTAAATATTACAGTACTAAGGCTTATATGGATGCAGCGGGGACGGTGACGGGGCGGTGAATGGGATGGCAGTGGCGGTGACGGGGCGGTGAAAGGGATGGCGGTGACGGTGACGGGGCGGTGAAGGGAACGGCGGTGACGGGGCGGTGCAGAGGATGGTGGGCCGGTGACGGGGCGGTGACGGGGACAGATTTTTTCCCCGTGTCATTCTCTATTTCGTAACTGTTGACAATAATCTATAAGTGTCCATAAACTAAGTAAGTTTCACTAACACTTTCAGAACCAGTCAATCATCATTATATGACCGGCTGGCTGTAGCATAAATCAATATGATCCATGATTGATGTAGGAACCAAGCAGCTATTACGTTAATATAATTAATATTAAATGGGTCCTGATTTGTTTTTAAATCATACATATAATGTCTTTTTCTGTCTCTCTTTTTTAGAATATGTGAGCAATATAAAAAAATTTTGTACCGGCACTACACAAGCTCTATTAATACCCCCGAAGAAGCCCGTTGGAGCGAAACGGATGGGACCTCCGTCGGGTCATTAAGATAAGTGCTTGATATTCAATAGCGATGTGTTTTCCAAACATTTAATATTCACTTAGAGCTGCTGATTCTTTTAAGCTCAATCACAAATAAGAGAGATTTTGATATAAAAATTTTGATATTCTATCATTATATAAATATAGCACATGTTTGATAAAAATAAATTCAATATCACATAAAAAATTAAAAATTACACAGGGTTTTTTTGACCAGTGATGAAAACCAACCCCAATTGGTTATGGTCTGTTTGATTATATTCCAGGGGTTTTTTGAGGTCTTTTCTCCTCTGTTTTAAATTTACATTATATGTAATAATCGAGTGATCCACATGGTTTATTAACTGACATTTCATTTTTTGAGATGGGTACAAATTTATTTGTCACTTATATATAGCATCTTGGAGAGCCTATAGAGCATGTATCATATCTGTGGGCTCTTGTTTGAAGTGTAATCACTGAAAAGCGACATTATCCCATATGTTTTGGGAGTGTCCTTTGGTTCGCAGTTTTTGGTCAGAGATTTTATCCAAAGTCAGAAATATATGGCAGGTACCATGGTATTGTAATAGTTATAACCTATTTTGGATTTTTGATGTTCAACGTCAAATACCTAAAGGTTATAAAGGTTTTTTAAAAAGAGTTGGGGAGTTGCTTGTTCTTAATTGGGATGCCGGAGATCTTCATCGCTGCCCCGTGTTGCACGCAGTGGCGGCTGACCCCGGAGGTGGAATTCGGGCAGGCACTGTGAAGGACGGACCCTTGACATCATTGGGTCCGTCTCTCCTAGCTGGGACTTTCTTTAAATTGTAGCCTGCTGCCGCGGTGTCTTTGGGAGCTGCTTGTTCTTAATTGGGACGCTGGAGGAGATCTTCATCGCTGCTCCGTGTTGCCCGCAGCGGCAGCTGGCCCCGGAGGTGGAATATGGGCAGGCACTGTGGAGGACGGACCCTTGACGTCATCAGGTCCATCTCTCCTAGCTGGGACTTTCTTTAAATTGCAGCCTGCTGCCGCGGTGTGGCCGCAGGGCGTAGCCGAAGGGACATGCCCTAAGGGGCAAGTCTCGCCCCTTGGGAGCCCCTTGGAGCAACATGGAGCCGGGGTCATATAACTTTAATTTGTCGTTATGGGTAAAAGAAAAATTAAGCTTAAGAGCTCAACACCTGCTGTTTCTGGTCCTATGGACAGACATTTGACATTTCCTGCAGAAATTCCATCACAACCTTTACTTGATATGAATTCTCCCACATCAGGAGCATCGTTGAGCCCCCTCAAAAGGACATCCCCTCCTTCATCCAATATCTGGAGGTAGTGGGAATATTACTCCCGCTATTTCTACTGGATTAGTGGTATCATTTACTCAGACAAGTAAACTAGTTTTTACTGAAATACCTAAACCACCTGAAATTTAAGGTGTAGTAGAGGATCAACCACAAGCAGTGGAAAAACAAGATATTACCCTTAAAGATTTGTGGTTAGGTATTTCTAGAGTTGAAGGGTTTCTCAGAGAATCAGTGAAACAAACTTTGGATTATTCACATTCTGTGTCTCAAAAGTTTGAGAATGTGGATTCTAACTTAAGTTGTTTGGATAAAAGATTAAGTGTGGATGAAACTAAAACTAATACATTGCAAGCTGTCTCAGTATCTGCTGTTAAGGATTATACGATGTTACACTCTAAAATAGAAATGTTGGAAAATATGCATAGAGCGAGGAATCTCTGCTTGGTTAATTTCCCAGTGATTCATTTGTTATCTTCTGAAATATTATTAAGAAAATTTTTTAAAGAAATACTGGGATTACCCAATGCGGAAAATTTCCCAATAAATAATTATTATATTCCGCAAAAAAAAATACAATCCGACCAAGAGGCGGACCACCTGGTAACAGACGAAATAAATCTGACAGAGTTTTTGGAGGATACTCAGGATGTGATCCAGAGTAGGTCCACCATGGTAATAACATGCATGAGTGAGATAGATAAAATGCTAATAATGAAACTTTACTTTAAAAATAGGTGGAGAATTGGAGGTGGAGAATTAAAAATTTTGTGGAGATTTGGTTAGGATTTTTCCTGATGTCTCAAGAACAACGCAGCTAAGAAGGAAAGAATTTCTGAAATTAAGAACAAGAGTCTTAGCACTTGAGGCATCTTTTTACTTAAAATTTCCATGGAAATGTCTTGTTAAATTACAAGAAATTGAATATGTATTTTGGGATCCAATTCAATTGCAACAATTTCTAATAGCTAGAGAACAGAAATTAGTTTTTTTTCTTTTGCCTTTAAATGATTCATCACTGAGAAATGGTAGGATGTTAGATTCATATGAATCAAGATTCATGTGAATCAAGAACAATTTCTTAGTTTTCCTTTAATTTTGTTAGTTGTAAAGTAGCATGTCTCCCCATTATTGTGGACTTGAAAAGGATTTTTTTTGTGTTGTATAATTATTGTTTAAATTTGGTGTTAGAAACCTTTTTTCCTTGGTATCATTTGATATTGTTAATTATTAAATTTATTTAAAAAAAAAAAAGAGAGATTCTTATGGGTTTAAAAACTATTCTTTATTTATGGATACAATCTGCAGGTCCGACTTATGGTTAATGGAGAGCTCGTATGTTGCATCTTGTATGTATGGAAGCTATGTCTGTTTCTGATTATTAAGTTTCAAGTTTCAAGTTTATTAGGTGGCTTGATTAACCGCCTTAGACAAAGTTTCTAAGCGGTGAACATTTAAAAAAAAATTACATAGATTAGGTAACAAAACAGTCCATACAATTAATAAATAAACTTAAAAAACTAAAAATTAACATTGTTAACACAAGGTAAGGAGGGATGAAATACAATTTGTAAAGTAAAGAAGAAACATCAAAGGAGAGTACAAAAGGGTAATAAGACATTAAAGGGGAATTAAAATAAGCAAAGTAATAAGATTAAAAATTAACTTGCAAATGCATCTCTAAAAAGGAAAGTCTTTAATTCGTTTTTAAATTTTAGAAACTCTTTCTCCTCCCGTAAAAACATAGGGAGGGCGTTCCATGTCTGCGGTGCCGTACAAGAGAAGATATATTGTCTCCTAGTATTGATAATTTTTAGAGAAGGAATAGACAAAAGATTTTGTTCGCTTGATCTCAAGGTTCTCTTTGTAGAATAAGGGATAAGTAGTCTAAATAGAAATGCCGGGGACTTATTATATAAAGTTTTAAAAATAATTGTGCATAATTTATGAGTGATTCTGTGTAAAACAGGAAGCCAGTGAGCCTTTTTAAGGAGTGGTGTTACATGATCAAACTTTTTGGATTTAGTTATTAATTTAATTGAAGCATTCTGAATAATTTGTAGACGTTTTATTTCTTGTAAAGCAATTCCTTTAAATAGGGAATTGCAATAATCGATTTTAGATATCACCAGAGAATGAATAAGTATATTTAGTGATTTAGGACAGAGAAATTTAGAAATAGAACGAATTTTCCGCAATCTGTAAAAGGTAGTTTTCACAATGCTACTGATAGCAACCTTCTTCATAACCTCAAGCTCAAATTCTTCATTTATGCAGACGACATCACAATATCCATCCCACTCACCAACTTCTCACATGAAATACTCGACCACACTACAAACATTCTCAACCAGATCGAACTCTGGATGCTAGCATTCAGACTGAAACTAAACCCCGATAAATCTAAATTCTTCCTAGCCACCCCCAACGACAAAATCAAAGAAACTACAATTCAACTGAAAGGAATGACCTTCCCACTCGAACCAACCTTAAAAATCCTGGGAGTCACGCTGGACAAAAATCTTTCTTTAGAAAATCACACCGACCTCGTCATCAGGAAAAGCTTCTCTGCACTTTGGAAACTTCGCACTATAAAAAAATACTTCAATGACACTCCCTTCCGCCTTCTTGTACAATCCTCTATCCTCAGCATTCTAGATTATTGCAACATCATATACCTTAACGCCACGAAGAAAACAACCAGAAGACTAAAAATAATCCAGAATACCGCCGTGCGCCTCATCTTTGGCCTAAAGAAATGGGAACATGTCACCCCATTCTACCACCAACTCCACTGGCTGCCTTTCGAGTCTAGAGTCCTTTACAAATTCGCATGCTTCTGTTACAGGGCGGTAAATGGTTCCTCACCAAGTTACATCAACCCTCACTTCAACCTCTACCGCACCAACAAGAAATCCCGTCGTATTCAGCTGTTCGCCTTCCCCTCACCCAAACTTTGTCACTTCAAAAGATTCCTTGATAGAACTTTTGCCTTCCAAGCTGCCAAGCTGAACCCATGGCTAGCACAAATGATACTAGAGGCCCCCACTTACATCGGTTTCAGAAAATCACTTAAAACTTACCTATTCCGCAAACAAGACCCAAACTGTTCCCCCCCCTGACAATATCTCCCCAATCTGGTCCCCTTATGAAGCCTTCCCCCCTTTTTTCTCCTCTTTTTCCCCCTCTTTCCGCATCCCCTGTCTAGTTCAAATAAAGCTGATAAATAATTGAAACTCTGTTATTCTGTAATTCAAATAACAAATCTGTAATTCTGACAAATAATTGTAAATCTGCCTGTCTAGGCAGACCCTAATGTAACTCAATGTAAACCGCCTTGAACTCGCATGGGTATGGCGGTATATAAAAATAAACTATTATTATTATTATTATTATTATGATCGTGAAAGTTGAGTTTATTGTCAAAAATTACTCCTAAAATTTTTATATTTTTAACTAATTGAAGGGGAACATTTGAGATTGAAATAGGAGTAATAAGAGAAAAACTATCCTTCCAGGGAAAAAGCATGACATTAGATTTTTTAATGTTAAGAGCGAGTCTGTTTTTGTCAAGCCAATGATGCACTTGATCTAGTTTTTCATTAATAGCCGAAATTTCATTTATGTTGTTATTAACTAATGGGTGCAATAATTGTATATCATCGGCATAGGCAAAAACGTGAAATCCAATGGATTGGCATAGTGTCAGTAGTGGAGCCAAAAAAATATTAAAAAGCAAAGGTGAAAGAATAGACCCCTGAGGAACCCCATGTGTAATATGTGAGGGTAAGGATGAAGATTCATTGAAAATAACTGTGGATGTGCGATCCTTAAAGTATGATGTAAACCAAGCTAGAACTTTATCTGTAATTCCCACAGAGTGAAGTCTATCAAGGAGTAAGTGGTGATCAATCGTATCAAACGCTGCTGAAAGATCGAGCGAGGTTAATAGCACCGATTGATGATGATCTAAGAAGTATTGGATAGAAGTATTATGAAATGAAGCAGGGAAGACTATCCACTATAATAAAACCCTAAGTGCGCATGCGCACTTACAACGCTGTGATCCCTGACAGCTTGATTTGTGACTCCATGGCCGTGTTTGATTTGCGGCTTGCGGTGCTTGCAGCATTCAGTGGCTTGCAGCACGTGTGGCGGTGAGAGCAACAGCAGGAGGATGTCCTTCAAGGTGCTGCGAGTTGTCCGGCTGCTACTGCTGCACAGGGAAGTGGAGAGGGAAAAGGGGCTGCTTTGGGGGGAGGGGTGTGCTGGGGGTAGGCAGCAATCTTGTTTTGCTCGGGGGGGCCAGAGAGAGATAGGCAGGAGGCCAGGGAGAGAGACACAGACAGAAAGAAGTGGTGGGGGAGAGGGAAAAGGGGCTGCTTTGGGAGGGAGGGGTTTGCTGGTGGGCAGGTAGCAATCTTGGTTTGCTCGGGAGGCCAGAGAGAGAAAGACAGAGAGACAGACAGAAAAAAGTGGAGGGAGAGAGGGAAAAGGGGCTGCTATGGAGGGAGGGGTGTGCTGGTGGGCAGGCAGCAATCTTGGTTTGCTCGAGGGGGGGGCAGAGAGAGAAAGGCAGGAGGCCAGGGAGAGAGACAGACAGAAAGAAAGACAGACAGACAAGGGGCCAGGGAGAGACAGACAGAAAGAATGACAAACAAACAGGGGGCCAGACAGAAGCCAGTGGCCAAGGAGCAAGAAAGAAAGAAAAACAGACGGACAAGGGGTCAGGGAGAGACACAGACAGAAAGAATTACAGACAGACAGGGGGCTAAAGAGACAGACAGAAAGACAGACAGACAGCGGCCAAAGAGAGAGAGATAAAGAAAAAAAGACAGACAGACAGCGGCCAAGGAAAGAGAGAGAGAGAGAGAGAGAGAGAGAGAGAGAGAGAGAGAGAGAGAGACAGAAAGAAAGACAGACAGAAAGTGGCCAAGGAGAGAGAGAGACAGACAGACAGAAAGAAAGACAGACAGTGGCTAAGGAGACAGAGAGACAGAAAGAAAGACAGACATATCTATTATAGCACCCGTTAATGTAATAGGCTTAAAGACTGATTTCTCATAATTTGGCAACCTTTTTTAAATACATTGACACCTGCTGCTCGAAGTTGTGTTTTATTGAATTGATCATTTTTATTTTATTTTTTTATTATTATTAATTTTTTTATGTAGTCTTGGGAAGGGGAATGGGTGGGGGGGTTTGGGGAGAGGGAAATTAGTTAAATAGTCTTTCATCCGCTATAATAAAACCCTTAGCGCATGCGCAGTTGAAACTGTGTGGCCATGATCTGTGATCCATGGCTCCATGTTGCCGCATGCACAATAGAGTTAAACTCTGCCTGCGGCGGTTTCCCCATTGCCCTCCCTCAGCGACCCTGCCCCACCCCCGAAAAGGCTCGCCAAACACCTGCACACACGGAAGAGTAGCCGGAGGCGGTAAAAGGCCATGATGTTATCCTGTCAGCTCCCAGACACAACCCACTCCTCCCGTGGCCCAGAACACCCACCCGACAACCCCAGACACCGAGCTCCATAAACATAGTATGGGCAAACCAGCTCCTTGCGGCCCAGTAGAGGCCCCTGTGACAAACGGACGTCTTTCCCAAGGTTTGCCACAGGGAAATTAAGGAAAGTATATAAACCCCAGTGCAGAAGGGCTGACCAGGTCAGTGCCCAGGACAATAAATTAGCTGACTACCTGGTGAGTGACAATGAAATAGAAATAGAACAGGAAGGCTTAGACTTACCTGAAGCAGTCCCAAAGCCAGGCAGGAAGAAGCTGCCTTGCTATTGGCCATTGCCTGTAAGGCAGAAAGCTCACAAGCAGTTTCCCCTCAGAGAAACGGCATGGGCTGAGGAAGGAATTCCCTTCCCCCATCCAAAGCCAAGGGTGAGTGGTTCTTCCATCAGCTTAAAGCCAGGCTTGTTAGAGAGCAGAGGGAGGAAGGAGGAAGAGCAGAACGAGGCTTGGCAGTAGAGCAGAGGCAGGACGGGGCTGAGCAGTTCCTCAGCACTGACTGGGAAATGACGGAGGAACAGGCTGGTAATTTGGCCACTGAATTCCTTCCCCCAGAACCCATGGTGTTGGAGGAAAGTGGGGCTATACAGGAAAGCTGGCCAGAGGAGATGGAGAGCTGAATATCCTGAAAAGGTCTGTGAACAGAGGTCTTGTTTAGGCTGTATTTTGCTGTTTGCTCTTTGAGCTAATGACTGTGGGAGTTACTAGGGAAATAATCCTGTACTGCAATTTCACATGCTGTTTTGCTGAAGTGTGGAAAGGATACAGTAATCTCCTCTGCAGGGTATGTGCACAGCTGAACCAAACGCCAGGTTGTAAGGCTGGCTAGTTTTAAAGCCCAGAATTTCCTGACTTCCACACTCCGTGAAAGTGCCTAGCTGTAAAGAAATTGCCATAGCAACTAACTAATTCAATTAGTCTGCCTGCCTTGTAGGGATAAGGAAATTAACCCTCTCAGGGAAAAGCCTGCTCGGGACTAGGGAGAAAGTTCAACCCAGCTAGAGAGAGTGAATGCACTGCAGGACAGCACAACATATTCCTCAGTCACAAACAGGAATGTCTCTTCTGTCAAAGCTACAGGAGAAAGTTATTTGTGTTAACTGTTTCACTGCCTAGCCTCATGGCATATTAAGGACTGTATGTGTTTTACCAATCAAGCCCAGAGCTGCTTGCTTGGTGACCAGGAATGAAATGAACTTTTTCTGTTATTTTTGTATGATGTTTATGCTACCCAGGAGAACCTGGAGTGGCACAGTAACTCCACGGCCGGTGGCCAAATAAAAGCTTATGTTTTCACCAAGGCCATTCTGACAAAGTGTGATTTTTTTCCAAAACCCTTGGAGAATAAGCTTAGTTGGGCATTTGCCAGCGACTACCAACTTGAAAGGTGACCCTAATTCTAAAGGGACCATGCCAGTAACAAGCTTCATGTCACTACCCGACGGCTCAAGGTGTTCTCGGAGAGCGTGGGTGTGACACCCCGCACCAGAGTGTGTCAGCACCCGATGCACAAGTCAACTCTCCCGGAGCCCGAATCCCACCAGCACCAGACGGAAATAGGGAAGGTAAAAGGGGAAATGGGAGCCTGAATATGGGTAGGTAAGAGGAAGGGAAAAGGGCTACTGCTGGACAGGGGGAGCAGGGAAGGGATGCTGCTGGACAGAGGGGAAATAAAATGAAGGAAGAAGAGCTACTGCTGGACAGGGGGGAGCAGGGAAAGGGTAATACTGGATAGGGGGTAGGTAAAAGGAAGGGAGAAGGGCTATTGCTGGACAGAGGGGAGGTAAAAGGAAGGGAGAAGGGCTACTGCTGGACAGGGGGAGCAGGGAAGGGATGCTGCTGGACAGGGGAAGAGACAGAAAAGGAGAAAGAAAAAGAAATAAAAGAAAAGCCTAAGTCTACACATCTATTCTAGCACCCATTAATGTAACGGGCTAAAAAACTAGTTTATTATAATTGTATTTGAAATATAGTTTATTTCATTACTCTATGAATTGTTTACTTTTGCATTTATATTTATATGTTAACCATGATTGTACTCACTCATTTATATATTGTACATTGTACATTGTATTATTTTATTTATTGAATAAAAATGATTTACACTAATAAAAAAAAAAAGTATGAGGATAAAAACACAGAAATAGTTCTTTGAGCTTGTCTGGCAGGATGTGTTACCCTCTAAGAAGCTGCTTCCCTGGTCAGTCTTGCATGGTGGTTGGGGCAGCCCTTTCTCCACACTCATTTTCGATGTTGGGGGGAAGTATCAACTCATCCCTTGCTTCAGGCAACAGATTGCCTTGAGCCACCCCTGGGGGCTGGGGTGGAGGGTAAGCAAAAAGATCTATTTGTGGGATCCCTCAATTGTTGAATATTTGACATAGGACAGCTGAGCTGAGCAACCACTCATGAGGCTGCAGAAGTCTGCTCAGCTTGTCTGCTTGTCTTTTTTCCTGCAAGATAAATAGCTTTCAGAAATATGTTGTGAGGAATTGCCCAGGACCAAATTTTGATTCCTTCTTGGCAAAATGGGTGAGACCCTGTACCTCCTTACTTCTTCACATAGTGCATAATGACTTGATTGCCCATTCGAATGAGTACTGGTGAAGGAGGTGATCTTGGAATGTGAGTAGAGCATTGTGGATCACCTGAAGCTCAAGGAGATTAATGTGGAGAGTTTTCTCTTCAGAGTTCCAGCTGCCTTGAGTAAGGAGGCCATTGAGGTGGGCTCCCCAACCCTGCATAGACATCCTTTGTCAATTTTTTTTGATGTGGTGGGGTATGGAAGAGGATGCCTCTGGTTATATTGAGTGGTGATAGCTATCACTGAAGGGAGTGGTGAAGTACTGAGGCTACTTGCAGTTGCTGGGATAACGGATTAGTGGCTTGGGACCATTGAGCGGAGTATGTCCCCTGAGGCTCTCGGAAGTGTAGAAAGGCAAATGGAATTATATGAATTGTAGATGATATGTGACCTAGAAGATGTAACATTAGACATGTGATATTTTGAAGAGTGGAGACCTTCCAGCAGATATAAATTAGATTGTCAAGCCTCCGTTGTGGTAGAAAGGTTCAAGTTTGAGTTGTGTCCAGAAGTGCTCTGATGAATTCTAGAATTTGAGTGGGTTGGAGATGAGATTTCTCATAATTGACTGCAAATCCCAGAAGTTCTAACAATTGAACTGTTGCATTCATGACTTGGTGAGCTTGTTGAGATGTTGGGGTCTTGACTAACCAATCATCTAGATAAGAGAACACATGAAAACTGCATGAGCGGAGGGTTGCAGCCACTACCACTAAGCATTTTGTGAATACTCTGGGTGCTGAGGCCAGACCAAATGGTAGCACTTTGTACAGGAAGTGGCGAGTTCCCACTTGAAACTGAAGGCATTTCCTGTGGAGTGGGAGAATGGGAATGTGTGTGTATGCTTCTTTGAGATCTACAGTTAGTCAGTCAGCCAGTCAGTCAGTCATTCTTCTCCAGAGAGACCATGCAAAACTTCTCCACCAAGTATTTATTGAGAGCACATAGGTACAAGATTGGACAGAAACCTCCTGTCTATTTTGGTATGAGGAAATACTTGGAGTAGCACCTTTTGTCCCCTCTCCTGTAGAGGAACCTGCTTGATGGCTTTGAGCTGGAGGAGGGCTTGAGAGATCTTGATGAAGTAGTAAGGTCTGACTGGAATTGAAAAGAAACTCTTTTGTAGGATGATTTGGAGTCAAAGTGCATAACCTTGTCTTACTATTTTTAGGACCAGTTGGTCTTTTGTTATGAGGACCAAGCATTGATGAAATTAAGTGAGATGGCCTCCAATAGGAAGAGACTGAGGAAAGCGTGCTGTATTATGCTGGCTAAGCTCTCAAGAAGTCAAAAAGACTGCTGAGATTTTTGCTGAGTCTGCGATTGATAGAACGTTTTACAGGAGGAGGAGCGCTGGTATATATATGTGTAAGAATAGGTGGAGCGCTTTGGGTTATAAAAGCACTTAGTTGGTTGAGGCTTGGATGATTTTGTAGCAGAAAAGGTAGACATGGACCGCTCATGTCTGGTGATCTTCTGGATTACTTCCTCTATCTTTTCTCCAAAAAGCTCATCTCCCAAGCATGGGATGTTGGCCAAACACTCTTGGACATTGGCATCTAGGTCAGAAACTCTGAGTCATGCTTGTCTCCTCATAGTGATGGACAATGCTGATGTTCACGAGGTGGCATCAAAAGCATTAAAGACTGAGTGGGCCATATACTTTCTAGTGTCCAGCAGGTCATTCCTAACGTATTGGAAGGCGTTTAACTGGTCATCAGGTATGTATTGCTCGTAATGAGGTAACTTCTAAGCTAAGGATTTCATATAAAAGGTCATGTAGAAGTTGTAACTAAGAATCCTATTAGTTAACATGGTATTCTGGAACAATCACCTACAAAATCTGCCTTAAGGTTCTTTCTTCTCTGCTTGGAGGAGCGCTTCTTGAACTGCTAGACCATTTTAAGACAGACTCCATAAGTAATGACTGGTGCAGTAGTTGGGGTATTTCAAAACCTGGGCACAAATGGACTTTGTCTAATGTGTCCAGATTCCAAGGAGCAACAGGAACCAAAAGAGGGTCCTCCCAATTTTTAAACATGTCATCCTTCATTAGATTATGAAAAGGAAGCTTTAAGCAGTCCTTAGGTACTTGCTCATAATTTAATGCATCAAAAAGTTCTGCTCTAGGTTCAGTTTCTGGCTCCATCTTAACTGGTAGAACTTGCCCCATCTCTCTGATGAAATTAGTGAAAGATAGGCTCTCTGGCAGTGATCTCCTGCAAGGAGGTGAAGCAGATGGGTCCAATGATAGACCATAGCAGAGAGCCCCAGATAATTGGAGGAGGAATGGTGAAACAAATCAGAGTCACATTCCTGGATGTCCTGTCTTGGGGATAGAGAGCATTGAGGTGGACATCGAGGAAAGCGTTTAGGTGTATGTTGAGGTGGAGGAAAGCATTTACCAAGAAGTGGTGCTGAACCGATGAACGCTTGGAGAGAGATGAATAACTTCTCACGATGGCCAATCCAGGTCACTAGTACCTGGCTAAAACCCAAGGAGTAGCAATATTCCATGCTACCGATACAGGGTAAGCAGTGGCTTCCCCCATGTCTTTCCCAATAACAGACTATGGACTTTTCCTCCAGGAACTTGTCCAAACCTTCCTTAAAACCAGGTACGCTATCCGCTCTTACCACATCCTCTGCCAACGCGTTCCAGAGCTTGACTATTCTCTGAGTGAAAAAAATTTCCTCCTATTGGTTTTAAAAGTATTTCCCTGTAACTTCATCAAGTGTCCCCCTACTCATTGTCATTTTTGATGGAGTGAAAAACTGATCCACTTGTACCTGTTCTACTTCACTCAGGATTTTGTAGACTTCAATCATATCTTCCCTCAGCTGTCTCTTTTCCAAGCTGAAGACCCCTAACCGTTTTAGTCTTTCCTCATATGAGAGGAGTTCCATCCCCTTTACCATCTTGGTTGCTCTTCTTTGAACCTTTTCTAGCTCCACTATTATCTTTCTTGAGATAAGGAGACCAGAATTGATCGCAATACTCCAGATGAGGTCGCACCATGGAGCGATACAGGGGCATTATAACATTCTTAGTCTTATTAGCCATCCTTTTTTTTTTTTATAATTCCTAGCATCCTGTTTGCTTTTTTGGCCACCGCAACAGATTGAGCAGAAGGTTTCATCGTCTACAATGATACCCAGATCCTTTTCTTGGGCGCTAATCCCCAAGGTGGACCCTAGCATCTGGTAACTGTGATTCAGGTTATTCTTTCCAATGTGCATCACTTTGCATTTGTCCACATTAAATTTCATCTGCCATTTGGACGCCCAATCTTCCAATTTCCTAAGGTTCGCCTGCAATTTTTCACAATCTGCATATGTTTTAACAACTTTGAACAGTTTAGTGTCATCTGCAAATTTAATCACCTCACTCGTCGTTCCAATTTCCAGATCATTTATAAATAAGTTAAATAGTACCGGTCCTAGTACAGACCCCCTGCGGCACGCCACTGTTTACTCTCCTCCATTGAGACTAATGACCATTTAACCCTACCCTCTGTTTTCTATCTGATAACCAACTCCTAATCTACAACTGAACTTTGCCACCTATCCCATGACACATTAATTTTCTCAGGAGCCTCTCATGAAGAACTTTATCAAAAGCTTTCTAAAAATCTAGATACACTATATCAACTGGCTCACCTTTATCCACATGTTTATTCACACCTTCAAAGAAGTCAAGCAAATCTGCGAGGCAAGATCTCCCTCAGCTGAACCCGTGCTGATGGTTCTTCTGCCTATTTTCACCCCAACACTCCAATCATCTAAGTCCAGCTTCCTCATGATTACTTCTACATAGAGTTTGAAAAGAAAACAAGAGAGGATGCATCCTTGTCTTGTACCCTTTTTGATCTTGAACCATTCTGTATCTCCGTATCTGGTTCGCACTGTAGCTTCTTGATTGTAGTAGAGCAATCTGATTAACCTGATTGGGTGTGCTGGCACTCCTACTTCACTCGGTGCTTCCCAATGCTTGTCATGCTCAACACAGTCAAAAGCCTTGGTATAATCAATGAAGTACCAGTAGAACTTTTGGTACTCATTCGCCTTTTCTATGATCCACCTCAAGTTTGCCATTTGATCATGGGTCCCTCTACCCTTATGGAATTCATCTAGGGCATCAGGAAGTTCTCAAGCAAAGACGTTGTCCAAGTGCCTTTGGATGATCTTCAGAAACACCTTGGTGGCATGTGGGGAGCAGTTCTGAAGGGATTCCATCAATGCCAGGTGCTTTTCTATTTGGTAGCTGCCTCAGCATCAAATATACTTCACTTTCCAATAGGTCTGGTTCTGGTTCTGCTTCTTCTTGACCCCCAAGCTCTTCAGGGTAGTCAGTGCTGGTGCTGATATATAATTCCTCTGTGTATTCTTTTCATCTCTGCTTGATGTCCTGCTGGCTGCTAATTTCATTCTCAGTCTTTGATGGTTGATTGGCTCGCTGAGAAAGGCTTTTTCACTTGTTTCACTATGGCAAATAATCCTCTGGTGTGGCCCTTCTTTTAGGCTTCTTCAAGAGTCATACATTGAGCATTCAGGAAGTTTGCTCTTGTCTTTCCTGGCTGCTCTTTGGAAATCAGCATTGAATTGCCTTGCCTCATTCAACCTGCCCTTAGACTTTGCCTTTGTCCTCTTTTTAGCAATCTGGAGGGTGGTTGCAGTTAACCAGTTTCAGTGATGATCCCTTTGATCTCTGTCCACAATTCATCTGGCTGCTGGTCAGACTGACTCTGACCAAGAAATCCAAACCCCAAAAATTAATGCAATGGGAGGAGAAACACGATCTTTTCCGTCACGGCCCCCCAAATCTGGAATTCGCTCCCAACTAATATAAGGGAAGAAAAATTACTTGGTAAGTTTAAAAGTCTCCTGAAAAGCTGGCTTTTTAAGGATGCTTTTAACTGAGTTCTGCTTATTTTTATATCCCCAGGATACTAGTTAAAGTAATAGCAAGGTCTATAAGCGAAAATTGAGCGACTAATCTTTCCCCCATCCTTTTGTTTCATTACCTTGCCCTTTTTGATTTGATTTACAAATTGTACTTAATCCTTTTTTTATTTCTCCCTTTTGTGTTTGTCTGGTACACAGGTGTGTAAATTGTCTTGTTTGAGTAATATGTTTTTTCTTTTTTTACCCCAATTTTACTAGTACTTGTAAATCGCATTAAGATTTAGCGATCAAAATCAAAACTTTATGAAACTTGAGATAATTCACAACCAGTTCCCTGATACCCAGAGGGCACTGAAGCCACACAGGAAAAAAAACCTGACGGAAAAAGACTCAAAAATAATAAAAAGAAAGCAGAGCAAATCAGAATACACCTTCTCCGTTTGATTGCAAAAGAAAAAAATGAAGAGGGAGCTATTATTCATTCATAAAGGGGAGGAGCTAAAAGATATGAGTGACACCCATCTGCAAGGTTCATGACTAAAGAAGGACAACAGCTTCAGTACAAAATCCTATGCCTTTACAACAGAATTGTTGATTTTCCACATGGAAAGGTACTATTTTTTCATTAGTGCTTTTTAAAATTATGACATCTCCAAAATTGATATACCCTATTGGGAGATGTTGCTCTAAACCATGGGTCTGTTCTCCTGTTTAGTCTGCCTGTATTGTTGTAAAATTTTTGTGTTTGTTGTATCATCAATAAAAAAAATTAAACATACCTTAGCACCCATGACAGCAACCTCAGCTGTGGGCCATGCGTAGTTAACATCTCCACGTAAATGCTTAGAACTCATGACATCATAGGCTCCTCCATAGGCCTGAAAGAAGCAAAGTACACGAGAGGTGGTTATTAATTCATCCCCATCAGAAGTTGTGTAGGTTTGTAAAGACGAGTCACAAGATAGCATTTAACTTAAGTTTTTAACTTTAGTTTGCCATCGAGACAAATATGGGGAAAATTATCTTGCCCTGGGATCAGTAGCATGGAATGTTGCTACTGTTTGGGGTTTTGCCAGGCACTTGCTGCCTGGTAGTGGCATAGCCAGGGTAAGAGGCTCCTGGGGCGTTGGTGCCCCTCCCCCCCTCGCCTCCTACTCCTTTCCCGATTCCCTCTGTCGTACTCGTGCCCCCTTCCCTTGTTCCTCTGGTTGTTCACTGCCGCGAGCAACAAGAACTTCAACGTGCTCCTTGCAACCCCATCAGCTCTCCCTCTGACATCACTTCCTATGTGCGTCAGCCAGAAATGATGTTAGTAGGAGAGATGATGCGGTCACAAGGAGCACGTTGAAGTTGTTGCTCGTGACGGTAAACAACTAGAAGTACGGGGAAAAGGAAGGGGGATGCGAACATAGCGAGGGGAGGCGGGGGATGGAGATGAGGAGGGGTGCCAGCACCCCTACTAACATAGCGCCCAGGGTGGACCACCCTCTCCACCTCCCTCCTTATTATGCCACTGTGATCTGGATTGGCCCCTGTGGAAACAGAATACTGGACTAGATGGACCATTGGTCTGACCCAGTATGACTATTCTTATGTTCTTATGTAAAACATATAAATCACTCATGACACTGTAAGCTATCTCCATTTCTAGTTCTCAAACCTGCAGAAATTATCTAAGTATAAAAATATATTTTCTGCATATTCATTGTTATTATCCTAGTTGTTCATATTAATCCATCTTATCTGATGGAATATGACAGTTAACTACAGATTTCCACTGATCATCCTATAAAGCCACATGTTCCTTCTCATCACCCTTTAAAAGTGTTGTTTCTTAAGAGGCCTGCACAGAATTGGCATACATAACCAGAAGATTTCTAGGCTTTTCCTAAGCTCTACGTTGCTGGTACAAGTTGTTCACTTGTAATGGGGATTTGCTATGCAAAATATAAACCCCAAAGGCTCTAGACTTGACCAGATCCCACTGGCAATTATTAAATGCTTATTTCGTCATAGGACCAATTATTCTCAAAATAGTCGCAAGAAGTCTATCTACCGGAACAATGCCTAAACACGCTGGAAAGAATTTTCTATTAGACCAATAATAAAGGACCCTTCTGCATCCATAGATGATGAATCCAATTATCAACCTTCTTTTTCTTGAAAAGCTCACTGAAAAAGTGGTTTTCAATCATATAACAGATTTCGTAGAGAAAACACATGTGCTTTATCCCAATCAAACTGGTTTTAGCACAAACCATTCCACATAACACAGAATGATTGGACTAACAACCACGATCCTGTACTATCTTGAGCACCATAAGTCAGTTTAACTTATTTCATTAGATCTGTCCTCAGCATTCAACACCATCGATCATACTCTTCTTCTCAAAAGACTCGCTTCAATAGAAATCACTGGATTAGCTTTAACCTGGTTTCAATTTTATCTTACAGACCACTCGGCCAAAGTAACTTTTAAAAATTAAGTATCTAATTCTTTCTCAAACACCTTTGGAATACCGTAAGGTCGATACTATTACTGCTCCTATTTAACATCTTTTTAGCTCCATTGTTAACACTCAGTCAGTCAATCACTTGGATTCATGATGTATGCTTATGCTGATGATATACAACTCTTGCACCCTCTGCATACCAACAATCCTAATGACATAAGCAGCATAAACACCAAACTCGAAAAAAAATCCACAGTTGGCTGAGTGAAAATATGTTAGCCCTCAATATCTCGAAAAGTTAAAAGTGATATTCCCATGGAAGGATGGCTTACCTCTTTCCGCACTGATACAATTGAATAATCATCCATTAAAAGTTGTAACTTCCATTAGAATCTTAGGAATAGTGTTAGATCCGAAACTCTCCTATCATGATCCGATAAGTATAGTAGTCAAAAATTGCTTCTTTAAATTACGAATGATAAGATCACTGGCAAAGGTACTAGAACCAGAGTCGCTTAACATCTTAATACACTCTCTTATAATCTCTAAAATTGATTACTGTAACTCCCTTTACAAAGGTATCTCACAAAAAGAAACTAGACGACTTCAAATTATACAAAATACGGCGGTTAAAATCATTACAAACTCAAGGAAATATGACCATGTTACGCCTCTCCTAAAAAAATGCCCACTGGCTCCCAGTGCCCCATAGAATAACATTTAAGTTGGCTCTCTTAACCTTTAAAATTCATCAAACAAAACAACCTGTATTTATCGACAAATTTCTCACTCTATACGCTCCCCCTAGGATATTAAGATCTAGCATCTCTTATCAATACTATATTTAAAAATTAATACATGTACAAAATGTGCAGACATTTTCATGGTCACAGCCCCACAAACATGGAAATTTTTATCAGACTATATTAAAGAAGAATCTACTTTAGAAAGATTCAAGGGCTCCCTGAAGAGTTTTCTTTTCAGAGATGCCTTCGAAAACTGATCCACTTGTCATCTAATCCTTACGCTGCACTAGATTGAAATTTGCATCTCAGACTTCAATCAGCTGTTTTTAACCCCATGTCCTACTGTTGTTAGCCCTTTTGTAGTCTTCTTTTCTATAATAATTTTGTAGTTCTATCCCACCCCTCTTGAGCCTCAAGTAAGCAATGTTGGTGTCAGTTGTTAAATGTTTTTTTGTTTACCCTTGATTTTATTATTATGGAAATCGCTTAGAAATTTATAAGCGTTGTATCAAATTTTTAAATAAACTTGGAAGGGAGATGAAGGAGATGTGCCCATGGCAAGGAAGGGAACAGATAGTGCTCTTAGAGGAGAGAGCACAAGAAGGGAAAAGAAAATAGATGGTGCCCATGGAGGGGAGAGGGACAGAAAAGAAGGTGCCCATTGAGGGAAGGGTGAGGAGAGGAGAGGAGACTAGAGGATGGCTGAAGAGGAAGGGAAGAGATGGAAACCAGACAAAAATGAAGAGGAAGAAGAAATGGAAAGAAAGTTAAATGTGAAAGATATATATAGGACAAGTGAAGAAGAGAAGAGGAAAGAAAAAAAAAAAGTAGTGAGTTGAGCATGCCCTAAAACAGAGTTCAGAGCACAGACAGAGGAGAAGAGCCAGAGATAGGGGACAACATGATTTTAAAAATAAAATCTATGGGTAAGAAAAATTATTTTATTTTCAGTTTATTAACTGAAATATGCTAGTTTGCACTTTACAGTATAGGTAGAAATGAGAGGGTGAAAATTTATGTGATTAAAAATTTTAATTGATGTGCAGCCCTATTACACAAATTAAGAACAACATTTTCAAAGAAGCAATATATAACTAGCTATCCCTCCCTTTTACAAAGCCGTGTTAGGCTTTTTTATCGCCAGCCGTGGCAGTATTAGATCCAACACTCATAGAATTCCTATGAGCATCGGAGCTAATACTGCCGTGGCTTGTGATAAAAAAAGCCTAATGTGGCTTTGTAAAAAGGGGGCGGGGTATATTAAGGTTACTTTTAAATACAGCTATTTATGCATACACAATTTCTGATAAAAATTCTTAAAAACAGTCGCAGCTTCAGCTATCTATTTAGAATTTCCTGCACAGATGGGATGGAAAATGAAACTTTCTGGATGTTGAGGCTGTCATAGTTGCAGTGTCTGGAGGCTCTTATAATGATATTTCACCTTTTGAGCTAAAAGATTTTGTGACAGGGTTGTTTGCCAGGCAGTCTATTATTTTCATTTATATACTCCCTGCTGTGTACACATTCACAAATGAAGAAGCAAAAGGGCTACGGAGCAGGAGAAAAAGCAGCAGAGAGAGGGAGAGAGAAGCCAAAGAGCGGGTGAATAAGAAGAAGGAGATCAACGACGAGAGTTAGCTCCGCCCACCTCCCGACGTCAACCACTGAAGCTCCCCCTTAAAAGGGGAGGGGCCATAGTTGATCAGAGTAGGAGAAGAAGTAGCAGAGAGGGAGAGAGAAGCCAAAGGGCAGGTGAATAAGAAGCAGGAGACCGAGAAGGAAATCGGCAAGAGTTAGCTCTGCCTATCCCTCGACGTCGACCACTAAAGCTCCACCTTAAAAGGGGAGGGGCCAACGGCGCACAGCCATTCGGCGCGCGGCAAAGGCGAGCATTAAAGGCGCTTGCCTTAGTGAGAGTGCCTTTGCGAAGGGCCTTGAGAAGGGAAGAGCCACCGCTAAAGGAGAGCAGAAAGAGTCTACAGCAGGCGCAGAGGGCACACAACCAGGCAGATTGCAGGTACAGAGGACACACAACCAGGCAGACACAGCAGGTACAGAGGACACACAATCACATACCACTAAAGGAGAGCAGGAGACCACAGCAGGCGCAGAGGGCACACAACAAGGCAGACTGCAGGTACAGAGGACACACAACCAGGCAGACACAGCAGGTACAGAGGACACACAACCACACACTGCTAAAGGAGAGCAGGAGACCACAGCAGGCGCAGAGGACAAACCACCAGGCAGACACAGAGGACGCAGCAGGCAGACGCAGTAGGTACAGAGAACACACACAGCTAAAGGAGAGAAGGAGACCACAGCAGGCACAGAGGGCACACAACCAGGCAAACACAGAGGACAGCAGGCGCTGAGGACACACAGCAGGCGCGGAGGACACACAGCCGGTGTGGAGGACACACAGCCAGGCAGACACAGAGGGACACAGCAGGCGCGGAAGACAGCCACAGCAGACACAGAAGACATCCACAGCACACCGGAAAGCAGGCAGCAATGGAAGCAGCAAACAGAAGCAAGATGAGCTACTCAGTTTTCTGCACCTTCTGCCATATGTATGACTAGTTCCCCTCCAGGATGCGGTCTTACGTATGCGCTCGATGCGGAGAACTGGAGAGCCTGAAGAAACAAGTCAGACTCTTGGAGGGCAGAATACTGGAATTGGAGGCACTTCAAGCAGTGGAGGAGGGAGACGGAGATACAGAGAACATCAAGACACAAGAATCAGAGAACAAGACGGAGGACACCATCGAGGAAGAAGTCCGACATCTGAAGAAGTTCATAGAGGAGGCATAAAGGGAGGCCATAGAAAATCACCAGCAACAGTGGAACTGCCGAAATACACCTACAGAAAGTGTGGACCACCTGACGGACAACCACCACGAAGAAATGGGTGACACAGCAGCAAGATCGAAGGATACGGACATGTGGCTGAAGAAACGGACATACACCAGGGACATAGACCTGCGGCTGGAGAATCAAGAGAAGAAAGAGAGGACGGCAATTGTTGTAGCAGACTCCATCATCAGACAAGTCGACAGCCACATAAGTGGGAGGAAGACTGGATCGGCTGGTGACCTGCCTACCGGGAGCCAAGGTAGAAGACATAGTGAGCCGCATTGACAGGATCATCGACAGTGTGGAAGAAGAAGATACGGTGGTGGTGATCCATTTGGGAATGAACAACAGGAGCTACAACAGGGAAGTACCGAAGGACCAGTTCCGGATGCTAGGAAGGAAGCTGAAGACCAGAACGCAGAGGATGGCATTTTCGGAGATCCTGCCGATACCAAGGGCTGATGAGAAGAGGCAGATGGAGCTGCAAGCAGTCAACATGTAGATGCGGCGCTGGTGTGAGGAAGGATTCCATTTCGTGCGCAACTGGACGACGTTCTGGGGGAAGAGCAAGCTATAAAGAAAGGACGGACTCCACCTCAGCAGAAATGGAACGAGGTTCGCCCGATCATTGATACAATTACAAAGAGTAAGGGATGAATTATATCAACTTCAAGTGGAAGAAATGGAACGTAAGCGAGAGCGCTTCCGCATTAATATCTATGAACATAGTAATAAAGCTAGTGCACAAGTCGCGAGATATATACAGATTAAACAAGCTCGGAATACTATTACAAGAATCACAAGGGAAGTAGGGGGGGAAATACACGTCAGGGATTCCACTATTCAACAGGAGTTCAAATGTTTTTACTCGGAACTATACGGGCGCCCGGGGCCCATGGTGGAGGGAGCGCAGACTAGATTTTTGGATTCGCTGCAGATACCGGTGTTAACAGAATCGGATCAGGAATACTTAAGAGAGCCGGTACAGCTGTCAGAGATTCTAGGGGTGATTGGTGAGTTGAAGAATGGTAAATCGCCAGGATTGGATGGGTACACTAGCCGATTCTATAAACAATTTTCGGAGCACTTGAGACCCCTTCTAGTTAGAGTAGCTAATGGAATATCTGGGGGAGGTAGGCTCCCGCCTACGATGGGGGAAGCAGGAGTGGTGATTTTGCCTAAACCGGGAAGGGATCCTTTATTCTGTGGTTCTTATCGACCCATATCTTTGCTGAATATAGATGCCAAAATATTGGCTAAGGTTTTAGCTAAGCGATTGGGAAAGGTATTACCTACCTTGATCCATCAAGATCAAGCGGGGTTTATACAGAGGAGACAGGTGAGTGATAACATCAGAAGAACTCTGAATTTGCTATGGAAAGTGGGTGAGAGCCGAGATAAGGCAGTTTTGATATCGATTGATGCTGAGAAAGCATTTGATCGGGCTCTTTGGGGATTTCTATGGGAAGTAATGGATAGGATGGGTCTGGGGGGAAGGTTTGGAGAGTGGGTTCGGGCTCTATATGTGGAACCGAGGGCATGCATACGGATTAATCAATCTTACACTGATTTCTTCCACATATACAGGGGAACTCGGCAGGGATGCCCCCTTTCTCCCTTATTGTTTGCGGTGTCCCTAGAACCGCTTGCGATAGCTATTAGACAGCATGCATCATTGGTAGGGGTAGTTAGCGGGGAGATAGAACATCGAATAGCGATGTTTGCAGATGATATCCTCCTATACGTGGGACAACCTGAGCATTCTATACCTCATATACTACAGATATTTGACACATATGGGAAGGTTTCTGGGTTTAAAATAAATCTAACAAAGACGGAGATTTTGAACCTGACGCTAACAAGGCAGGAGATGGATAGGTTGCGGGATATTTTTCCCTTCAGATGGGCGGAGCAGGGGATTAGATACCTGGGAATTTATATTCCTTCAGACCTCCAGAGAATTTATGACAAGAATTACATGCCTCTCTATAGGCATATCAGAGCTGACCTGCAACGTTGGCATGGGCTGTGGTTATCTTGGTGGGGCAGGATTGCGATCATAAAAATGAATGTACTTCCCAGGCTGTTGTTCCTTTTTCAGACTTTGCCTATCCCAGTTCCTTTAGGAGATTTGAGGAGACTGGACAGGGACATTCGCAGCTTTATTTGGCATCGTAGATCGCCTAGATTATCCAAATCTTTGTTGTGGGCCCCTAGGGAGGAGGGGGGCAGGGGGCTGCCTAATTTGGCGTGGTATTATCAAGCGGCGCAGTTGAAACTGGTGCTAGAATGGGAAGTTGGGGAATATAAAAGTGGGGTACAAATAGAACAGACTTGTAGTGATATAGTACCTTTGAAATTCAAGATGTGGGCATCGGAGGCGCACCGCCTGTGGGTCCAGAGCATGTCTAATCCCTTTTTGCAACATTTGGCACGATTATGGAGTCAAACGCGTAAACAGATGGGTGACGGGGTTTTGGTTTCAACACTGGCGGGGATACAACACGAACCTTTATTTCCAGCAGGCAGAGATAACAGTGTTTCGTGATTTCATTGGAAAAGATGGACCAATCCCATTTCCTATACTTCAACAACACTATGATTTACCAGATGGGGACTGTTTTGCTTATTTACAAATTCGGCATTTTATCATAGCACAGGGTTGGGGTTCTGGGCTAAAGATTGATAGGGAACCTTTGGAAAATCTCTGGTTGTTGCTGCAGAAAGCTCCTAAGCCCCTGTCGGTGATCTATCAATTCAAGAGGGGTTATGTACCCGCTACTTATCCTTTTAGACTGGCATGGGAGAGAGATCTGGGCATTCAGATGTCTGAAAAAGATTGGGAAATGATTTGTCGGGAGGCATATAAGGCTTCGACCTGTGCCTTGGTTCAGGAAAATGCATACAAGGTGCTGACGCGATGGTACTATACACCAGAACGTCTGCATAGAATCTACCCTGGAGTGCCTGACCTATGTTGGAGATGTGGACTGCAGGGGGGATCTTTTATGCATATCTGGTGGGATTGCAAACTTATACAGCCCTTCTGGAAGGTGGTGACTGATACATTGTCTGAATGTCTGGGGGAATGTGTTGCTCTTTCTTCTAGGAGTTGTCTCTTGGGTTTATATAATTCCAGGGATTGTTCTTGGCAGACTAAATTTCTTAGATGGGGTTTAGCGGCTGCGAAATGTCTAATTGCCAACCACTGGAAAAATGTGGAAGCTCCCTCTCGAGCTGTATGGGTGTCTCGTTTGCTTTCTATGGGAAAGATGGAGGTAGCCATAGCAAAGAGACGACATAACTATATCGTCTATTTTCATACCTGGAGGAAGTTGGAAGAAATACTGGATGCTCTGTAAGGGACCTTCTAGGGACCCATGCCTTGTCGTCTGCCGGAAGAATGGGGGGGGGGGGAGGGATGGGGATTGTGGATTATTGGGGAACTTGTATTAAGCTGGGACATGGGGGATGTGGGCATTTGTTTATTCGACATGATTTTAGTTTGTTTTTCATTTCACGTTATCAACCTGCTGTTTGTACATGATATTCTTTGATGTATATATATATTGCTGAGTATATTGTATTGCTTCTGTGCATTGTTAACCATAAAAGTTTCTTTTCAATAAATACTTAAATATTAAAAAAAAAGAAATGGAACGAGGTTACTTGCAAGCAACATCAAGAGAGAAGTTGAGAAGTTTTTAAACGAGAAAGAAGGGGAAAGCCGACAGTCGACCAAGAGAGTCGATGGTTCGGGAACCAGTATATCCAGAGGATACCGTGCAAGAAGATAGAGGGAAAGACTCAACGGATCACAGGCAAGACAGATCAAAAAGGACAAAAGAGGGAAGGAAATGCAAGAAAGGAACAGGCCGCAAACTCAACTGTATGTACATGAACGCAAGGAGCCTTAGGAATAAGATGGGTGAATTAGAAGCTATGGCACAAAAAGATAATGTTGGCATCACAGAAACATGCATCACGGAAACATGGTAAACTGAGGAAAATATCTGGGAAACTGTTCTACGAGGATACAAACTATACCGCAGAGACAGAGTGGCTCGAAAAGGTGGGGGCATTGCCATATATGTCAAAGAGAGAATTGAATCTACTGGAGAGAACATGCCACAACTGGCGGACAAGTTAGAGTCTCTATGGGTCAAAACTCTGGGAACAAATAGCCTGGAAACGAAGATCGGCATCTATTACCAACTTCCAGGGCAGTCCGAAGAAATGGACAGAGAAATAATGGACAAGATTAAACGCAACTGCAAGGGAGGCAACGCAGTTATCATGGGTGACTTCAATTATCTGGGAAAAGACTGGAACCTAGGCACCTCCGGCTGCGTTAGGGAGACCATGTTCTTGGATGCTGTAGGTGATTGCTTCCTGAAACAACTTGTTAAGGAAACTACTAGAGGAAATGCAATTATAGACTTAATTCTAAATGGCTTGCGAGGACTGGCACAAGATGTAGAAATAGAAGCGACACTGGGAAACAGCGATAACAACATGATCCGCTTCGATCTGAATGCAGCGGAGAAACACCGGTCCAAAACAACAGCCACGGCACTGAACTTCTGGAAAGGGAATTATGAAGGGATAAGACTCATGGTAAGGAAGACGATTAAGAAGAGGATAAGCACTGTAAAAATGCTAGAGCAAGCTTGGTGCCTTTTTAAGGAGACAGTCACCAAGGAGCAAAATCTATATATACCGCATATCAACAAGGGGTCCAAGAGGAAAAAGAACAAAGAACCGGCATAGCTCACTGTAGAGGTGAAGGAAGCGATCAGAGACAGGAAAACTTTGTTTAAGGAATGGAAAAGGTAAAGGACAGACGAAAATTGGAACAGGCACAAACAACATCAACGCAGGTGCCATAAGGCGGTAAAAGGGGCAAAAGAGACTAAGAGGAAAAAATAGCCAAGGAGGCGAAGAACTTCAAGCCGTTCTTTCAATATATTAAGAGGAAACGACCAGCGAAGGAAGTGGTGGGACCGTTGGATGACCATGGAATAAAGGGAGCGCTAAAGGAGGACAAAGCAATCGCCAACAAATTGAACACATTTTTTACATCTGTATTTACCGAAGAGGATATACACAGCATAACGGAACCCATCAGGCTATATGCTGGAAACGAAGACAGCAAGCTGATAGGATTGACGGTCACTCTAGAGGAGGTGTGTAGGCAGATTGATAGGCTTAAGAGTGATAAATCCCCGGGACCAGATGGCATCCATTCCTTGAGTTATCATGGAACTGAAAGGGACCATAGCTGAACTGCTTCAACTAATAGCCAATCTGTCCCTCAAACCGGGAAAGACTGGAAGGTGGCGAATGTTACGCCGATCTTCAAGAAAGATTCAAGGGGAGATCCGGGAAACTACAGACTGGTGAGTCTAACCA
Source organism: Geotrypetes seraphini (assembly GCF_902459505.1). Lineage (NCBI taxonomy): Eukaryota > Metazoa > Chordata > Amphibia > Gymnophiona > Dermophiidae > Geotrypetes > Geotrypetes seraphini. The sequence continues at coordinate 94,488,614 of NC_047092.1, forward strand.
CAGTACCGGGGAAGATGGTACAGTCACTGATAAAGGACCTCATCATTGATCACCTTGACGGACACGGGCTAATGAGGACTAGTCAGCACAGTTTCGGCAAAGGGAGATCGTGTTTGATGAACTTGCTGCACTTCTTTGATGGAGTAAACAGGCAGATAGACAAGGGCGACCCAGTTAACAATGTATATTTGGATTTTCAGAAGGCGTTTGACAAGGTTCCACATGAACGACTACTTCGGAAAATTGCAAGCCATGGAATCGAGGGTGAAATACTCACATGGATTAAAAACTGGCTTGAGCATAGGAAACAGAGAATGGGGTAAATGGACAATACTCGGACTGGAAGAGTGTCTGTCACCAGTGGGGTGTCGCAGGGCTGTGCTTGGAACTGTGCTCTTCAACATTTTTATAAATGATCTGGACATTGGTACGACAGCATAAAAAAAATCGGAAACCGTTGTTTTTTCTATAATGTGGGGGGTTGCACCCCCCACACACCCCCAACGGCAGTGCGAACACTATGCTTTAAAGTGGGGGGGGTCCCCCCCACACACCCCGTCGGAGCTCTTAAAAAATAAGTTTTTTGGCGGATTTCGGCGGTACGCTTCTGTCTTGTGCTGAATTGTCAGCGCTGGATTGTCGGCACGCTGGTGTCTTGCCCACCACTGACTATGAACCAAAAGAACATTACTTCTATGATTAACTTCTATCACGTTGTCGAAAACCCCATACACAATCATGTTCACAGTGTGAGGTAAAGCTCTGTC